>NC_064877.1:33372500-33480000 GCF_943734665.1 Anopheles aquasalis
ATTTATGCACAAGCCATAGCCTCTCTCCGCTAGCACAGTCCGCCTTTTGGGTTTTGGTTTCTGTATTTTAAATGTAAAACGAAAAAAAACAAACGCAGATCGAACACTACGGGTAATCCTACATCACATACAAAGTACGAAGGATTCACCGGCAACCGGTGACCCGGTTACTGGACTAGAACAGCTAGAAGCGTCGTCTTCAACCCTCTACACATATATGAACTGTCTATCGAGCAGAGAATTTGTGGAATTTACTTAAGTTGTACGCGTTGTTTAAATGTCTTTTGCGAAGGATTAATCACCTTCTTTTGCTTATGCATTCAGTAACTAAGAATCCTGCGATTGCGCAACGAACGACAGAGGGTGGCATAGGAAGAAGACATACCTGGTAATTTCAAAGGTCAGATCATGACCTCTGTATCGGATAACGATCATGAACTCTGTAACGGATAAAACCATATTTGAAGCCGCAACCACACAACCACACATGTTACTGCTGAGGCATCTTTGAAGCAGTTAATATTCTTCAATTCTTAATCTGTGATACATACCGATGCTGGATGCATTTCCTTCTGCAAAATGAATCTAAGCTGACAGGCAAGCAACGATCTTTTCACCATCACTAAGACCCCTGTTAAGGTACCGTACCGTAGATCGTGCCGCCAAGAAAGGATCGAAAATTCTCCGATTACTCACGGAAAGGATGAAACCCGGTTCAAAAATACCCAGACATTGTTAGCTTGTGTCAAGGGATGGAACGGTCCCTCCCACTTTCTTGTTCCTAACTCCGACATCGTTATCTATACGGGCGTTTTCGTTTCGTCGAGCGAAACAATAAAACAAATACAAATATCAGGTTATAACGAAACCAAACCAACTCACTTCATATGTTTATTGCAATATACGTTTGCATAAGACGCGATCGTTTGCCTTATGCCGTTATCCATAACCACAGCATAATCCAACTAAATAAAGAGCAAGGAACAGACGCAAAACCTAAGAAGATTAAATGCTCCATCCGAAATAGCGGTCCCTCTGATTCCACTTTGATGATTCAATCTCATTGTGCTGGAAGACGATTGTGTGACGGATTGCGGTGTACGTCCGCATGGTTCGCTGCTTCTGCTGCTGCACGTTAATTACGGAGCCAAACGCTCGTAGACCCAACCATCTTCACCCTGGTGCAGTAACGTGCCATCAACGGATTCACCATCCTTCAGGTCCTTGCGGAAGCGAATGCGATCGTGGAGCCGATTGGTTTGTCCCTGCCAAAACTCTATCGCTCGTGGTCGGACCAAGTAACCGCCCCAGTTCGGCAAAGGGACCACATTATCCGGACCCAGCTCCTCCTTGATCGCTTTTTCCTTCTTGTCCAGGAACTCTCGGTTCGGAATCGGTTGGCTTTGGGGGCTGGCCAGTGCACCGATCTGGCTGGCGCGTGGTCGTGTGTGGAAGTAGCTCTCGGACGCTTCTCGCGAAATACGCTCCGCTACTCCCTCAATCCGGACAGAGCGGCGCAGTGGAAGCCAGTAGAAAGCCAGCGCTACGTTCGCGTTCTCCGCCAGCTCGGCAGCTTTACGGCTTTCGTAGTTGGTAAAGAAGGTAAATCCTTCCTCGGTAACATCTTTCAGCAAAACAAACCGCGCCGACGGTACCGCTTCTCTGAGAACAATAAAATGTAGAAGTAGAATTCGTTATCAGTTTGATGGCTTGCCCGACTAAGTCACATGCCGTGATAGCGGTTTATCAACGGACCACTTACTTTGTTGCCGTTGCCAAACACATCGCGTTTGGTTCAATGATTTCGGGTGTATCGCAAGCCTCTTGCAGCCATTTCCGGAACAAACCGAACGGTTCCTTCCGCTCAATGCTCGATTCCAGAAAGATCTCCTTCTCCGATTTGTACTTGATTCGCAGCGCTGAAATCCGCACCGTCTTCGGTGATACTGTGGTTTTGTGGTCATTTGTGGCGCAAGATACTCACAGGCAAGATCGACGAACGACATTCTTCGCAACGACAGCAACCGCATAAAGATGAGATAAACTTTGTAAAAAATTAAGCTACCACTTCACTCACGGAGCGTAAATTCGAGGACCGCTACCCACCGCGTTGATAGTTGTTTTGATGCCCGTGACCTTGATTCTGGATGTTTTTAAAAGCGGCCTTAGATTGCCTCTACACGCGTCAACACTTAGCCGGCCAATCGGGAACGAGACACGTACGAACGCAAAGTCGAAATGGTTTGTTACGCTCATTTCTGGTAATTTCTAAAAACGTAGTCGTAACTAATTCGTTGGCTGAGATCTATCCTATGCATGTGGAGCCGATCGCACAAGACAAAATTATCTCGTGAATTTTTACGCGTGTAGAGCCAACCTAATTACTGACAGCCAAACGGTCATAAAACGAGCTCTTTTCATATAGCAAATTAGAACTTTTATTGATATTTTTCGAGTGTATAATAAGTTGAAATGGAATCGTAATACGAAGTCTTTCAAAAGATCCGTTGCAACTCTTTTGTTCATTCGTAGGCAATTCATAATTAATGAACACCTTTACGGTTCTCATGTGCACTTCCTTATTTACTTGACTTGGTTCCTTTGGGTTTATTGTATGAACTAAGATTTGGTAGTTTTATGATTGCCACTCTTAAATGCGCTGTTTAACGCGAAAGCATCACACAACCGCTAGTTTTGCAATTTGCTGTCGCTGAGATATATAGAAAATTAAAGTGCTCTTATTTTTCTCCGCACTTCCAAAGAACTCGCCCTCGTTCCGGCCTCTTCCAACTGGCGGCAAGTCACCGACAGCTGCTTCAAGCGGGTCCTCTCGCTACGCATTTGATGATAGGGCTCGCGCTTCTCTAATCTAATTGTGCGTTCCTTCCAATCCACGGGAGAATTTTTAATTACTGTTACTCATTAACCGACCTGTTCCCGGCTCCTTGCGCCGCCCTTTTACATCATTTTTCGATGCCCGATGGTTTTTTTTCTCATTTAGATTATTCCGCACCAGAGCGCACGCCGCGAATCGCTTCGGAGGAGACACAACCATGGCAATGGCAATCGGATTCACTCGCTACGCCCACCACCATCGGCGCAAACCTGCTCTACGAATATGGACAGCAGTAATGGCCACGCACTAGGCCAACCGTTTTCAGTGTGGATTCGGTGTGTCTCGTGCACGGTCCGTTGTGTTCACAGAGTGCTTCCCGGTTTAACTTGGCGTCTTGGCGGCCGCAGGATGTCAAAGAAGTTAACCAAATTCCAGATCGTGCTTGACCGGGGCACCCTACTGTATCTACCGGGCCAGGTGCTATCCGGTCGTGTGCTTCTCGAAACCCAGGGCAATACGGCTGTCCTTGGGCTCCACTTTCACGTCCTTGGCGAGTGTACCGTGCACGTACCGAAGGCACGCCGTCGGGATCGTTCGTACGACAAAGAGAACTACATTGACTTCCGGATGAAATTGTTGGACGATTTCGACAACAAACCGATCCTGCTTTCGCCCGGTATCCACTGCTTTCCCTTCAAGCTGGGGCTGCCCGTCTCCCTGCCGTCCACCTTTCTCGGCCGGCACGGCTGGGTACAGTACTACTGCAAGTCCAGCCTCCAGGAAACGTCCGGGATCACGCACAAGAACCAGCAGGTGTTCATCGTGCTCAATCCCATCGACCTCAACCTCGAGGTGCCGATCTTGAGTGTAAGTAGCACCCACATGCACACGTACACACATACATACATCGAAAGGTGCTAATAAGGGGGTGGCTGCGTTCCATTCGCGTTCCATCGGCAGAGTCCGCTCGAGGTGAACGTCGATCATCGCGTTGGTGTCGGCGTGATCGGTGGTACGATCCGTTGCAACGTGGGCCTCAACAAGCGCGCGTACGTGCCCGGCGAGAGCATTCTGCTGACCGGCGAGGTATACAACCGGAGCAACGTGACCGTCAAGCTGCTCAAATATGCGCTCATCGAGGTAAGCGCCCCGGCATGAAACCTAACGTACATCCTACGCATCTGACGAAGACACTGGCGACGACGACGACGACGACAGCGTGTGGGCGCTGTTGGTCGCTTTCCGGGGCCTAGCCGAATAGCCCGAGCGGCCTGCTGCTTGAGCTTGATGCAATTGAGCTTAATCGAATCGGCCAAGTGAAGCGTCACGTCGTCGTTGTCGTTGTCCACGTCACGGTGTAAACTCAATTATCACACCCTCGGTTAGGGGATGTAAATCCGATGCTCATCTTCCCCTCCTCCCTCCATTGGTTCGTTTGCAGACGGTACAGTACTTCGTCCACGGCAAGCTGGTACACCAGGAGCGGCGCGAACTGGATGCGATTGTGCGAGACAAGATCAAGTCCGGTAGCAGGGATGTGCTGCAGCATGGACACCTTCCGGTGCCACCACTACCACCGACGAACCTGCTCGGTTGCCATCTCATCAAGGTGCAGTACAGTGTTTGCGTAAGTAGTCGCCGCGCCGCGCCGCTCCACTCAGTCACCAACCGTCCGCCAGGACAATACTGTTTAATTTGATGCTTTCTTCTTCTTCTTCCTTTCGTGGGCGTGATGTATGCGTCCGTGTGGGACCAACACATCCGTCCTGGTGCTGGCAGGTGCTGGTGGAACCGAATCTGATGGAGCGCCAGGAAGCGATCCGAATTCCCATCACGCTCGGGACCTATCCGTTCCGGCGGGACGACGAAAACTTGCAGGAGTGGGTAGACAACTATGTGCAGTACCCGGCCGCCCTGCCCGTCTCCCGTGGTACCCCCTTCGAGGTGCTGCACTAGCCCATCGGTGCCGGTTCCGGTGCCACGTTTGAAACTTTAATCATATTACCGAACCGGGGAACCGGTGACGTTGCTATGGTACCGCACACAAACTCTTACACGATTCTTCCCTTGTTTGCCGAGCGATTGAATCACCGTAGGAGCAGCTACTCGTACTCCCGGAATATTACAATTACAGCTTCTCAGGCTCTGCTCTACGTCAAGTGGCCAGCGTCAAGTGTCAGCGTCCAGCGAGCCGTCTCGCTGGGTGTTGTTTTAGGATGCAGCAGCACACAAGGCACAGGCGAGCTGTGCCATTGCCATCAACTCTTTGCGGTACCTCGGCTCTCTCTCTCTCTCGCAGCCTCCACCAGCGGACCAACACAACCCTAGAGCCCCTGTTGCCTGTGCAAAACGGTGTGTCACCTTCACTCTCACAACACCCAGGTCCTATGACCACCACCACTCGGTCTATTCAAATGCGGTGGACGATTTCTAGCCAAATAAACCCATTGGAAAACCTCCATTTGGACCTCTGTCTCTGTTACTTTGTGTGCTCGTGATGCTGATGCCAGTGCCTGGGGGGGATGCTGGTCCTTGGTGGTTGATAATTTATTCATGAAAATACTCTCCGTAAACTAAACTTTCACTCACCGGAACCGGTGGGTGCGGTGGGCCACCGTAATTGGATTGAATCATTAAAGTTTCCCGTTGCTCGTGACGTGACAGTAGCATGCGAGGCCCCACAGATCGACCACAAAACTTTCGCGATTCCCGATCCCCCCCCCCCCCCCCCGGGGGTGCGCCCTCCAAGCATCTTGGCCTCTGACCGTTTTTTTGCAGTAAGTAATTGTTGTGGAATGTCCTTTGGAATCAATCAACGAGTGGCGGGCAGCGGCGTTGTCGGTTTGCGCCAGGCTGTACAATTCGATTACATTGCATCACTATGTCGCTGTTGGTGGCGTGGCCATTTTTTTTTTATACATTGTCCTACCTTGTTGTTGGCACACTCGGTCGATGCGATGCACTTGGTGGTGGTGGTGCCGGGGCTAGGGGAAGTGAACCTCAGACCACGACAACAACAAACAACGAAGGCGTCTCCATCGGCGAGCGTTCAGTACGGTTCGCTTCAGGACCACGGTTCGGGGTTTCCTCGGGCCACGAGGACACTCGCTGTTCGGTGTGGATCGGCTTCGATAGCAACAACGACGACGACGATGGTGGTCGTTGGTTGTCCCTCGGTGGATGTGGCTCCGGTGTCGCTCGGATGGCCAGTTCGCGTCGAGACGTCGGTTAGTCGGTATCGGTGTCCTCTCTGCTGCACACCGGGAGTGACTGTCGTAGTGTTTCCGCAACCTGTGGTTCTGTGAGTTTTCTTTTTTTTTTTGGTTAGACCACTGTTTACACTTACCATTTCCGGCGTTCGGGTCACTTCCGTTCCTGCCAGCAGTACTCTTCCTTTTACGCACACGAGTTCGTTTGGTGCATGTGTTGGTGGTGGTACGTCACCGCAGGACCCTGGTGGCCATGTGTTGCTCAGATTGACGATGGACGATGCGTTCGTCGTTCACCAGCGCGGCCACGTTCCCAGGAATGCAGGAAAACTTCTACTGGGCTGCAAGTGATAAGCGCGAGCGTCCCGTTTTTTTTCTGTTGCTGGCAGGCAGGTCCGCCCTGAAGGCCCTTTGTGTGTTTTTGCTAGGAACAGAGTGAGTGTTGTGTTGTGTCGTTGGCAGCACATCGACCACTGGCACCCCCCTCAACCCCTTCGTTCAAACCCTGGAAGTTGGAAGTTGGTGGCTCCTCTTTTCCGACGACGCTTTTCCCGTTCACGGCTCCTGGAGTTCATTCCTGGAGTCGTCTTCCTGGATATTGTGTGTCTGTGTTTGTGCGCGAGAATGTGCATCCACTGTCCCTGTTCCCTGTACCATTACCGGAAGGAATCGCACGAACCGGAAGCGCGAACACTCACGAAGGAAATGCATCGCCACCTCGCCTTCACCTTTGGTGGATAAGTAGCATGAACCAGAGAGTATCACCCTTTCCATCTCTCCCGCTCTCTTGCTCTGCCTTTCTCACCGAACTCAAAAACCGCGCATTGACGTGTGATAGTGCCAAGTGTCCTCTGCAGTGTACGTGTGTGCGACAGTGTCATCGGATGCACCGCGTTCAAGGCGCGCACCAGCTGCACGCCAACCAGCGAAGCAGCAGCGGCGTGGAGCGTCCTTCGTCTGACTAATGGCGTATTACTGGTAGTAGTGATGGTGGTGAGGGCACACGGGCATTATTGTGTGGCACTAGCTTCGCTTCCACCCCCCCAACCCCTGAAGGCAGTTTAAATTATGGATGATTCCATTTTCCCAAGCGATGTGCATCCGGCGCCGTGCCGTTGCTGGTAGTTTTCCACTTTTCACCGTTTCCCGTGTTCCTACTCTGTATGTATGTGTGTTTGTGTCTGCTTCGTCTGCTGCTTTCCCTTCCACCTGCAGCTCCAGCTTCCCCCCGCGGGGGAGCAAGAGGTCATGATGCGGTGCTTCATCATTCGTTCCGGCCGTGGTTCTGTGGCGCTTCCCTAGCTGTCCTGAGTGTTGTGTGCCCATAAGTGGAAGTAAAATGGAATGAACAAAAGTGCTGCTCACGACGATTGCGGCTGTTCAGCTCTTCATGTCCGCCGCAGAACCGACGGAGCCGAAGTGTGTGACGCTGTTTAACGCTGTGTAACTGTTGTGCTTTCTCTCTGTTCGAGTCACTAGGCAAGGTGCAAGATGCAAGAGGTCCCGAGGTACGCGGTGTGATGATTCGGCTTTTTTTTTGTTGCTGTTGGTGAAATTGATTATGATTCCAAATTACCATAAAAGTGCTTGAAGTGCTTGAAGTGCTTGAAGTGCTAGGAATATAGTGTGGCATTCAGGGACGGATATTCCCAGCTCCCTGGTCCAGTCCATCCCTTCTGTGCCACAGCATCAGGTGAAGGGTGGGCGGCGCCCATTGCCACCAGCCACTCGACGAAACCGGGCAGCCGCAGCATCCAAGGAGCCATTGGCACTGTTGCCAACGACCGGAACTGGAGCGAGGGAGCAGACAGGTAGCAGCAGGAAGCTCTGCATGAGCGAGAGGTAAGGGCGATGAGCGAGGGAACGAGTAGGGCGGCTGTACGGGGAGGACGAACAGCAATCGAACGTTAATTGGCCATCGCCTTCAATACACCCGGGGCTCGCACGTTGATACGTCTCGATACTCCAACGACTACAACTTGTTGCTGCTGCTTGGTGTCTAGGTCAATGCCACCATTAACCGTATCCGTGAGTAAAGGTGCCGTGTGGAGAGGGTAGGTGTTGGAATAAACCAATCTAGGAGATACCGATGCTAAACAGCCACAATCATATCGCATCTCGCGCACTTACATGAGATGCCAATGCTCGCGACTGAACCTTTCACGGAGCAGAAATTGCCTCCCGGACCACAATGCGGGGGGGGGGGGGGGGTGCGTGGGTCTGCGGTGGCACCGTACCTCACTAATAGCGCGCTAAGATGACCGCGGAGCCCTGGTGGTCCCATTTCGCATCATAAACCAAATGAGCCTCCATTAAGCTCCTCGCTCACATCCTTCTCCATTCCGCTGACCCTTCTCTCTCTCTCTCTCTCTCTCTCTCTCTCTCTGTCTCTGTCGTCATCGTCGCCGTCGTCGTTTACGCCCGTCCTCCCACCGGGAGAGGGTGGGACATTTCACGAGGGTGGCCACCTCGTGTTCGTGGTCGGCCTTCGGAGTCATATTTCACGCTGAACTGGTCCAGGTGGTGACCGTTGGAGATGGGAAACGAGGAAGTTGGTAAATTAATCGCTAATAGCCCTTCGGCTCTTCCGGTCTCGCTGCCCCTAAAATCCCAGTTAGTCCCTTGAGGTGCGCTGGCCACGAAGGCTGGATGGTTGGGCTGTAATACCGTTGAAACGACGACGCCAATGACGACGACGTTGACCGAAACTTTCTCTGACGCACCGGTCCGACCGCATGGCTGATGGCTGATCTCCGGTGGTTACAGGTTATAAAATGGTGATTAAATGATGTTGTCCGGATCCCAGGATCCCGCAGCCCGGATGATGATGGGCAGACCCGCAAGCTGCGTCCATTATTTGCGGATGGGACCTAGCGCTCAGCAGGTTTCGCAAAATGCCACCATCAACGTGGTGGTCGACACCATCGCGATGGATGTGAGGGGCCACGATAAGATTCCTAGCGGACGATCCCTTTTTGTTGCACCAGTACAATTGCTGGCGTATGATTGAGTCCGACGAGTTCATTGATGTAAAGTGCGGCAAAGTGGCCGGATAAAGCTCCCTTGGCGATAGAGTTTGCTGCTTCGCATTCATCTACATGAACGTCACAGACATAGCGGAATGGCAGAGCGTCCGTTCGTGGGAAAGAAAGGAGTATTAGAGGTCCCCCCGGGGAGGGATGGATGAGGAAAGTTTTGGGTGGTGCGTCTGCAAACCAACCGGCATCCGGTGAGGATGCGCTCGATGCGGTGGCTGCTGATTGGCGAGATTGAAGTGTTGTCACGGAGACGGAGAGAGCCGATCAGGTGCTATTAGGTGCCACTCCGGATGCTGGCTCCATCGCCGTTCGCTGCCGTTCAATGTGGGCTCTCTGGTTCGTGGTTTCGTGGCAGAAGCGTTGATTCATCTTCGATACTCTGCTGCTGCTGAAGCTAGTGTTCGTTATCCAGCGCCGCATCCTTGAACCGCATGATCCGCTTGGTGCGTTGACGTTGCCGAAAACTGTTCGTGGGCTTTTTTTTAAGATTCTTAATCTTTTCAATAAAATTGGGTCCTGGTGCTTAGAACAAAGTCATTACTGCGCTGACCGTGGTTTTTCATGTTATGATATCGTATCGCCTAGTGTATTTTATGGGGCTATGGCTCCGGTATCGGATCAATCAATTAAAACTCTAAATTCATGTATTTTTGGATGCCGTTTGTCACTGTGAGGAACAGACGGTAGCTGACAGCAGCTCACAGGAGCTGGTGGTCGCTGTGTGAAGCAATGTGCTAGTTATGGTGTTTTTTTTCGTGTTAAATTGAATTACATTCTCCAATAAGCTTGACGAAAAGTGAAGAAATAAAAATTCCTATGCCTGCCGCATTTCCGATTTGCTTTGGTTTCGATAATGAAAAACAAAAGGTTTTTTGTGACTCGATGTGTCTTTTGTTCAATTTAAGCGGACGCATTATATTTTTTCCACTGCTGTTACCCGTAAGAAAAATGTTTTTTTTTCAAATTATCTGTAAATGACTCGAGCTTGCCTTCGAGCCAGTATTCAATCGTTGTAGTATTTCATTATTTGCGTATTTTTTGTGGTCAACCCAAGTTAATGAGTCACAGCAATATTTCTTCTTTTCAATAACCCAAACCAAACATCGAAATGTTGCACTCGGTGGTGGTGGTGTTCTCCATATGGAAAGGATTACTTTGAAAGGATTTTTTCTTTCGTAATGAGAGCCGCGAAAGGCTCTGCTATAGCCGCAACACTGAACGAGATGTCTGGGGAAGATGGTGCACTTTTGTGTGGAACTCAACTTTCGTATGTTTGCCGTCGGCTGTGGTGCAGGCGAACCAAATCGTGCGAGCCCGATAAACACTTGTGTCTATTCATCTCGTGTATTACAGCAATTGCAATGCTAACGCTACAGCGCACTAATGACGCGATGACGCGTTGCAAGGAGGGTGTGGGGGGATGTCGGGAAGAGGGTGCTACAATACTGAATGCTCATCTTTTGAGGAATCTAAAAAAACAACCGAACACACCCAAAGATACTTAAAATCTAGATGTGTTCCGTGCTCACCGAACATTTGCTAGATGGAAAAGGGATTCCGCGGTTTGCACCAAGGTGCACCTACTCGGCGATGAATACGGCCACCGCAGCCACCATTCATTCGTTCGCATCTTTTCATTCGTATCTATTGAGGTAGCGACATTGCACAACGCTGACATTGACATTGACATTTGAAGAGCTATCTCGGAGTGAAAGCAGTGAACCAACTCCCCCGGGGGAAGCAGATCCCATAGTGGAATGCTTCATAGTCTTTCGGCCATCTCGGTTGTGGGATTTGACGAATGATTTTCTGTAAATCCACTCCAAAATCATTTGCGATCCAAATAACGGTTCCATCTCAATGTTCTACAGTTCAAGACATTGACAGGTTCATGCATTACGTATCATGCACGAAGCGTGGGGTACATCTACGTCTGGTCACGCCAAAAAATCTTTTTCGGCTTTTTTACGCCACTTGAACTCGGCGATCTCTGCTAATAGCAACGCAAAAGTAGCAAAATCAATTTTAGATGTATTCCTTCATATGCTTGTGAAGGTGATACTTTATGCTACAGTGTTATTTTTTCCGCACTAGTCCATACAACTAAGACTCTTCGAATGGTTTCTAATCGATTTAGGATAAATCTGTTAGCTAATCACTCGCAAGAAAATGATTAATGGTGTGGTAATTGATTTGGTTAGAACTTTGCTGTTTGTTTTTGCTAATCAAAAACATTTTTGAGAAGGCATTCATCTCAGTAACGTACCAAATAGGCTTGTGGAATTTTTGTCTAATCTATGAGATCATCTCAGAAAAAGCAGTTGTCAAATTGAGATGCGCATTTTTTTAAAAACCATTGGAGCTTTTCGTCCAAAGAGAAGAGAAATCTTTCTGCTCTTTGCGTATATCGCACAAGTTGTCTGAGAAATCATCAGGACTATTATCATTATACATCTTTTCATAAAAAACGATCGCCTACAGTAAAACGGTTGGAGAGAAAAACGTTCTGATGCCAACAAAATATCCGAGATTACATCTGTTGTAGAACTAAACAATACACGATTGAGCTCAACCTCCTGACAAGTCATGTTGACGTTCTGCTGGTGCATTGGAGTTAATCATTCGTTTTCGACAGGATTTTGTGTGGGCTATTGAAAGTTGAATGCAACCTATAGCATTCTCTATAGCATTGGCTGCCTCCGTTGCACAATAGCGTAAGTTTGTAGATCTTTCTGTTAGCTTCTTTTTTTTTTGTTTTGCCTTTCTACGACCAATGCAACCTATAGCATTCTCAAAATCTTCCAAAATGACAATGACAGTTAAAGATATTCCAAGGGAAATTGTTAGTTGGAATTGATTTCTGATTGAAATAAACACTGACCATGACCATCTAACATGGAGCAAAATCATATTTTCCCCCTCGTTTCTCGTTTGTTCGATTTTTGGCATGAGGCAAATTAGCAAACTTTTTTGCAAACCAGCAGGGATTTGGGGGCGTTAGACACGTGCTCGTTGTTCTTTGGAAAAATGGCACTGGATCCACGCCAGTCACTTTCAGTTTGCATCTCAGCATTCCAAATTGGAATGGAATGCATGACCATGTATCGGGCGGGAGGCTTAAGGGACGGGCTGCAAAAATCGGGCGGGAGGCTTAAGGGACGGGCTGCAAAAAATGGCGGGAAAAGAAAATTGCTAGAGCTCCCCTATGAATCGGTCGACTGGCCAATGAACTTCATCAGTGCGGTTGCCATTCGTTGCGGCAAGGGAACTGCAACAGTGCATCGATTACGTTCCTTTCCTCGTCAGCACCTTTAGCATCTTTTTCAATTTCTTCTTCCTTTTTTTCTTCTGTCACAGAATGCCACAGGAGGATACGCTGACCAGTGGCGAGTAAGCCAACCAACACTCAAGCAACAGTTGGCCTCGCCTCATCGTCGCTCATCATCGACATTTAGCCGAGAGGGTAGGGGTGGGGGGTGGAGCGAAGGACAAGGGAAAGAAGGGTCGTTTCCGGTATTGCGGTGGGTGGGTGGTTGGTGTGTTGTGGTTGTTTGTGCCACAACCACTGAAACCGTCCATCGAAGCCGATCGACGAAGGATGGGCCGAGCGTTCTACGATGATCCGGTTGAGATGTGGCTCTGGTCGTCGATTCTCGAGCCGACGGTCCAGTTCGTGCGCCTTCCCTCGCCCACCGCCGTCGGTCCCCTGGCATCAAGGCCAACGATGCTAACACTCGATCCCGACACCGGCAGCCTAGGGCGACGACCGATGGTGACCGCCAGTGGACCGGGAGTCGCACGCACGGCATCACCATACATCGGCTACATTGGCTACATGCAGCGTTTCAATTTTTCCGTCAACATCGATCCGTCCCTCGTCGACGTCGATGGGGCCAACTCGGGCTCCAGTGCCAGTGGCGACCAGTGGGACCAGTCCGGGGAGGAGGAAGGCCAACAGATGGATGGGACGCTACACAACTACTGGGCACTGCTGGCCATCATACTGGTGTTCGGTACGGCCGCCGGTAACATCCTCGTCTGCCTGGCCATCGTCTGGGAACGGCGGCTACAGAACGTCACCAACTACTTCCTGATGTCGCTCGCCATCACCGACCTGATGGTGGCCCTCTCCGTCATGCCACTCGGCATCCTGACGCTGGTCAAAGGTAGGTTCCCGTTCTCCCGGGGGAGGGGAGGGGGGCGAGTGGTTCACTGCTTCACTTAATGATGTTGTTTGCACTCGACTGGTTCGTTGGTTGGCAAAGACAGTCTCTCTCTCTCTCTCTCTCGGGGAGGTGGAATCAGCAATTGAACATCAAGCAGCTAGAGTGTTTGCCAATAAGACGATCTGCGTTCTGCCGATTTTTGTTGGGTTCGAGTAGGAGCCACAACGCAACATGATAACGTGCCGTAATTGGACTCCGAAGGGTTGGCTCTCGGACACGAATGAAGCCAATGCATCAGTAACGCATGCACACGGCAGCTGTGTGGTCATCCCTGGAAGACATTTTGCATTTTGCTAACGCCATGGAAGGCAATGGCCGACAACCCCGGACACAGACACGGACACGGACCGCAAGATCAAGCGTACGGGATACGGACGGTCGAATGAGCTTTTGCCTTTTCGGTGCCGATCTTCCGATGCCGATTGTTTGCTGTTGATTCGGCTGGCCGGAAGAATTAACACACCCTCATTGTCCTCACGAATCCGAATGGAACCGTTTTCAACCGTTTGTCCTTTTCTCGGCCTCACATCGTCCGGTCATTGTTTTAATCAAAGGGAAACGAACTTCGAGGGCACATTGTTGGCTTTACAGGCACCCCCTTTACGGTCCCAATAGGAATTGGAAACGGAGAGGCAAAGAGCGATGGTCGCTTGCGTCGCTGTAATGTGTTTTCATAGGACCAGCCAGCCGATGGTTTCCTCCTGGGAACTGGGTGTGCATGTGTGGTGCTTGTGTTTGCAAGCCGGGTCCCCGATTTTTTAGCAACCGACACTAAATCGATTAGGCAATGGCCGAGAGCCGCACAACCGACAAGACGCCCCCGAGGGAAAAATAAAGCACGATCGGAGAGTTTTCGGCGAATTGCAAATTAACCTCCACTTGCCGGGTATCCCTGTTTACCGGATACATTCCAACGCCCCCATAAAAGGGGATGGGTTTTTTTCTCTCGGTAGTGTTTTCTGTGGTTTCCGCGAACCAGATGAAGAAGCCACAGGACGCATGAAATGGGCTCGGTCGCGGTCGGAATCGGAATCCGGTGTGAGTGCGGAGAAGAAGAAGCGCGTAAACAACCGTGCGACAGTGTCAGGAGTCAGGCGGCGCCCCGTACAGTAGAGTAGGCTGGCGATGAAATGATAAACACGTCAGCAAGCCAAACCAGCTGCTGCTGCTGCTGCTGTCAGAATCCCCCGGTATGTCGTCAACGGCGGGGCCTGGGTGATGGTGGTGGTTTGGTGTGTTGTTTAAAATCTAATCCCAGCATGCCGTCTGGGGCCCGAGACCACGAGCCTGGGTGCTCCCGGTATCCGGTGGCTTGTTTTCCGGCTAGCGCGTCAACCGAATCCAAATTCACGCCAGCGCATGCATGCGTGCAGGACGTGGAAGGACATTACGCATAATATTATGTAAATTCCGGAATCATAAAATATTTATACACCATTTCGCATGGCGTAGAAGGT
This sequence comes from Anopheles aquasalis, assembly GCF_943734665.1. NCBI lineage: Eukaryota > Metazoa > Arthropoda > Insecta > Diptera > Culicidae > Anopheles > Anopheles aquasalis. The sequence continues at coordinate 33,387,267 of NC_064877.1, forward strand.
GGTCGGCCTCGGCTCGCGCTCCACACCGCCCGCCACAGGCGCACTATCACCAGGGCATGCTTGTGTGTCTGTTACAAGCGAAGCGGAGACAGTGATGCTGAAGTGATGCGTGCTGCTATGCTGGCTGGCTGGCGGCTGGGTTCAATCTCTCAGTGATTGTGGACGCGCGTTTTTCAATTGTAACGCCCCGGAGGAACCGAACCTTCTTCTTTTCTCCCCCCCCCCCCCCCCCCCCCTAACGTTCCTGTACCAGCTGGAAACTGCCAACCGACGGAAACGAGAGAAGAATAGGGAGTAGAAGAAGAAAAAGTAAACGGCAGTCCGACTCGGAGCCACTTGGTGCGCTGTGACACTTCGATGGTACACCGTTTGCTGTTGTTTGTGCCCGGATGGTGGATGAAAAAAAAAATCGTTGTAAAAACAACACCACGCATGGTATGACGCAAAAGAGGGGCTTTTGCAATCACGATCCTACTCGTTGATCCATGGCGCTTGCCCCACCCAATGGGAGTGCTCTGTGCCTTGTTCAGAAGGAATTACACTGCTACGGTTGCCATGTGTGTGGGGTTGTCTGTGCTCCCTTTCCCATGCCTTATGCGAAGGCCTCCGTTAGGTTGTCTATTTAATTAATGATGCTGGGAGGAGCGGGAAACTTTTCATGAACGCTCACTAGCGCTGAACCGTGCATCACTTCATCATCATCATCGCTATCACTATCGCCTTGCTATTGATGGCACCCGGGAGTAACTTCATTATGGAACCCCGAGAAGTGGCCTACCGAGGGCGCTATTGAACGTGCTGAAGGATTGCCAATTACCGCGCAGTGCTCGTGAGGGAAACGCTAGTAGAAACGGAGTCAGTTCTTCGGTGCAAGTGCAGTACATGAGAGGTTGCGCCTGGAAACGGACTCTTTTGTGGTGAGAGGATATGATGTAAGAGAGAAATCTGTTGCATGATGCTGCTTGGCTGCTCCTTTGACACAGCTCGCTCGTTTGTGGGCCGTAACTGTTGCAGGAGCAGCAGCAGTGGCCACGCCGCGTTGGTGTACTGCACACTCTCGCCTCTCCGCACAAGGACTACAGCGACCAACAAACAACAACAACAACAACAACAACAGACCAGAGCTGGCACCGGTGTATGAAAAGGTGTGCTTCTAGCCAGATTAAAGTTGGGGCATTGAATTTGAAAGGCAAAGCAATGGTTTCTCTGCTCTTTTGGATTCAGCAAGCCAGTTCAGCTGCACCGAGCACTGATGTCTAGCTGCAAGACATCCGGTAGCATGTCCCAACCCACCGTTGGATGTATAGTGTGGCTAATTAGCAACCCTTATGATTGCTAACAGTGAGGAATGTAATTAACGAGATGCAATGTGAAAGTGGTTCACTATTGAAACCACACTCATGCTAACTCGGATCGGAGACGGAACATACTTTTAGTTGCAACACTGGCTGACTTCTTTTTACTGAGGCAGCGATTTGTATCGTGATTCAAGGTTCATGCTGAAGAGTGCTACAGCGAACCGAACCGGTTGTGGTAGCTTGAAAACAGAAATGTTGCAACCAGATGCTTGAGAGTTGCAACATGATATGTTCCGCTATCGACGGGCACTTGATATATGGAGTACATCGAGCACTGATAAGCGGAATCCACTATGTACTGAGCCAATGCAGCCGCAGCAAATTGCTTTCAACCGTTGCATTATTACTCTCTACACGTTCGCAAGCCCACGCACCCCCACATTGCACCCTATCCCTTCTCTTCTTGGCGAGCGTGCGAGAGCCCATGGCTTTAATCTATATTATCCGAACAACAGGCCCCGGTTTTCCGGCTCTCACCCTTCATCTCTCATGCTGCGTAGTAGTGCTTGTGTGGATTTCCCGGCTAAGCAACTGCTTCGTTATTACCTTGAGCCCCGCTGCTAAGGTTGACTTTTCCCCAGAGCGGCCTCCACTGTTCCGGGAGCTCCATGTGTTTGTCACGTTGCCCCTATTCCTGGCTGGCTGAGTGACGCCACACGCTTCGGATGCTATCGATTGGACGGGCATTTGTGCAAGGGATGGTTCGCATAATGGGTATCGGCCCAATTGGTGCCCATTGGTGAGTGCAGAGCGCGGCAGGGCGAAAAAAGGTGAGCCAGTCCCTTCGAAGCTAATTATTACCATCCCGGCAAATCAATCGTTTGCAAGATCAAAGCCAGAACGATGGTGCGGCGTTCTCCCGGGGCGTTGATTGTGAGGCGTTAATGATGCGAAGCAGGTCTCGGAGCTCTCATTGCTGGAAGGTGTTGCTTCTGCCGGTTCGCCACGGCCAGAGCCTGGAGCGCAATGGAGCATTTAAAGCGTTCCGTCCGTTCCGTTCGACTTGCTGATCCAAGGTTTGTATGAAGAGATCGGTTTGCTATCGAAAGGATGAGTCGGAGAAGGAGAAACCTTTTGCCACAACACTGTAGACGGTTAGTTTCACGTAACCAAGCAGTACTGACTGGAATGTTGCCTATGTTTCGGTGGAATTTGGTGAGCTACGGGTGGACACAGACACAGAGCCACTTAACTTTAACATCTGCCTGATGGTGTCACGGGTAACAGAGGTTTAGACAATTGCGTTCGTAACTCCTTTTCCAGAGTGTAAAAAGAATTTATGCCAATCTACGTTGTTAATTTTTATCGTCTAGCGTAAACACTATGTGATGCGCTGCCTAGATAATGGTCGAAACAGAGTGTCTGTGTTGAAAACGGAATGTTCGGTTGTTCGGAAAAGGAAGGAAATGTGTGAAAATCCTCCAAAACGAGCAATCAATGGATTGTTTGTTGAATTGAGTCATCCAGATGATCATTGTTGCTAACGTTTCGGTTGCAACGAGGTTTTATTCAATGCATCAAATCCGAGTCTTCGAGTCTATCACGTTTCTACAAGGTTTTCACGTTCCATCAAGTTACCTAAATGTCTCATCAAGTTTTCCTAACGTTCCACCAAGTCGATTACACGTTTCTCCAAGATTTTGCGTAGTTGCGCTTCGCTCGCTTCTATCGTACCATCCTGTCAGCGGGACTGCCCGTCGGCCGTTGCCCAATTCAAGGACATTGGCCCCGAGTGGACGCCCGATCCAGGTGTGCGTATTGCACTCACACTCAGCTGGATCGAGCGTCATCAGTGCCTGCCGGCTTCGCTCCCAGCTACCGATCGCTGGCGTCACTTTTCTTGTGACAAACATATCCATTTGAGACGTCTGCTTTAGATGTTAAAATGGATAATTTAACATCTAAAGCAGACGTCTCAAACTCATATGACCATGCGAGCCGCAGAGGGAAGTACCAGCCAGCCATTAACCAGTTCGCGGGACGCACCATTACGTGTTAAATGTTGAAATGTTGAGAAAATGTTTTTTCCTTCATTTTTTTAACGCTATTGTCATTGCAAATATATCCACAAACCTTCAATTCCAACATATGCATGACACACAAACCTTCAATTCCAACATATGCATCAGTTAATGACCTAACTTAAAAAAACATATGTTCCGAGGATGAGGCCGCGGGCCGCACAAAATACTTTGGCAAATGATGTATGATTTCGCCGAGTTTATTATCGTACGTTGCTAAGAATACGGGGATTAGCAAACCAGTTGAACAGAATCGACAGGAGAACCGCAAGAAAAGGTACAAAACAAGGGGGTAAAACAGGATAAATTTGCCCACATTTCGCAGGCCACTTTCCGCTCGATTCCGAGTACTGTCTCGTGTGGATCTGCCTGGACGTTCTGTTCTGCACGGCCAGCATCATGCACCTGTGCACCATCTCGGTCGACCGGTACCTGTCGCTACGCTATCCGATGAAGTTTGGTCGCAACAAGACGAGACGGCGCGTCGTGCTGAAGATCAGCTTCGTCTGGTTGCTATCGATTGCCATGAGCCTCCCGCTGAGCCTCATGTACTCGAAGGTAAGTCGCTGGAATGTCCTACGCTCGGTGTGGTGTGGCGTGGCGTGTGCTAGTGTAGTGCTCCCTTCATTCGCAGAACCATGCGTCGGTGCTGGTCAACGGGACCTGCCAGATACCGGATCCGGTGTACAAGCTGGTCGGTTCGATCGTCTGCTTCTACATTCCGCTGTGCGTGATGCTGATCACGTACACGCTCACCGTGCGGTTACTGGCACAGCAGAGCGAAAACCTGGGCGGCATCGGCAGTGGGGGCGGCTGGTCCAGTGGCTGGCTCGGTCAGGCGCCACCGTTCGATCGACGCAACACCTGGAAGCGGATCATTAAGCTGAGCCTTCCGGCCACCCCAAACCAGCACGCACACTCGGCCGCTTCCACCGACACGGAGCTGTCCACGCTGGACAATCACGATCTGTGGCTGCTGGAGTCGAGGTGAGAAGCGTCGCAGCACGAGTACCCACAATCGAGTTCCTTCAACGTGTTTCTTGTTTTGTTCCACTCGGCAGCATCCCTGAACCGAGCTCTATTACCGTGACCGCGATGCAGCGATTCGGCGAAGAGATGCTGAAGCTCTCCCAGGGCCTGGAGTCGGTGGCCCAGCATGACGATAGCGGCCGCGTGATGCACAAGACACCGCGCGAAGGAGACTCCTGCAACAGGTGAGTTACACACTGTACACTAGTGGAGTGTTCCGGCAAAGAGAACTTCCCGTTTGCTGCCACATGGGAACCGTGAACCGACAACCGTTCCTTGTGAATAAAGGGGGGGCTTCGGTAATTTCTGGCAAAAAATGGATAATTTTTGACGATTTTTTGAGAAGAAACCGTTAAACTTTATTTTTTGTAGTGAATGAAATATTAAACTATAACTTTTGAAAAATATTTGGTTATATTTTGGGTAAAATTTATCTATCTTCGACAACAATTCTTCGATTTTTGACAGATTTTTGAAGTTGAAAAAGTGATGCTTTTTGTCATTTTGCCTAAAAACACGATTTTTAAAATGATTTTTAAAAAAATGTATCAACAATTTTTATAAAATTTTTACGGGCCCACCTGGCAAAGATTGTGCAAATTATGTGTTAAAAATGTCGAATAGATGGGTCCAGTAGTTTTTACTGGGTACGATGGGCACCGACTTTGAAAACGTTGGTTTTGGGAAACGCTCTTCGAAGTAGCGAGCTGCATGGTGTCTTGTATGAAACGCGGATTTTAAAAAATCTGTAACTTGGTTAGTATTGCTTCGATTGATCCAAAAAATTTACACCATATTCTTGAAAGGATCAGCATTCAGGGAAAAATGTTAAAAATATGTGTCACTGAAAAATTAAATACCGAAGCCACCCCTCAATTGAGTGAACGTCCATCCTTGACGTTTACTCTACATTGCTAACCTTTTCTGATGGAGCTAGAATGAAAGCAGTATGTCAGGCACTCCATATTGCAATCCGTTGAAGTATGCTTCCATTGCCTTTCAATGAAATACTCCAAATCAATGATGCAATTGGGCAAAATGGCAAGCACGTGATGATGAAGCAGCGCATGAAATAAGCACATTGATAGCGGAGGAAGTCAATCCGATACCATCACAAATGTACTCACTCCACGCGAGGCTTTTAGATGCTCCCTTTTTATGCTAGTTTTTATTCATGTGGAGTGGCGCAAAATATTCATCCCATGCCGCCAGCGAAGTTCACATGTCCGCAGCAGTAGGAGTAGAAATAAAAGTTGAAGTAGTGATAGTAGTAGTAGCAGTCGTAGTAGTAGTGAGGTATGCACACACACAGGCATCGAGGCTGTGTGCAGTTGTGACTGTTGCGGGATTTCGTATAAATTGATGAGCGAAGGATATGTAGCCCATCCCGTAAAGCTTCATCACGAAGCAAGTAATGAAAGTGAAGCCGCAATCATAATTGGATACAGATGGCTGGGTCTGTGGTACGCTAATGGTTACGCATGACTATTTCTTTTCAGCATGAAAATCAGTACCACAAACAGCTCGATTCGAGTGAGTGGATGCTTTACCACTGCCCACTGAATTTTCTAGATGAATTCCGTATGATGATCATTAATATTTTGCAATCTGAGTTCAACTAACAATCATAGGGGCAAGCTGATTTTTCGCGCACATCCTTGTTGTACCCTGCTACGCCTCGGTTCAGTGGCACCAGATAACGCATCCAATTATGGAACAGTTTGGTTTGTTTTCGCAGCGATTTAGTTGCCAACTACTGAAGAACAGGACACTAGCACGAGTTTGTCACAAAATGAAGCACTCTGCGATGCCGCTTTTAACTGCCTTTTACCGACTACGATCTTGGAGCGAATGTTTTGTGAAAGTGGTTTAAGAGTTTAAACAAAAACGGGTCTGAAGATTGTCTTTTCCGAAGGTACGGTCCTTGCTATTGTACTGTTTGCCTTCACGGTAGCACAGAAGATGGCGGGTTGTTTCATCTTCGATTGATAGGAAAAGTGAAACCATGCAATCTACTGGCCAATAATCGCATTAACAAGCAATTGAAGGAACGAACGATAACGAACCGGAGCACCCTGCCTGGCACTTGGCTGGTTGAAAAGGTGCTACACAATTTAGCGGGGTTGCCCATTCCGTCACTGGAGAGTGAAAAAGAAAGAAAGAAAGAGCGGGAGAGAGAGAGAGAGAGAGAGAGAGAGAGATATAGAGAGAGAAATGATGGACGGAAGGGCACGGGAACAGTGATGGATACTTGGTAAATGTGGCTGGTAAATGTGATAAACTCATTACGACATCATCCGAAACGTGATAAATTTGCCATTTCGTCACTTTACCCATAGCCATGCCAAGGCACATACTGGCACACAAACGCACCAAACACGCAAACATGAATGAAACTGGCCTATTTTCGGTGGCGGTAGCGGTACGGCTGCCGATTTGTCAACTTTTACTGGTGTTCGAGAAGGAGGAGTGGGACGTGGAGCAAGGACCAGTTTGTCAGGCGGTTACGGTGACGTTGGGACAGTCACTGCGCCTCCATCATCATCCAGCATGGCCACCGAGTAGGGAATTGTGTTACGGTTATCGCATTTCAACAAATTCAATTCCGGTCGGCACCGCTACCACCGTCCGTCCGTCCGCCGCTCACTAGACACGCAGCGTCACTATACCGTCGCTAGCGCTGAAAAACAAAGTCAGCTCGTTCACAAAAAGGCGCATATATGTGAAGTAGGCGATGCCTGAAGGCATGTGACGTCAAAGAGCGAGAGAGAGAGAGAGAGAGAGAGAGAGAGGCATCTTCTGGACTGGAAACAGTTTGATGACAGTTTGCACGGGTTTCATTTCCCTGTTTTTCCCTTTTTCAATTCACTCATTTTCTTCGATCTCCAACGGACACGTACGAGGTCTGGTGGGTGGTGCCCCACACCCAGCCTCATCCATCACTGACTCAATGCCCCGCCTTCCGCCGGACCCGAGATCCATCAACATCGCATCGCCCTGTGCGGCTATTAATCTTACCGCTTCGGCACCGATCGTGGCGTCGCTTTCCATTAACGAGGTCCCGAATCTGGTCGCGGCGAATGTGGCACAATTTTCAAACAATTTTCCCACTCGCGGAAGGTGGAACACGATTTGCAAAGAAACAAGCGCAGCGTAATAGGCTTGTGCCACGTGATGTCACGAGGTGTAATGGAGTGGCATTAGTGGCCACTATCCACCAGCTCCGGTTTGCTGGTGGTCTAATGAGAGGGAGGACGATGGGGGGGGGGGGGCGAGAGGGGTAGGGGAAGTAATCTATCAACCCCGACCCGTAATTAGCGGCTGGTCGTCTACGGGGACATTTGTGCCGACGTGCCGTCGACCTTCACCTCACCTCCCTACTCACCTTCTGTTTCCGGTTTTTGGCTCTCGTTTTTTTCACAGAAAGAAGAGTGGCGTGGCGAAGGGTACGGAGGGCACCGGAGGTATACCGGTGACGCTCTCGGTGTCACGGAAACGCCGCAGTTCCACCTCCGCCTGGCTCGCTAGGCGCAACTCGGGCACTCCGCCACCGGTCCGGTTGGTTCGGAAGCGCTTCAAAAGTTTACCACACTCCGCACCGGACGACGCGGACGCGGACGACTCGATCGAGGTGGACGAACGGTTCCTGGAGGACGTACTATCGGCCAGGGGGACGGGCCGGGATCGACGGACGGACAACAACGCCGGCGCCAGCACAGCGCACAGTGAGCCGCCAGTGGCCACCGGACTTCGGTTACCGCCACCGTGCAAGTGTCCGTTCTTTGGCGAGGGCGCTACCAACCGGCAACCGTATCTGCGGCCGGCGGAAATCAAAATCATCAAAACGGCAACAACGCCTGGTGACTACGGTTTGCCCTCCGGTCTGATCGGTGCCACCACCACCACCACCACCGGGGACCAGCGCAGCCTCGTCTACAGCACGATCTCCATCTCATCCGGTGGCGCTGGAACAACAACAACGGCAACGGCAACGGCAACGACGACGACGTCGACACGTTCCATCTCGAGCAGCCTCTCGACGCTACCGGCATCGGCGTTGGTGTCACCGAACCGGAAGTGCAGCACCAGCTCGAAGGGCATCTCGGTGGTGACCTGGGACCAGCGGAGACATCAGCGGCGTGGTTCCAGTTTCGGTGGTGCCCGCACTTCCCTTCTCCTCACACCAACCCGCGCCAGCGCATCCAGTGTGTCGCTGCGACGCTCCGTCAACCTGCGTCACGCTGCGTCCACCTCCCGTGACTCCGACAGTGGTGGTGGTGGTGGTGCGTCTGGACCACCGAAGAAGAACAGCTCCTCGCCCTGTCTCATCCAGCACCAGGCATCGGCGACGGTGATGGTGGCCACCGGTGGTGCACCGTCCGTCGCGTCACTGCTAGCGAGTGGTTCCACTGGCGGTGGCGGTGGCGGTGGCAGCGGACCGGTGGTGTCCGGTAACCATGTCGTCCGGTCACACCATTCCCGCAACTCGAGCATGATCTCACGCAACTCCTCCCGCCATGGCCGCATCATACGGCTCGAGCAGAAGGCAACCAAGGTGCTCGGTGTCGTGTTCTTCACCTTCGTCATCCTGTGGGCACCCTTCTTCGTGCTCAACCTGTTGCCGAGCGTGTGCGCCGACTGTGAGGCCAACATCGACCAGTGGGTGTTCGAGTTCGTCACCTGGCTCGGGTACGCCAGCAGCCTCGTCAATCCCATCTTCTACACCATCTTCAACAAAGCGTTCCGGGACGCGTTCCGGAAGGTGCTGCTGTGCCGGTACGCCGGGCTGAAGGCCCGCACCTGGCAACCGGCCTCCGGGTCCGCAACGGCCGCCGCGGTTGCCAACGCCGCGTCCGCTACCAGCTAGCACATGGTGGGGTCCCGGTTGGCCAGCAGCGAACCGCTGTAGCCACGCGACCACTAGCTGATCGTTGTCACCTTTGGCGCCAGCGTCCGTGGCCTCTAGTGTGTGCGTGTGCGTATGTGTGCTTGTGCAGTGTGTATGTTGGGCGTACGTAACGTGTGGGCGAGCAGTTGGACGTGTTTGGACGGTGAGTCTCTGTGTAGCGTTAGCCCTCTAGCAATAAATGTTTTATATCTCCTTCGCAACCTGCTTTGCCGTTGTTGTTGTTGTTGTTGGTGTTCATGGTTCCGTCTAAGGCTCTGGCCGGCCACGCGCGGTCACAGCAAAGCCTCTTGTTTTCCCTTATTTAACATTGTCTCAAAGGGGAGACTGCAAGAAAGTTGCTGCCGTGGGCGAGAACCGCGGTTCTGATGAAAGAAATGCTTTACTCCAGTTACCAAGTCGCATACACTTTTGGGTCTATCACTATCGTTCCAATTGGTTACAGGATATAATCAATAAACAAGCAACATCTGAAAAACCATTTTAGCATCAATGGATGGATGGATATAAAGCTTGGAACACTTAATATTTGCTTTCCGACCATGAAATAGGACACATCTCAGACCAGAAATAAGCTAAACAGATGGAAAAGGTGCCATTTTGTAGATATTTTATGCATAAAAAATAGTGATTAATTTATTGTGCCACGTTGCGTATGAATTTCCGCTCTTTCGGTTTTATGCTACACATAATGTGCTGCACAGTTGTGGAAGAAGTCCCATTGGCCATTTTTTCATACCATTTGCACATTACAAATGGATTTTTAATCATTTTACATTGTTTCTGTACTCATTAGTAGATAATAGCCCACTATAATGGTATTGGACGATACTGTGCGCAATTTGCTGGATTGAAGGATGGATTTTTGGGATGAAATCATCATGCTGTTGTTTCGATACCAACTTATGACCTCCGTGCAGTAGTGGCAGCTTGCCAAGTCGGGAAAAAACTTAACGGGTGCTTCGTGAGATTTAATAGAATGGTAGAAGGATCTTTTTCAGGCATTCTTTTTTGTACAAACGGCCGTTCATGGACCCTCCCGTCATGAAACCACGTTTCAATCACGCTCGTTTTCAAACCACAACTGCAGATCGCTTGCCAAATGAGCAGATTACGCACAATTTTATCTGCGTAAATGAAGTTAAACCTTCCTATCGTAACCCCTCTATGATTGCTAAAGTAAAATTTGTCTCCTGGTTTTTGCCAAAATGCAGTTTTACGTGGGTTTTTACTCCAGTCAAATTGAGTTTTCATAGTGACTGTGCAGACATTTTTTTCGACCTTCGTGTGCCATCGCCGATAACCGATTTTGAAGGCATGGTTCGATTTAGGCAAATTTTTGATCACATAAAGAAAAGACTATATCCTTTAAAAAGACATCCACAGAGTAGCAAAGGGATCATTAGGAGCACAACAGCAAGTAAAAGAATGCGGCCAAATATTAAGTGTTCCAAGCTTTACCATCCTGTTTTGGTGTGTGGATGTTTGAGTTGCAAAACCAAGAGAACCAAGTTGCTATCGTAACCGTGCGCCTGGGAGTAAAGTTTCGCATTTGATCAAATCACCAGTGGAAGTTTACAGCCCTTAATGAAGGAGTTGCTATCGTGTTCGCGTACCTTTATCGTCCGTATCGTCCGCTGGTTGTTGTATTTATCAAGTTCACGGTTGTACCACGCAGCAGCAGCAGCAGCAGCAACAACAACAATAAATCCCTCACCAGGTCAGTAACTGTCCGCGGCAGCCCCCGTTGTTAACCACGTCGTCAACTTCCTTACCAACGCAGCGGGTTTCCGGGCGTCCCATTCTGTGACAGGAATATGAGAGGCACTCTCGGAACAAGCAGCGCGAAACGGAGAAGCGACGTTAGGCGATACTCGGTCGGTCTCGTTCCTTCTCTTCCCTGGTGCTGGTGCTTTGGATTCCGGATGAAAACCGTGCCGCTCCATTTCATTCCATGCCCAATAGGGACCATGTACTGGTACTGGACATGTGTTAGCAGGCCAGCCTGAATGGTGACAGTGGTGAAGCGATGAAGTGTGAGCGACAAAAGTTAATCTAAAATATCGGATCAATCAACATCGATTTGCTGGCTGATGGTCGGTTGCGCTCCGGACTCTATCACGCTCTCGCTCTCTCCCGGACACACACATGCACACATACTAACGTGCTGTTATTGATCGATCTCAAGTGTAGCAGCGGACTTCCAAACTGCAGCGAGCAAGAAAACGGACACTCCGATCTACCAACCGGTGGGGGGGGGGGGGGCGGGGGGAGGGTGGATGGATGCTGTGTCGGGATACTGGGGTGGTTACGCTGGATTGCGTTTGATTGGAAAGCGGATACTTTACAATTCGCACACGACCAGAGCGAACCAAGCAATCAGCCAACGGTTCAGCAGTACATTCCCGTTCGGTCGGTTCCGGGACCATGCTATGCTAGGGTGGTGTTGGTGGTTCTCGATGATGCTCCCATCTGCTCCGTATTGCGTCAAGTGTTCCAATCGCAACGAATGAGGACTTGTTTTGTGCCCTCAGTGATATCGGAATCGGAAGCGATCACTTGTCACAACAATTGTGCCGTGATGCTGCTACCCGGTCGGAAAACTATTTTCTGTTGATTATATCGGTTTAAAAGACTTGCAGCTTCATCAGCTTTCAAACGATCTGTTTGAGGAAAAAAAGCAGTAAATAAGCGAAATTTTTAGAGCGTTTTGGTTGTGTCACGAATTCATAAAATCGGAGTGTTGTTTCAAAGCATAAAGCAGTGTTCATGACCACAAACGGGCATATTCAACAGAGCATTCGCAGAAGAGAACGTTGGGCGCTCTCTGCTCCACTCGGGGTGGGCGGGAAAAAGTTTGCGGTCTTAGTTGTCGTTTTGAAAATTACAGTTTTTTAAAAAAAACATCCTTGAGCATAATTAAAAACCTTTGCTTTCAGTCAAGGACCCTCAGTTCCATTTGCCCTGCCTACCTGAACGAATACATCTTTCTATGGAGCCATAGAACAAGTTGCATGCTTATAGTGCGTACTGTTACGCCACATTCTACTGTATTTGAATACCGGTAGCGGTTGTTGGCTGGAGGATGGCGCTAGCGGTACGGCTCGTACTGCCTTAAGTGGCCGAGCCCGCGGTTTACGCCATGCACCATCATAATGAAACCCTTGAATGAACGACGGAAGTTGGTCCCAGTCCCTATTAGGCTTCAGGATGGCTCTTCAATCCGCTACATAATTCTGCGTTGCACTACAGTTCACGATGTATTTGTGATGCACCGCGGGTCGTCCGATAATAAAACATTAAAAAAAAATACTGTAAGCAACTAAGCTTCAGGAAGTTTCCGCGCATCGCTCCCACCGACGTTATTGAGATCGACAGCCTAGAGTGCGGTTTGTGCGTGCGAGTTGCCAGTAGCGACGGCCTACTTCAAGGATATGCACGGCTTTACTACAGATGGGGTGGTACGATGGTGGTTGGATGATTAAATTTCCTTCCGGGAAACAATGTAGCTTCAATCACTGCGATTCTCCATCCCCATTATTGGCATTATCACTGGGTGACAATGACAACAATAGGACAGATATTTATTGGTTCGGTTGGATGGGTGTCCTTCCGCCGCACGCAGCCAAATGAAAGGAATATGATCAGCTTATATTGGTGGCGGTGGTGGGCGAAGTCAAAGGGTGTGACAAAGGTGAAGAGCAAACGGGAGAAGACTTGCTAGGAGGAGGATATCCTTTGTAAGGATGCCCTCTCGATTTCCCTCTTGCTGCCCTTGCGGGTTGAGTCGATCGAGCGAGAGACGTAATTAAAACTCAATCTTAGCTCCAAGCCGCGCTAGTGACCGGCAGGGAAATTTGTTACCCGCTAGATCGATGACCAAGTTTCCAATCGCGATGCTACGACGGTGCACTGGCGGAATGTGGGACGGCGCGCCCATTGAGGATCAATTCCGCTAAAACTCTCGTACCTGCAGCGGTTATACTGTTACTAAATACGGTTACTATTATTGTGCGCTTCGCGAAAGTTCGAACTCTTAGAAAACTCGCTTGCTCGAGGTATTAACGCAAACAAAGCTAAACTGTTACCGGACCACCAAGGAGGGTTATGGGTGGTGGGTTGGGAAACCGGCCAGAACGGCAGATGATGATGGGCAAAGTTTTCTGCCACCCACTACGCTGGTGGGGTTAGCGCCACTAGCTACGAATCAATTACGCCTTGGCCGGATGCTTCACAGTTCATTGCGTTTTTTTGCCCCAGCCCGTACGCCCGTAGAATGCTAACGATTGAACGGTCCCTCCTGTTTGACTTTGGCGCCGTTAGGTTTGTCGACACAGGAGGCACGACGCTTCTTATTGCAAAAAGCGACCCCGCCCTCGCACGGCTGGGCACTGGAGCCGGAAAGTATATTAAAAATTATTTATCGTGAGTCCAGTGCCCACGAATGGCGTGGTTCGTGGTACCCGTGGATGGATGAAATGAAATTTGAAGAAACTCTTCTTAAGCGGTTCCCAAATCCGCCGGTGGATGGACCACGGGACCATGGTATCACGCGGTGCTCGCGATGAAAAGACAAATGAGATCGCAGATCGCTGGAAAAGACGACGACGACGGGAGTCCGACGATGATGGCGACGAAGAAGAAGAAGAAGAAGAAAAGAAGAAGAGGAAGAAGAAGAGACAAGTTTGAAGTCTTGTCTTCGGAGATCCCGGGCCCGGGCCCATTCAATGCATTCCAGCGTGTAAAATTACAATGGTATCTCATCTCCATCGGGCCATGGCCATGGCCATGGCTCTGCGCTGTTCTGACAGGGATTATTGTTGCTCTGCCTTGTCGCCCACTTTCGGTTCACTTGATTCGTCGTCCTGGCTGCCGACCATTCTCCCGGAGGGGTGGAGAGCGCAGTGGCAGTGACATAACAAATAGACCGAAGCCAAGTGACACATAAGTAGCGATCCATCGTGATGTCTAAGCAGTCCCGGGCGGCACAATATGGGCGGCATCGGGTAGCCCAGAGGGCATCTCGAGGACATATAGCCGTGGCCATGGTCGCCGGGCGCGGACAACGGCAGCAAGCGAGCAGAAAAGAAAGAAAATCTACCGAAGCCGTAACCGTCGCCCGGCCGGAGGACGGAGTAATTATTTCTCCATCTATTATTCAAATCCGTTTCGATTGGATGACGTTCTGATGGGCGGCGAGACACACGCAGTGGGCGCAGTAGTGCGGTTTCGCTTCTCGTCATCTCGGTCACCAGTACTCCAGGGGAATTAGAATGGAAGACAATATTTAGACGATACCGATTTAAAGGAACAGATCCGTCACCGTCTCTGCGCTGCTGCGATGAACCGAATCGTATTTTGATTATTAGTCCAGCAGCTGCTGATCCCCGGACACTCTGCGGGGGTGCTGCCTTTAACGAATGATTTGGGGAGCTTCGGACCTGGAGCTTTGGGGGCAGTTTTTTTTTTCGGGCTGAGTTGTGAGAGCGAAACTTTACATTTAAATTCCTAACGCGATCGGCGAATGGAATCCCTCTTTTGCAGAAGGACAAGTAAATTATCTCAACAAAGCCAGATCGAAGGGTGCTCCCGATGGAGCTGATCGTAGAGGTAGTTGGAACATTGTAAAATCTTCAAATAACACATATGCAGGGGGAAGGATCCCACTTTTTATCATTTTTTTTTCTGTTAACAAGTCCGGTCGGGACAGGTTCATGGCAGCCATACAACAGTTGGTATGCCATAAATATTTCATGTGGTGTAAATTTTACATTGCACATGGACCCGTTTGTACGCTCATCTGTATGCAAATACCATACCGTGTCCGAAATTCTCTACAATCAAGGAACGTGACAGATTCACTGGCAGTGGCACTGGCACACCAAAGGACGGACGTTTGCCGGAAAAGCATTTTGTGTTTCTCGGGAGACTGCTTTTGGGTATCCACTGGGTGGTTCGGTTCGGTTCGGGTAAGCATATGCAAACACGCTCCTGCTCTCTACTTTATCACGTTTCAGCGGGACAATAAAAACTGGATATGCTAATGCTTGGCGGCCAGTGGCTTGGCAGGCAATGCGTCCCTGTCCCGAAGGCGTGTGTGAGCATGAGCATGGTGGCTATTATGTATTTGAAAGTCAGTTTAGGCAATCATAATAGTGTAATTGGTGGACAACTCAGTGGGAATTGGGGAAAACAATGGCACATCCACTCCACAAACGAGATACACAGTGTGGAAAAAGAGTTGAACACGCAGAACGGTGACGCAGTTTAGTGTGAACCGTTCCCGAGAGTCGCCGAGTAGCTTAGATACGGAATCTCTGGTCGACAGTCCGATCCTGGTACGCGCGAAAGGATCTACATTTAGCTGACTGGTGGCTCGGTAACGGTATGAATCCGGCAGGTTACGTGCTGAATTATGGTGAATGAAACTTTTAAAAATACTTTTTTATAGCTTGCATCATTTACTCAATTGGTTACTTGAGCTGAGCAGTCGAGATAGCTGTCCCGACAGCCGTACGTTCACGTTTCATGTCACTTTATGGAATTCCTCGGTGTAGCTGCACGTGCCAGATTATCTTCTTTTTTGAAAGTTTTCTTACTCACTCGTCGTATGGTAGTAGCACAGCTGAATAAATCAATACTCCGTCTTGGTGAACGAACAAATGCTCCCTTTAAAAATAGCCACTGGTGGCTGAAGGATCACAGTCTTGCTCCTCGAGGGATCAGTGTGGAAATATTATCTTGGAAGCTACCCCTGGCCCGTCCCGATAACAGTAAGTATTAAACAAGACAAAAAAAAACGCTGCATTTCGTTTCAGAACGTTCGATGCTTGAGAAATCTACGAATGCGTAAGTTTGAGCATATTTCTAATGGAGCAAACATGATTGGGTCTATGAGCTATATCGTGATCTTCACCTATTTATCCACCGTTTGCTTTTCACGTTCAAAATCGAGGATCGTGCTAGAAAACAGAGCAGGAGCGTGTACGCGCTAAGCGTTACTTGCATCAGGCGAGAGATTGCAACATTGCACTACGAAGAGAGAGGAGGAAAAAGATAGAAAATAGCGTGCGCGGACGGCATCAAGCTTTTTTCAATGTGTAACCACCAAAAAGTCTAAAAGTCAATTTGTGGCCCTTGACTAACACGTTTAAAAGACTACATGTCTAATTTTTCCATTAATAACATTGCAGCAACGATTTGCACCAAGGACTTTTCCTTTGCCATAGCGACCAGGGACAAAGGTGGTGGAGACGCCAGGAACGCCACTTGTAATGTGAGCATGGGATGGCTCTTTAATGCGACTTTTGTTCAATGTTTTTTTATGGTTTTCCGAGTAATATCTTGAAAATGATATCGTTGGTCATGAAAAGTAAAATATACAAAACACAAGAATTGTCACGCACAGAATTTAAATTAATTTTCTTATAAATCTTAAAGTACCTAATCGTGTTGTTGAAATGCGTAATAAAGTTTGTAGACCAGGCTCCACATTGCAGCGAACAGAAACATACACATTTCGGGCAAAAGTCTCAGCGAAACGCCAGTGCCGGCAGCATTAGGGTTAGCTTCAGTTTTTGAGTTGTTGGACAGCTGTCCAAAGAACTTTCGTTTGTCACTTAAATTCGACGGAGCGTCCAACATCAGCAGTTGGTAGCATGACAGTTTACCCACGCACCCGAAAGAAGACACCTATCTCGGGGACAGTGATCGCCAATTAATACAACACAGGCGGCAGAAGGACGCGATAGGAGGAAAACCCCGCCTTTGACAATGTTCTGCACCATGTACGACAATCTCTGTACCTTCATTCACTTCTTTGCCCTCTGCGAGCGAACAAAGTTCGAACATCAAGAAGGTACCCGTTGGCAAAAGTGCAGCAGTACCGGGTTGGTGGGTAAAAATACATCGACACGGGTAAATTCGGCCAGGAGCATGTCGATGATTGGCTATATATAGCCAGGACTCACAGTTCAAACCTGCAATTAGTCTGGAAGACACAATCCGACAGGACGAGGCACTCGCCGTGCACTGTAAATATAGTAGAAGTAAAGAAAAGAAAAGCTACAATTAGTTTCGAGAGTTCCAACGGGTCACAACGAGGGATCCATAACTCTACATTCTACGGCTCGAAGCTGAACAGATAATAACCCTTATTAGCACCAATAAAATTTTAATCAATCGTCCGTTAACGTTAACACAAGATTTGGCTCTCAGAAGTTAAAAAGTTTCACTGAAATTGTACCTGAGCATCTCCTCACAGCTAGGGCGTAAGTATGAATAAATTGTTATTCGAGTTTCTATTATCAAAATTAAAAAATTTCCTCCTCTCCCACTCGGTACCGGTTGTGCAGGAACATGGCCTCGGTAATGAACCGATTGAGCGACCGACAGTGGTTCGAGTGGATCCTGGATGCCATCCGATCGATCCGCTTGCGCAAGCATCGCCCAACACTGCAGCTTATCTGCAGCACCATACGCAAGCGTCACGTCGTTCACCGGAACACGATTCTCGCCCGAGTAGAGCAGGCGAAAGAGCGCGGTATCATCTCTTCGTACGTCAGTCAGGGCGTGATTTCGTACCGTGTAGCGGAAGACGATCGCGTCATGAAGTGTACCGTTCGCTCAAGGAAAGTGCGGGCAGCGTCGAGCCTGCTGTGTATCGAATGCCTCAAGACGATCGAGAAAGGACCGCATGGGAACCAACCGGAACCGATGAGTTCCTGTGAGCGGTGTGGCATCTCGATGCACGACTTCTGCTCCAACCAGTCGACCGATGGAGAAACGTCCGTCCCGCTATCCCGCCTGGTGGCGGCCGGTAATCGTTGGTTTTGTGAAGAGTGCGAATCGTGCGACGGTTGTTGCTGCACTACGAACGAGAGTCTTTCTGGTGCTCGTGCCTGCCTGGTGGAGTGTGGTAAATGCGCGAAAATGTACCACTTCCGGTGTATGGTCCCGAAAGTTGACTCGCGGCACAAGAATGGCGTCTGGAGGTGTGCCGAGTGTGGTACGGCCACCACCGATACGGTTGCCCTTGTGGCCCGCTCCGGACCAACCGAGACCGAACTCATGGATGGACGGATGGAGGTGCTGAAGATCAAACTTGGTGACCGTGTTACCGGTGATGATCTGGCCCTCTTTCGCCAGGTACTGATGCACAAGTACCGGCAGGAGCAGGGCAATCTGCAACGCACACCGGCCGCCGTTCAGTTTGGTCGCCATACGATCGACTCGTGGTACTCGAGCCCCTTTCCACAGGAGTACGCCAAACGGGAGGTGCTCCGGATGTGTGAGTTTTGCCTGAAGTACATGAAAACCAGCCGGGAGCTGGAGCGCCACCAGGCCAAGTGTGACCACAGGCACCCACCGGGGCAGGAGATCTATCGCGACGGAACCATTTCGGTGTTTGAGGTGGACGGCACCGAGCAGAAGCTGTACTGTCAGAGCTTGTGCCTTTTGGCGCGGCTGTTTCTCGAGGACAAGATAGTGTTCTTCGCCGTGGAACCGTTCCTTTTCTACGTGATGACCAAGCAGGACAGCCAGGGGCAGCATGTGGTTGGGTTTTTCTCGAAGAAAAAAGACCAAACCGAACAGAACGTTTCGTGCATTCTGACGCTGCCACCACACCAGCGCCGGGGTTATGGGCGGTTTCTGATCGCGTTCAGCTATCTGCTGAGCCGCGTGGAACGGAAACCGGGAACACCGGAGAAACCACTGTCGGCCTTGGGTCACCGGTCGTACAGGGAGTACTGGTGTTCGACCGTCCTGTCCTATCTGTGGCTACATCGTTCGGAGCCGTTGTCGGTGGCAGAAATCTCACGGGAAACGGGCCTCATCCCGGTGGACATCGTGTACGCACTTTGGCAGCTCGGTTTTATTCGATATCGCCACATGATGGTCGATTCGAGGCGTGTTCGTGTTCCGTTCCTGTGCATCGACTGGCAGCTCGTCGAGTGTCACCATCATGAGCGGATGAGGCAAAGGACGAAAAGAGTAGAGGTGCACGAAGCGTGCCTACGCTGGGTACCGAATGGGCATGAGTTTAGTGCGACCATTTGGAATCTGTTGACAGCTGGATGTCAGGTAGAAAATGATACGGCGAATGAGCGAGGCGGAAATGCAGCTTCACCAGTGGCTGCCGAGGGAAAAGGTAAAGCCACGAGCACCGAGCATGGGAAAACGCTCGCTTCACGCAGCGACAGTGTAACGGCAACATCCGGGGACGACCAGATCACCGCAGAAGAGACCACGGCAGACCAGGAAGACGCGAGGCAACCAGAATGCCGTACACCGCACCGGCTAGCATTAAACAGCAACAGCAGCATCAGTAGCAGCATTCCGGGACCCTTCTCGGACGAAGAAATTTCCCTCGACAGTGTAGAAGCCTTCAAAGGGACACCGAAGAGCGAGCTACATCGAGGCGTATCACCAGAGAAACCACCATTCAGCTTTACGCCCATTGCTCCGTTCCGTCGTGCGGATGGTGCCGTCGATCGCCTGGTAGCAGTGGCCGGCAGTGAACAACCGATCGTTTCAGGCGATCCAGTTCCCCTCGAACAACCTGCAACACCAACAACGACCAAGTGTTGGAAACGGCGCTTAAATGGAACTCCTTTGAGCAGCTTGAAGCGATCGTTGGTAGGCGATCGAAGGAAACCGATCGTGAGGCAGCTACTACCCGATATCGCTCTCCGAAAGCGACCGAAGCTGGACGCCGATGCCGATGCCGATGCCGAGAGTGATTCGATGGATGATTTGGCCGCGAACAACTGCTGTTGGAGCACACTCGCATCGGATGCACGCCACAGAACGGAACCGTTTCTACCGCAGAGCCTGTAGTTGCAGGCAAATACAGGCAACATTTGTTCGACCATTTTTGGAAGCCTGCGTTTTGTCTTGCCCCGGAATTTTGCAGCCCAATCAGTTGGCAACCATCCAGTTAATAGAAATAAATTTTGGAAAATATTTTTCACCGAACAATCACTTACGTCCGGACACTTCTTTGGCCACTGGCCACACCGTCACTGGGGATACGGTATCCGTGCCCGGTACGGATGCCTCCCTTTTTGCTGCCGTTCGCTTCTTAGTGGACCGACCGACCGATCCATCACCATCCACCGCGGGCAGTGGCCTTGGACAATCTTTCTCTGCAACTGCTTTTTGCAATAAAGCTCGCGCGATGGCCACTAGCTCCGGTACCCAATGTGGTCCAATAGATTTTGCAATATTGTGGCGTACTAGGAGAATTGCTCGAACGCAACGACCACCAACGGGCACCAAAAACTCAAGGTAGCACCCAAGGTCCTTTCCGCCAATTTGGCGACCAAACACTGGGCAGGCATGCACTGCATTTTCTGGGGGCCACTAGTGTGTGGAATTCACTGCGGTCAGCCTGTCGGCGCCATGCTGTTCCGGGTGCGCCGAAGCTCCCATCATTGTCACGCTGCCAACCTGGCCGCCGGTAGTAGCGCACGACGCCCCGAAGGTCGAGAAGATCCGATAGCTGCAGCAAAGAAGAAAACTAAAAAAAAACAGAACAGAAGAAGAAAAAAAACTGGTTCCCTCGAACACGGACACACGAACCGAAGTCGGTGCCAACCAGGCCAACCTAAGGTGTGTTCGGTGTTCCAAAAGAAATGGGCCCCAAAAATTCGTCCATTCCTTTGGGGTGGTGCATCGTCATCGACGTCGACGACGCCATCGTCCACCGTCGCCAGTTGTCAGGGATTGTGTTTTGTTCCTTCCGCTGACCTTCACACCCCGCCACGGTATTATCGATCTCCGTGTAGAGGAACCGTAGCAATACACAAAGGATCTGGTGTTGGTAGTCGTGCCGTTCCTCGGTTGCAGCTCAATTACAGCGCTGCTCGACAGTGGCGTGGAATAAATGGAATATGTGCAAAAGGCGTTCCGTTCCGGAGTGCAGCAAATACAGCAGAACGCTGGATGGAAACCAACCATCCAAGGGGAGCAATTCAATCTAATCCTCTTCCATTTCCCTGATCTCACCACCACCGTCGGGACCGGACCGCGGACCGGGCGCATAATTAAACTGTTTCAAACACCGGCTGCAGAAACGGGGATTGATTGTATTTGCCGGCACAATTCAATAAAGACGCCCCGTGCCCCGGGTCTTCCCCTCTGGTCTCTGGTTCTACAAGGTGGTGGCTCTGGATCCATGCGCGCTCCAGGGATCCGGGGATCGCGGATTCAATCTCTCCGAAGTGCCGAAATAGAGCGTCCACCTAATTGCGTTAAGATGCCATCTCGTCCCTGTCGTCCCTACTACTACTACCACTACGTACCCTCCCTTCCTCTCCTTATTTGAACGCGGATGAGATGAGAATCCGATAAGGGATAAGCTGGAATGCCCGAGGCGGTGTACAGGATGCGAAAACCTCCTTCATAAGTAACGGGAAAGGATACAAAAAAGTAGCCTTGAAGATAAGGGAAGACGGAATGAGATGGAAAGAGAACGAGAGAGAGAGAGAGAGAGAGAGAGAGAGAGAGAGAGAGAGAGAGAGAGAGAGAGAGGGAGACAGAGAGTTGCACCCGGAAACCGTGGATGGTCGTGGGGTGGCACGAGGGTGCCCCGTGTATCTGGCTCGCCGAGGATATCGATTTTACTTTTCTCCTCCGAGTCCAGCCCTCCGAGGCCAGGACGATGTGTATCGACGATGGATCGACGACCGTGGCCGGCGACCCAGCGTTGGCCTTCATTTTTACCATTTTCCCTTCCCATTCGCCATTTTTCCCCTGTCCTATTTTTCCTCTGAACGGGCGGTGGTGCTCAAGGGGAGCGGGTGCAAAAGCTTTCAATTAATCATATGCTGCTGCCAGACGAGTCCGGGCAGGGTGGATGGGTGAGGGGGGGGGGGGGGGGGTCCACAGTTTTTTGCAACGATTCGCGGAAGCTTTTATTATTATTTTTCACCCTTTCTCTTCACTGCCACTGCCACTGCCCCCCTGCCGGACTCGCGTACCCGTGTCGTCGTGCCGCCGCACCATTGGCGCATTGTTGGCTGAGGCGTAATTAATGAAAAACGGTGGAAAAGCGATACCGACAGGCGGGTCCACCAGCCAGCCAGTGAGCCACACACCGTTTAACGCTAACGACAATAGGATGACCTGGTGGGTTTTTGGGCATCGGCACCGGCAGTTCGTTGATCGGTTTTTTTCCTCTTCTTTTTCTGATGCTTCCTACAAACTCCCACCTTCTTCGCCACCCAATCAACTCCTGGTACCGCTGATGGAGTTTATTCTATTCCCCTTTTTTCCCACCTTTAAGAGAAAATCTTCCTTTTGTGACCAGGGACGGAACCGGGAGCGATGCTGGTGTATTAATTTTTTTTTCTTCTCGAAAGCAAAGTGAAAACGGGACAAAATACACACAGCCACACAGAGTGGAGCACGTTGCGAGCGATAACAAGCAGCGCACGCGAGAAGAACGATAAGCACAGTGCATGAACCTCCGGCGCCCATCGAATCAGCTACGGTCCCATGCATCAAAGGCGGCCACGGAGATAATTACAACTAATGTTGGGGAGGAGAATGAGGGAGGAGACGGCGGGGGGGGGGGCGGTCTGCCGGGCACCCTACCGCCACTCTGGTATGCGCTTGACCTTTCTCGAGTTGCTTGCGGCTGGAAAAGCGGGCACAAACCGATGCGTAAAGGTGCATGGCCACGGTGTTCCGTGAAGAACTGTCAAAAAGAGCTTGAAATCAGTTTGCTAGCGTGGCCGTTTACACGCAAGAATCTTTCTTTACACCCGAAATCGCTGTAAAGATTGTGAAATCGCTGTGAAATTGCGCGACGCATACACCGTTCATATGGAGGCCAGGGGTCTCAAACTCATATTAAAATGCGGCGAGCAGTAAAAAAGTAACAGCAAGTCAGCGGGCCGCAGTTTCAAGTATCAACCAGTTCGCGGGCCTTTTCTTAGCACATAACTTGGAAGTGCATGACTTTATTAAATTTGCCTTTTCCCACCAAAGCTCAACCGGTGCTGGTGTACCGTGGCCTGAGAGGTAAAGACAATTCCAGAACTGGTCCCGATGATGGAGGCGCCAGGTAACTGGTAAAATTGCATACTTTCAGGGGTTTGTAATCGAAATTGAAATCGCTAAATCGCCCAAGAATCTCAAACTCCGTCATTTGATGAATGTTGAAATGGGTTTGTTTGCGTCTTTGAATCTGGAGGTTTTTTTTCGTACCGTTCACACTATAAGAATCTTGCTTTGCACATTTCTAGGCTTAGATTTTTATAGTGCAATCGTTAGAAAGTATAAATTTACCTCTACATCCTACGATTACATTCTTACAGTCTGGACAAGCGGTTAGAGTTGCAAAATAAGCGGTTGCCGTTGTGGCCGTGCATCGTAAATATCCCCCCAAATGACTGCCAATGAAATAGTTACTTTTCAGCATGAAAACGGCTATCGTGGCCATGCCTCTTAAGCTGGTGTGCTCGCGCTGACCACGACGGCGGGAGGACAAAGTTAAGTAATTGGAATACTTACTGACCAACATCACACACGCGCGGGCGCGCCACACATATCCATACATCTCTCTACCAGTGCCCAAGTGCTTAATAGCCCACGGGCGAAGGTGAAAGTTTTAGCACCATTTTTTTTGTGTGCGGATCCACCCCTTCAACCCTCCGTTTGCCTCCCTTTTCGTCTCTCCCTTACTTACTTTTTCACTTATTTTCTCATTACAAGTTGCAGCCAACGCACAAACGCGAACCTTTGAAGCTACAGCAGCAGCAGCAGCAGCAGCAGCAGCAGCAACAGCCAACAGCCGACAGCTGAGAGGTTAGGAACAGCGCTTAGCGGAAGTGTTGCCTCGATGGTTGAACGCCACTGCCCGAGAAGTGGCTCGTTTTCTCTCAAACAATTCAAAATGGCACCTTCAAAAGATGAACGAGAAAGTGAGAGAAACAGAGAGAGAGAGAGAGAGAGAGAGAGAGAGACAGGATAGGCATCGCTTAAGGCCGGACACACTGAAAGAAGCGCTTGCGCCACATCAGTATCTACTACATCAAACGTTACTTCCCCAGCGACGCTTCTCTAGAGCCTTTCCCAAGTGACTTAAAATTTCCAATTCACCACGATCATTACCTCCACCATCAGCAGCAGCAGCATCATGGTACGTCCCGTGGCCCCCGCAACTGCCGGCATCGAAGCCCAATCCAATTCGGAAACTCATGAAATCACAATTTCCCACCCATCGACGCTCGCACCGGGTTCAGGCAACTAATTGCGTAACGATGTCGTAGAAAGCAAGCCAGCCCTCACTCCGCACAAACCAGAATGGTAGGTGAGAGGCAGTGGGTGCGAATCGTGGACAGCACCGTGAACGGAAGCGAGCGCAGAACTACCCAGTGCCGTGGCGCCTCGGCTCTCGTTCGGGGCTAATTGTCTTGAAAAAGTCAGAACAAAGGTAATCAAAAACGGTTTAATTGATTTATCATTGGGGGGGGGGGGGGGCTGAGGCAAAGGTTCCATTTGTTCTTTACTCCGGAACCACGGGCGGGACGAAGGGAAGGGCGATTCCCGGTTTTTACTCCCGGATGCTTCACCTGACGCGAGCGCGCCTTTAATCGTGGAGGCGATGAAATTCCTTCTTTCTTGCGCCCAGGGTCAACACCGGGATGTAAACGGCTACTGGTGGGGTGGGTTACACTGATGACACGAACACACTTTGGGGGACAATCGAGGGGTGGCGCCGCGTTTTCTGAATCAGCTACACGTCGTTCACGTCCTTCGGCTTCGCTGATGGTGCAACCTTGGTTTTATTTTTGCTTTTTTTTTTTGGGGTAAGGTGAAAGGAAAATGAAACTTGGTTTTCGCGGCGGCTGCTGCCGCCTCGGAGTCGGAGCTCGTTCGGTTGCACAGGCTCTCCTCTTCCTCCTTCTCCTGCACTACCTACTTCTAACATCATCATCATCATCATCACTCAACAGCGAGCCGTGAGTAAAAGCGTGAGAGCTAGCTCGCTGGATGGCTGGCTGTTAGCCTCGACGGGACGGTTCGGATATCGTACCGCAAGCAACCGGGAACCGGAAGGATCCGGCACCGGGATGGTGGTGCAGTGTGGGGAGCTGCCAGGCAGCGAAGGTCGGGTGTAAGTGCTGCGAGGAGGAACCACGGACTTCTTCTTCTTCGCTACGCCACTAACACGGCTGTCAGTTTTAATAATTTATTTCTGCATGTCTCTGTCATAACTCACCGTTACAGCAACGTCACTAGCGTCGCTCGTCGCTGATTCTGGGGAAACCACTTCCTCTCTCTCTCTCTCTCTCTCTCTCTCTCTCTCTCTCTCTCTCTTTCACTTCTCATTCTCTCTTGCGCCACCATGTAGTGTTCGCTGCGGCTGAAGCCCCGTCTTGGCGCGAGGATGGAGCAGCAGCATCTTGTTAGCCTTCCCCCTCTCCTTCTCCATTCCCCGAGAAGCTGCACAACGAGCAAACTCCTTCAGGGCATCAACTCACTGACGCTGGCGCTGGCACTGCACTGCTTCCACGAAATCGAATCCATTGTTTACTCGCCCAATTCCGCTGCACTGGAAGTCAGTCGTTTTGAGCAGCCCTACAGCCCAGCTCAGCTCCTCATAGGGCTGTAGACACAGGATGGTATGGTATGAGGTTGCCACATCTGCCGCTAGCAGCAGTGGAGCGAGTAGTAGCACATAATGTGAGGCTGGCATAAAGTTTCCCGGAAATCCTGGTTTGGAAGAGAATTTGCAAATTGTTCATCACGCGACAAGCTGCCCGGACTGGTACATTACGGCATCTTCCAGGTGTGCACACGCTGGGTGGGTGGGTGTGCTTGTTGCCTGTTGCTTGGTGCATTTTTCACAAATACAAAGCCACAAGATGCTTGGATAGCTTAGGTTCGGTCATTCGAAACCACAAACCGGCACAATCAACTATCCAGCGCGTTGAAGATGGAATGTTGAAACTTTGATCAACTTTCCGTGTGCTTACCGGAAGTGCGTAGCTCCCGGGCGTCGTCTTGTTGTGAAACGGGCCGTTTGAAGCCGTCGCATTAGCAGGTAAGTATTAGCAGTTTGCTTATTGTAAGAGAAAGATTTGAACGCTTTGGCGACAGAGGCTGTAGTAGCACCGGGAGCGTCTGTCATTTTGGTGATCCTTAGTGTCTCCCAAAAAAGAAATACATCATCTAACACAGAAACGACGTTCATTGGCTTGGTAACTTGCCATTGATCACTTCAAATGTGACAATGCGATAAACGGAGCGAAGGATTGTGGTTATTAATTTGATCTTATCGCGTTGGCTGGTTGTTGACTGGAAGCAGAAGCATTCAGGATGACCTTGGTCCTGGTTTTCGCCACATCTTCTTCCAGTGACGCTCTGCTATTCATGCCTACAGCATAGTTTGTTTACCGACTTTATAGCTAGATGACCCGAAACATCGATTGGAGCACTGGCGTGTGCAACAGGGCGTCTGTTGCCAAGGGCCCACATTGCACAAAGGAACTCTGATACTCAATAACGATGTTTGTAAGAAAGTCCATCACCTGCTGAGCTGACCTGCGCTGTTGCGGCTCGCAATTGTTACCGTCCGGAGCTCGAAGCCCAAGCACTTGAGTTCCCTGTGCAATCAAGCATTGTTGTTTGATGGAACTACTATCGTCATTCCAATTCGTTGAACTGCAGCTGCAACGTGCAATCGGATAAGGTAGTACTCTTAACCTCTTCGTTAAACTTTAATCATCAAACGTGCTCTGTTTGGTGCACAAATAGAACGAACTGAACGGAAAGAAGAGCATCGTTATGTTGGCTGTGTCTCAACTAGCCAGGATTTCAGGTTTGCAAACGGCCGGGCCGGTATGGCGTCGATTGGCGCATGAATGAATCGCTCACCTATTTCGCACCGATAAACCGATGGTCCCGTGAAGGTCTGTCGTGGTGCGGCACTAACACCACCACCACCACCACCACCACAGCCACCACATCCACCTTCTATCCGATCACGGTCACGATGCGTGATTTCTGGGCATTACTTGCAGATTACTACGCGAAAGCCCCCGCCCCCTCCCCCTTCCCTTCTTTCCTTCTCGACCGACCGACCGAGGGACGTGTGGCCGGCCGGGTGGCGCTTGATGGTTTGAATGAATCGCAGGAAACGAAGCGATGGTTTGCCATCATAATGAAGAAAGAAATCAAAGCCAGCGGTAGCACCGCGGTACGGCCACAGGCACAGGCACAGGAAGGAAAGAAAGGCCAGAAAGAGGCTGAGCTTTCTGTGCCACCGAAATCGTAATTGTGTCCGTCATCACGGGCCGGACCATTAGCCAGCCTGCAATACACAGACATGCGCTCGCCGCTTTTTCGAGCCCATACGCGACCGTATGGCGTGGGAATGCACAAGGTTTTTCCCGGGGTTTTAGTTTTCCTTCCCTTTCCTTTCCTTTCCTTTCCTTTCCTTTCAACATTGTTTTGCGCGAATGGCGATTGCCGCTCGCTGCTATTGGACAACATTTTTCCTTCCCAGGCCAGTCGCTCCACGCAAAGCAGCTTACATTCCTGCAAAAGCAACCGAAACGGTACGCCGGAAAGGACGATGCAGTGGTTGGTCTTCAGTTGGTTGTTCAGTTGGGCGCGTAATAATAAGTGTATCCGGAGGCGGGAGGGTAGAGAAAGCTCCGGGTAAGCATCCAGGTTTTCCGGTTTATTTCATTCAAACATTCCAACGGTGCCACGCCGTCAGGAAAGGAACCACGGTCCGGCACGCTCCGGCAGGGGCTCGGTGGCCAGTGGTTTCCTTTATTACACATTCTGCTTATTCACAAAAACACGAGACCAGCTCGGACAACCTGGTCACCTTTTCTCTCTCTCTCTCTCTTTCTCTCTCTCTCTCACTCTATCTCTTTCTCTCTCTCTCTCTCTCTGTCTCTCTCCAAGAAGCACTACAGGCACCACATTCCCATGGGATGTGCTCTATGGCACTGAGCCCTGGCCTGATGGTTAATCTCCTTCATGATGCCGTACACTAGCGATACAGCCAGCCGCTATGCGCTCGTCTTCTGTGCCATTTCGAGAGAGAAATCTTACTATCTGGAGTTACACAACCGTCCATACATGCCGCACAAACTTACTACTGCATCCAAAGGATGTACACTAACATGGACGGTCACGATCATTAAAATATCTACCCCAAAAGACCCAAGGGCCACTGTTTGGCAGATGGCACCAGAGCGACTAATCACGTCATCGATCACGGACGGACGAGGATCATAGGTCTGGAGCCGGAGCGCACTTCATTACTTCTTAACCTCCTCGAAGGGCTTTCCTCGGTTGTTGCCTGGTGCTGTTGCCGACGGTCGGGGTGTTAAAATTTGATTTGGTTCAAGCGATAATGAGAACCCGAGAACCACGGAGAAGCACAAGCAGGGGCGAACACAACAGTCTGGCTTCTGCCATACCAACAACATGCCGACGAGCATTTCCTGCTGGGCATCCGATCCGTCTTGTGGCCGTGCTGCTCCTTCTCTTTTACGGGTCACGCCAAGCCACGTTGGCGTTCATTCTGGATTGATTCAATTAACGCTTTTTTGGAGAAGGATATGGTGATTGACGAGTTCCCGGGTTGAGGGATGGGGAGGGGGGGGGGGGGGGGTCTGACGAGCCCGCTTGCTTGCCGGTCATTATTTGCTATCTTGATCGGAAGGCCGTGGATGCTGTGAGCTCGGTGGAATCTCTTTCTTTCTATCGATCTATCTTACTCGTGTACATGGAGCGGGCACCGAAACAGGCATTTCTTGCAGCATTCTTCGGTAAATTCGTAGTAAATTTAGTTGCCAATGAATCAGCAAAGCCTTTTCAAGGTGAATTAGATCTGATGTGATCTGAGAGATCCCATCATTGCAGTTTAAAGCTGCACCGTGGTGCTACAATAATCTTAATAAAATAAATATAAAAATAAGTTTGTATGTCTGTATGTTTGCGCATCACGCAAAATCTACCGGGCCGATCTTCACCAAACTTTACTCAAAGATAGCTTATCATCCCAGACGACATCATCGGGGGTCCTTTTCCCAGGATCCCCCCCCCTTATCCCCCCTCTCAAATACCAATGTGTTACAGCGCATCTAGACGGCATTGAGAATTGCCCGAGAATGAGCCGAAAATTGAGAATTATGCCAAATGTAATGTCAAATCTATACAAATTTTGACATTCGACATTCTCAATTCTCTATTCTCGGGCTCAGAATTAATGAATACGGCTTTATCGGCTGTCATTCATAATAACACTGATGTAATTGCGACTTTATATTTGAAGCATATATCAAGAGAGAAAAAAAGTACAAATAAAAAAATAAGATTATTTTTCCACGATTCAACAATTATCAGTCAAACATACGGCTCGTCCGTCCTTATATATGTTAAAAAAAAAAAACAATTATCAGTTCATATGAATGTATTTTATTATATGTAGTTAAGGATATGTTGAACACAGATGGAAAAGAGAGAAAAGAATTGTGTATTAACTAAAGGTAGAAAAAGGTACTTCAAACACATTCATACACATGCCCACCATACAGACACATGTAAATGCAAATGGGAGTCTAGCCCCTGGCCCATCCGTTGGTTCGACCACAGTAATTATCCCCGGTACCAAATCAGGCACATTAAATGCGTTTCCCAACGTATGCAACTTCCCCCTAACACGACTCCCATGGATAGTATCCATCTGTCGGTGCTGTAGAGCCCGAACCGTATCTGGCTTCTGGCCCGCGAAATGCCGTTTCGTGGAATCATCGCGCCCATCAGAAGTCACGTTCAGTTAACGGTCAGGGAATTATGATGCCACTTAGCACCATGGTGCTGCAATCAAATGGGCGTATGTGGTTCATCGACAGCTACTAAAACGTGAAGGGAAACCGATCGAACGCGCCCTATTCCAGACCCTGTTACTGTTACGCTGGAGTTACTGGAGGGTATGGGCTGAGGTGGCGGTCATGTTCATCGATACCGACACCGGCCAAACACAACCCAACCCATGCTCTCGTAATTAACAATAATTGTTTCAAATATTTAGCTAAGCCCGTCGAGCTACTAGCCACACGCCAGGACTGGACGCCAGGTTCATTGGTTCCGTCCGTCATCCGTCCGCTTTTGGGGGTCTCCTGCCTTGTTGTCGGAACGCACTACACACGTATAGGTGTGGCTGGCTGGCACACCACACCAACAACCACGCTGGCGCTCAACGAGGCTTCTATAATTAATGAGCTCGCTAATGTCGCTTGCGCCATTCTACCATCACTCCGCGCACACCGCAGTGTCACCGCGAAAGGATGAAAGGAAAGGGCACCGTGACGCACCGTGATGGTCAGCCAGCCAGCCAGCCAGCCAGCTGGTGAGCCTGTGTCTGGGTGGCTTTTGTCATGAGAGGAGACTGTCACCGTTGTTGTTGTTGTTGTTTTTTCAGTGCTTCTTGGTTCTCTTCTCTTCGTCAGCCTCAACCTCATTCGGCTGGGCTGACCTGGAACTGATTGAGCCGGGCACGAACCGCACGAATGGAGGGATTCGGCTTGTGCCATGTGGAGGCAGGCATCAATTTATGTTCCCTTATGCAAACACAGCACTCCTCACCTTCCTTCCGCGACCGCGCGTGAGTGTATCTGTGTTTGCACGCACGCAGCATCAACTTCAAACACACAAGCGAGCAGCGAGTCCCAATCGCGTCAGCCTTGGTTACGGTCCTCGGTCGGTATCGCTCCCGATTGAGGTTCCCATTCCTGCGCGCATATCCTGCCCATCATTCACCAATTTCATGCTCCATGTGTGTCTGGGTGTGTTTGTTTGAAAGGGGAAAAGGGAGTTGAGGAGCATACAGGACAGGACGCAGATACAGGACGTCAAGTACGTCATTTTGACGCATTCGATATTCAATATCTATCTCGATAGTCCTAGGGGGATGTTCATCCCTTGCTGCTGCTGCTGCTGCTGGTGGTGGCGCTGCTGTCTTGGTACCACCCACATGAAATGGGAAATTGATGACTGATCCACCATAACGGCGTGAGCGGTTTACGGAATCGATCTACCGTCTGGGGACCGCGGACTGAACCCCCACAAGGGGGTTACTTCCACCACTGGAATGGGTCTTTGCAGCAGCAGCAACAGTGTGAAGAGACGTGAGGAGACGCAGACGAGAGTGGTGGAAAGTGATAAAGTTGGTCCATTGACCATCCTTTCCCAGACTCCTGGGTGTGCAACCAAACCCCTCGCCCCCATCACCACGGTTGCGGAAACTGTTTCCTCTTCGACAAGGTGAGTACGAGGGCGGAAGAGGAGGAAGGGTGTGGGGCGAGGAGCGAGGAGGCGTAAATTGAAAGAGCATCCGGCAGCATCCGGGCTGGCGTTTCGCATCGTGCGATGCGAACGATGCGAACCGCAAACAGAGGGACGGCGTCTTCGGCGTGCGGTTCGAGAACCTTGGTCGGTCGTTTGGTCTCTTTGGTCTCGTTATATTATGTCCACGCGCGTGTGTGGGTGCCCTGGCATCCAACAGGTTTCCGCCCCCACTCCCCCCCTGCACCACCACAGGCACACCAGCCCATCACGCTCAGCAGGTTGCCGGGAAACCTTCGCCACACGCGTGGCCATGCTCCGCGTCGTATCGTGGCGTGGGGTGGTGTGGCCTATCGCAAACAAATGGTTGCGATACGGGCCGGGGGAAGGGGTGGAGGGGGCCGCTTGTCGAGTCGGTGTGAAACTGTCTTAATTAATATTCTTATCAGGCGCCCGCTTGAATCCGTTCCGGTTCAACCCCTCTGTTAACATCACGTCGTCGTCGCCGGTGCCACCCCGGCATGTGTGCCTTTTGAGGTGGGGGAGTGTTGGCGGGGTGGGTGGTAAAACTCGGGCTCCTAGAACGCACACGCGCCCAGCCCATTCCCCTTTCCACCCGAAACTAGCCAGCCCATTACTTTCGTAAACGAACCCCCCCCCACCCGTTAAGGGATGAGGGATGATGGCCGCAGCGGGAGGTGTGGTCCCGGCGTTAAGTGGAAAAAGAATCGCAATAAATTGTAAGAAAAGGTGCTCTTCTGATTCCTGGCCATCGGTTTTCTTCGCGAGCTCTTTTTTCCTTTTTTGTTTCGGTTTGATTGGATCGGCGTATTATGGGGTTTTGGGGGGAACGTGCCGGAAGCGTTGGAGTGCTAATGCTTTCCGCTCTTTGCCATCTGCTCCACCTGTGTCGTACGACGTTCACTGACTACTGCTTTACTTTGTGTATGTGTGTCTGTGGTCGCACCGTTTTGCATTAGCATTATGTGAATGGCGCTATGTTCGAGGGCAGGACAGAAATGTCATCTATCTCGAGTTGCAGCGGGTGAATGCAGGTCATGGGGAACTTGTATTCGGTGCGATACTAGACACTACTGTCTACTAGACAAACTGCGACGCGTTCGGATTGTAACAAAGGATCTCGGCTTGACTCGGATTGGCTTGGCGTTCGTCTCGGAAACTTCCGAACTGTGAGTGTTATCGAACTCAAGCGAGAGCTACGAAACCGGAGAAACGAGAGATATTCAGAGTGAAACAATTGCTAGCGTGAGAGAGGAGCACAGAGAGAGAGAGAGAGAGAGAGCGAGAGAAGAACGGTCCTTTTCTACTGGATAGCACTTTAAGCAGCATATACAGCCAAAAGTAGCTGATTTGAAGCTTCGTATCGAAAAAAGATCGCACCACCATGCGCCTCCATCGCAATGCGCCCCTTTTCGATTCGTGCGGTTCGGCAGGAGAAACGTGAAAGCTGCTGTTCGGAGCTTTTGAGCGTTTTCCATTCGTCCTTTGATATCCAATAGAGCTATGAACCACGTAAAGTTACGGGAAGCTTTTCCTCGAATGAAACGCCGAACAATCAGTGTCCACTCTAAATTTCACCCAATTGGCAGGATTCGATTGTCTTGACTCAGGTTTCGCTAGCGATAGACTGCACCTGTTTTAGGTTATTGGTAGAAAGCACCATATTTGCAGCAGATAGACAGACTCATTAATAAAAATGATTTAATAGAACAAATGTTGAGATCAGGTTTAAGTTCAGGAATCGATATGCTGAATTCATCGAGCGCGATCATCTTTAGCACAACAATTGCCAAGAGTTGAGCAATTGATTTATTTTTGTTTTGATTTCATATTTTCATTGTGATGCTTTCAAAATAAAACATCTGGATCAAACAACTGGAACGATCGTTGAGAACTGTTGAATACTGAATCTACGTGCTATTTAAGTTCCTTTTAATGATTAGTGGAACGGAATAAACAATCAAACAATAAAAGATATGTTTAAACCTTGTTTTAGAAACAATATCTTGTACACGTAGTTTAACATGCTGTCAGTAATAATAAGAAAAGCATTTCTACTTGTTTCGTTACGAGAAAGTCTCAGAAAAGATATAATTTCGCATGGCATCAACGTAAATTGATGCCTTTAGCAACTTAGTAATTACCTTCTGGAAAGGAGTTTCTAAACATTCGTTTTCGCCCACATTTGCGTTGATTGCATTGCAATAGTCACATCATACTGCACAAATATGGCACAGCTGTTTGGCCGATCAGGTGATGTGTGGAAAGTATTGTGCTTTGAATGAATGATTTGAATAATAACGTCACTGCCTGGTGGAATATTGATCCATCGTTTGTGCAGCTCTTAGAATCTTCGAAAAGAACGCCATTTTCGAAGATGCGACACAATATTTAATCTTCGTTTAACAATTCCTCATCTTTTAAAGCCAGCAAAGAAATATAAAACGGAATGTACATCTTGCTCAACCACCACTAGCGGCAGGGGCACAACATTTCGGATGCGAGAGAATCGCTGCGTCATGAAACACCACCATCGTGCTACAGTTTTACATAACTATTTATGTATGTATATATATATAACTTTAATATAAAATCACATTTATGTTTGTGCACTGGTTTAACAAACTACTGCCGCAGAAATTTGTCTTACAAAATACTGTCATTTCCATTTCGTTGCTCTTAAACCGGTGCTCATGAAGGGGATAGGGGAGAAGTGACAACGAGAAGAAGATAGGAAAGAGGAACCAATGGAGCAATGCTGGAAGGGGGCGGGCGGGGGGCGGTTATGGAGGGTGACGAGGGGTAGTTGATGAAGATGCTTACTAATAGTACAATCTACGGTCTACCAACAGAATGAATTCTATCCGTGTCCACACTGACGTTGTGTCTCGCTTCCAGGCCGGGAAAGATTCTGCCGGCCCCTTGAGTCATGAATGTTTTGTACGAGTTTGTGTTTTCAATTATAAGCTACGCTAAAACTACTGTCCACCATTGTCCTCCCGGGGGTTGGGGGGGGGGGGGGGGGGGAGCTGCTACTGTCCAGTTCGGTGTGGGACGCAGCACGTGCACTCGGTGCGAACTCGGACGTCGCTCGGTCGGTCGGACTTTTATGCTGTCCCCGTACACTCGCTCGTCTCCACTGGCACCAGGGCCAGGCGATCGGTGTGTCGCAGTGTGCAATCGTCGTCGCTCAGCAATCGTCGTCCGTTATCTCGTAGCTACCCCGGAAGTCACTGAGTGGTGTCGCCTGCGTGGTGGAAGGTGTTAGCAGCGATGAACCCTGCAGCGATATTGCGAGCGGCAACGCGGACGGTGTGCAGAGACTGATGGCACCGCGACTGTCCGTCACCGAGCGGTACCGCGGTGGCCGTCCGGATCTGCACAGGAAGAAAGAGAAGAGAAAGAGTGAGGGCCAGTGCCAGGTGGAAAGCCGACGAAAGGAACACGTACCGTTCGCATCTGCAGCGCAGCAGCCGGATGAAGGCGGCCCGGAACGTCCGGTTGAAGATCGTGTAGATGATGGGATTTATCGTCGACGACACGTAGCCCAGCCACAGACAGATGCTGACGATGCGCTCAGGTACTTTGGCCTCGGGCCACGCCGCGAAGATGATGTTCAGGATGAAGAACGGTGCCCAGCAGAAGACGAACGTGAAGAACACCAGCCCCAGGACCTGTGGCCGGTTTCGGGATTGTGGTGACGAAAGTGAGAATTAGTGTCACTACATCGAGCATCAGTTCTAGTTTGAGTTTTTTCTTTTTCGTTTTTACTGCTTCGTTTCCATCGATAACGCTTCGCCAGTGGACAGTTTCCCTTCCCTTCTAGATCACACAGTTACAGCGGCAATTACTGTCACTTTGGTGGTGCTTGTTTTAATAGTGCTCTTGCTATTAGGTACCGGAATTAATCCCTGCGTTTCTTTTAAACGATGGACCCATTCACTTTCGGGAAGTCACACCGCCCCATTTGTTATGCCGTTTTAAATTATAACTAAATACCTTTAAAATGCATCGTTGTATGTAAGTTACTACTTTTAATATTAACTATAACATATTTTTTCTCGAGTTGGAAATGTTAAGTTTGGTGCCTGAAAAGTCCATTTTGCGGGGAGATTTAAAAACCAGTTTTTCATTTGAAGAAAACAGCAGATGAAAATGGTTGTTTGGTTGGTATAAGCTTAAGGCGAAAATGTTACAAAACAAAAAAAAAATCGAAAGGTTCAAAGGTTTAGAAGCGAAGATTTTAACGTTACAGACACAAATCTTTCGGGTACACCAATAACAATGAGAAGATCCAGCTATCACGTGTGTCGTAGACTGAAAGCGAGCACTGACCTAAAAAAAAAACGATGGGATCAAAATGGGATAACAGACGTGATTAACGAGTTTTTTAACATGCTAACGCTCGGCTGCATGTAGCAAAATCTGTAAAACCTTTTTTCAAATCGTCTAAGACAAAATGTTGTCACCTCCGCTGTATACATCCCTTTCTGAATACTACTTGTATGGTTACTGGATTTTTTTTATTGCTGCACAGCACCTTAGTCTTTACGGAGGAATAAAAAAGGGGTAGTTGCCTAAGATGCTTCATAAAAAAAAGATTTCTATCGCTGCAAAATCCGGTTACTACCTGAAAGATAGCAGAAAGTCGTAGCTAACGACAGGCAATACTTTGAACCAGGATGTAATATGTTAAGTTGTAGTTATTAGGCCACATGCATTTATTAAAAAAAAGGAAGAATTAATTCCGGTACTTAATATTTTTTGTACAATTTATCGGGAAGAGCACTGCAAAGGACGACGCATGAGACACGACAGCGAAGGGTGATAAAATATTGGCTAAATGATATTACTCGCTCCTCTGCCGATCTTCACTGAAACACTAACTTCCAGTTACTCGGGCGAACTCCAGGAAATCCAGACGATTCTGCTGATGACCATCACAACGCCTCAGCAACAACCACCTAACATTCCCATGGCCCAAGGGAAGATTCAATTCATTCCGATTCATAGTTAAGGGCGAGCGTCAAACGAGCGTCACGAGAATGAGATCAAACGGGTTATAGCAATCAGATGAATTGTGCTGCATAGCACGGAAATCGTAAAGTGAAACGTTGATGGATACACCCGGTCTCTCTCTCTCTCTCTCTCTAATAAATTGATCAAAAAATATGAACCAGGTACTACACACGACATCCAACATTGGTGCCAAATGATGCATCACCAGCACAAGCAACAATCACGGTAATGCATTATCTTCCGACCGTACGTACGCGACGCGATTGTTCTGAGCCATCAGCTGCCATTACAAACGCATTCCTTTTAGGAATGTCCCTTTGCCCCCTCGCACCCCTTCGGTAGGAGCACTCTTGATGCACAAAAAGCGCGCCAAGTGCAGCGTGATGCACATTCAAATTGGTCTCCACCCAACTGCTCAGCACTCCCACCCACTTTCGGGAACCAAACCGTACGGCAATGGCACAACACATTTCCATGTTCGCTGGTGCTGGTAGCCATGGACACGGTCGCTGGTCTTTGATTGCAGGGGAACCTTTCAAGGCAAAGGGTGCCCACTTGACGATACTGTGATGTACATCGTTTGGTTGACATTTCGTCAACGAAAGTTATTGTATCGTGCACGAACGAAGCATTCGACCCGGGATGGTTCGGAGGAACGGGGATCAAAGGAACCGACCACGACCACTCGACCACTCGTCCTCGCCGGCCGCCACTGAACCGAGTGTCCGCTGCAACGAAGCTGCACATCTTTGATAGCACACGAACCACAATGCATCTCGATCCGTCGAACCGGCAAGCGTCAACGTCGGGGTTGCAAATGTTTCCAAGAAAGCTTGCTCCCATTTACGGGTCGCTTGCTTGGTCTTGCTGGTGGTGCGGTTTGTCTTTGGTTGTGCTGCAGATTGTAGCGCAAGAAGTTCCATCCATCTGCCAATTTGCTGCCGGCCTTTCGCCTACCACCAGGACACTCTCTGACGCTCCTTGAACTCACCGTGGCTTCCGTGGACATCTTTTGGGCGCCTGGTGTCCTGTTTTGAGCCATATCCCCGGAAGTGTGCACGGAATGGAACGGAATTCATCTCTCTCTCTCTCTCTCTCTCTCTCTCTCTCTCTCTCTCTGTCTATGGGGAGAGTCCATCAGAGGAAACTTCTTTAAAAAACCTTCTACCTATTCCAGCTTATCTCATTGTGAACAAAGCACCTTGCCCGGGCTGCCGTATGGATCTGTCTGAATATCCTCCTGACACCCACCGTCACTGCCCTCATCTCCTCCACTCGCTTTTTCCCCACGGGAGCATTCGTTACTGGAACTGACCGACGCCATTTCATTGACGCTTTTGCCTTCGCGTTTTGTGCGGCAAGTTGGCGGCATCGCAAAAAAACAGTCGGCCACCTGGGACACCAGGGGACCAGGTTTCAGTCTTCTACCAACCGGTCTTCCATAGCCACTGACCACTCTAGCAGAGCCGCCCGGGAGCAGCAGCAGCTGAAGCAGCGACGGTTCGCATAAACAGTGTCCATTAATTATGAAGAGTTGATGGTCAGGTGCTGGCTACCGGAGGGGCCCGTAAGTGGGCAGTAAGTTGACCCCAAAAAAAGGTGAAAGGCCGGCGCGTGGAAGGTGGAAAACGGCGAAATGGGCCCACAAAACCCTGTGGCGCCTTTTCGTTATCAGCCGGTTCTTACGTCTCCGGGACCAACCGGACCAGCTATCCGGGGCTCTCCGGCTCCAGATGAATGACGAATGGAATGGGAACATTTAGAAAGTCCGGGAGTCGGGTGGAGTTTCCAGCCGTAGTTCTCGATGGTGCTGCTGCTGCTACTGCAGAGAAAATGGAACCACCGAGGGAACGTGCTGTGTGGGCGAATTGTGTGGAAAGCGTGTGAAAATGGCACAGCATGGCCAGCAGGCCGGTCTGCTGGCCATCCTTTTGCTTTATCTTCTCGAATGAATCATAATGGAACCCGTCGTCTGTCCGTCCGTCCGGACCGCAGCAGCAGATAAGAGTAAGTTCTCGCTCACCGTGAGCCGCATGGTCAGCTGGGCGTCCCATGGGATGGTGAAAAGAGAGAGAGAGAGGGTTTCATCTCCACGATCCGCTTCACACTTTCATCCCGTCCTGCCACCCCTGATGCTGGTGGTCCCAGCTCGGGATTTCCCATGAAATAGGAAGCGTTTGCATCACTGGCATCCCCACCGCACGCGTCGCTGTGGTCAGCGGGCCCCGGTAATACGCTCGGTGAAAAAAGAAAACAGATGATAAGAGTTGAATCGCCCTCGAAAAAAACCACCAGCAAGGAGAACGCTTCGAAGCGTTTCCTGCATTTAGAGGATCCTTGCATTGCCTGGAGCTGGTTGCTGTTGGATCGAACGTAGCGCGACACTTGACCACCACCACCACCAGCACCAAAAAACAAACGATTTCCACTGGAAGCTGGCGCACGAGTATCCCGCAGCCGTGCACTTACCTTGGTCGCCTTCTGCTCGGTTGCGACCGCGTTCGCCGATAGGTTGGTGCGCTTTTTGCTGCCGAGAAACTTCAGATTGAAATTTATCGCCGGCGTCGGTACGCTGTTGAGGTGTATCCGGAAGGAGCAGAACTTTTGGCGCCTCGTTTCCCGCTCGATGCTGTCCGGCGTCTGGGTGCCCTGGTCACACAGGACCGTCGCCGTCGTCCGGTCCCGGGTGCGGCCCAGGTGCTTGCTACCGGCTGTCGAGCCGCCACCACCACCACCGCCGAGGATGGGTCCAACCAGTGCGAGTGGATGGTGGTGCCGGGTGGTAATGGAACCGCCGCCACCACCACTACCGTTCGTCGTGTGGCCAAGATGCGGATGCGAAATGCTGCCCTTGATTGAGCTCATCCTAGTGTGGTCACCATTTTGCCGCACCGGAAATAGAAAGATAAGAGAGAGAGAGAGAGTGAGAGAGAGAGAGAGAGAGAGAGAGAGAGAGATTAAAGGATGCAAAGCAAGTGCTCGGCGGACAGCGGAAATGTGGAAACGTAATTAGCCAAAAACCGGACCCACACCGTTGGGTGCTGGCGTGTTTCTGTCATAAATTAGATCGTCGCGACCTCTGGCAGTAGGACGCGACGCTTTCTTCCATCATTCTGCTTTGTGGCTATCCGTTCGTTCACTTTTTGACTGAACGAAACGGAGTGTCAGGTGCAAAGAGTTTTATAAGGACCTTCTGCCGGAAGTCCAAAGACGCTTGGAAGCTCCAAGCTCCAAGGAATACATACACTGTTGAGTACAGAAGAGAGTTACGTAGATTGGCAGACAGCTTGATTCGACGACGAAAGGCAAAGGTGGCCGGAAGAAACCGGACACGCACTTCCGGTGTGCACAGGATGCTGCCCGAGGGCATCTTAATAACCGAAATGAACCGGGACCGCACCGAGAAAATCAGCAATTCCTACGAGCTGCCGATAGGTTCTCGAAAAAAGGGCACGCCAAGTAGTTCGTAAGTATGAATCGATGAATTCGATGCTCTTCAGCTGCTTCTGGATATTCTGCCATTCTGGATTGAAGGTTTTCCAAGCAGGAACTGGTTCTGGACGGAAAGACAGTTTCTCTGGCAGCCGAACGCACTGCACAACGAACGGCACGGATTGTCCTAAAAAACTTCGGATGCGGAAAGACATGTTTTCCGTCCAAAAACCGCGTCCAATCGTCTTACCTGCTAATCCGGCCAGTCCCGGTACTGGCCGCAACGGTGGTGGTGGTGGTGGTGGTACCGT
Source organism: Anopheles aquasalis (assembly GCF_943734665.1). NCBI lineage: Eukaryota > Metazoa > Arthropoda > Insecta > Diptera > Culicidae > Anopheles > Anopheles aquasalis. The sequence goes on from NC_064877.1 coordinate 33,427,684, forward strand.
GCCATCGCCACGGCATGACACTCGGTGTGGACGCATCCAGCGATGACAGTGACGGTGGCGGTGAACGATCGGGGCGCACGTACGATCCCGTGATCGCCGCCTGTGGCTTGTGCTGGTGATGAAGAAGATGCTGCTGCTGCTGATGGTGGTGATGGTTGTTGTTGTTGTTGTTGTGGCCACCGGCAATGATGCTGCTGGTGCTGCTGCTGCCAATAGTGTTGTGGTGGTGGTGGTGGTGGTGTTGGTGGTGGTTGTTGTTGCTGGTGATCCCGGTACCGCCAGTCCCTTTCTTCATCTCTAGCCCCCGGTTCGAGGTGGTGGAACCATCGCTTTGCGAGTTGTTCGAGTGCTTCGAGGACGCCAACCGTCCTCCCAGTCTGCCAGTCAGGAAAGGGTCAAGTAACGGTCAAGAAAGGCGACTTGCGAATGCGAGGAATCATCACCCCGCAACACCGGCTTACCTTCGGAATAGCTCACCCTCCGGATGCTGCTCGAGGAAGCGGGCCTTCTTGCGGAGCAGCTGCACGGTCAGGGCGTACGTCACGACCATCATCACCATCGGGATGTAGAACGCGACCAGCGAACCGAACACGAAGAAGGCCCGGTTGTTGATGACGCACTCGTTCGGACCGGGCATGATGTTGTTCTGATTGATCAACCCTGCAAAACGGGAAATCGCTCCGGATGTGACTCCAACCCTGTGCTTGGTAACGGTGACGGTGACGGTGACGGTGACGGGCTTACCTAGTACGGTGATGGAACTGGACACGAGCATCGCCAGCAGCCACACTAGGACGATCTTGATCCCGGTCAGGCGCTTGGTCGAGTGATGCCGGCTACCGAGCGGATTCCGGATGCCCAGGTAACGGCCCAGACTGATGAAGCACATGTGCAGGATACTGGCCGAGCAGGCCAGCACATCACACGTCACGTAGATGTTGCACCAGGTCACACCGAACGGCCAATAGCCTGAGGGGGAGGAGGGGCGAGAGGGAAACCAAACGGATTGTTGTAGAGCGTTAATGTGGTCGCGATTCGAAGAGGCTGCTCTCGTCGTCGTCGTCGTGCAGCATTCGAAGAGACATTAATTAATTCATTATCTCTTGTTTGCTGATGTTAGAACATCGATTAGTGGAACTTGGCCAATGATCAGAAAGTGTGATATTCACAAACGCGCTGTAGTGTGCATCATCCTCGACAACAAGCCCTCGACGATGAGTGGACTGTTGCAATGCAATTACTTTGCGCAGAACAGCGTACCAACCATACCACCAGACAAGTAGCAATGGTGGCAGTTCTGGGAGGGAGCTGTTGAATTCCTAAGTGTACGCCAAACGCTCAGATCGGACGGCGAGCCATTCTCGGAAGGAACGATGTGCTGATCCAACACAATCCAACCCAGCTAATTTTTGGTCTACCTGTAAACGCCCTTTACCCAGGCCAAAGCGAAATTTGAACCTGAAGGCTGGTGGTTACAAATCTGCTGCCAGTATCCATCAAATTAATATCGCAAAGTGCAGTGTAGTAGGTGCTTCGGTGTAAAATTGGAGACGCCATTGGAATCGAGGATTCATCCCCTGCAAATCCTTTCGAAATACTCTCTCTCTTTCTGTTTCGCTCTTCTTTAGTAGTCCTTTGGTTACTGTAAGGGTGCTAAAGCCGTCGTCGAGCAGAAGTGAATAAATAAACGGAAAACATCTTTCGCTTTCCCTGCCTCTTCCTTTCTCTCTCTCTCTCTCTCTCTCTCTCTCTCTCTCTCTCTCTCTCTTATCTTTTCCTTGGCACACAAACAAACAGTTCCCTGGGGCACATTTCGGGGAGTTGGTTTGTTGATTTGTCATAAGTTTTTGGATCGCAGATTTTCGCGCTCGTCACAGCAGCGACGACATTTTCCTCGTGCCAAAGAGACACGGAGCATGAAGAGAGAGAGAGAGAAAAGGAAAAAGGAAACTGGAGTTGATAAGGAAGGAATTTAATATTTGTCTCGTCACCGGGCACACCAACACACACTACAAACAACACGCTCCGCGTTCGTCGGGTCGGGCAGAGTCGGGCAGATTGCGTAACGTCAGCCAGAGAGCCAAAAAAAGAGACGCGGCTTGTTGTTTGTCAACTCCTCACTACGCTACGTATCCACAATTCCGGTCGCTGTCAACTCGTCCTGTCGCCAAACCGTTAAAGCGATCGTTCCGGACGAGATTCCAAGGTTGGAGGAGAAACGATTAACTCTTAATGCACGCCCGAACTCATCCGGCACTCGGTTATGTAATGGGATGTAAGTGTACGCGTAAATGCAGCGCGAATTGGAAGTAACACAACAACACCATTTTACGGTACTTTATGAGCGAAATGATGCCGGGCGGGACTTCATCGGTTAACTATCCCGTCACCTTGTAATTAGATTGATTGCAACGTCATGGTTCAATCACTTCAACGATGATATCAGGCATATTTTGGTATGTTTCGGTATCGAAAACTTGGGCCAGCCTTATTGAATTATATTGGATAGCCTTATTGGGCCAGCCGTTCGTTTTTGTTATATATCTTTGAAAATTAAAATCCGATCGACTTGAAATTTTCAATATTGCTTTTTTTTTAGGTAAACGCACATGAATATAAAATTTGATTATTAAAAAATGTTAAAGGGAACGAAAAAACGAAAAAAAAAGAAAGTTAATCTTATATGGGTTCGAGGATCAATTGGTCCATTAGTAAATGGTCCTCATAATATTGCGCAATATTCAGTAGTTTCTGGACGGAAGTTTCAATTGATACAGTTGTGTTCAAAATAGTAGCAGTGGGTGGTTCAAAGGCTAAAAAGTAACATAAAATGATATTTCATGTATCCATTTGAAATCTGTTTTTTGTCTATGTAAAAAGGGACGAAAATTAAACAAGAATGCATGGTTTACTTTTTAAAATCAACCCATTATCAAGGGCAATTTTTAAAAAACTTAAACAGTAGCTGTTCGAAAAAGGTTCTGTTATAAAGAAGGTATTGTTTTTTCCACTTCAATTTTTTGTAGAATAGCCTTTATTCTTGATTACACAGGCGCATCGCGTAGACATAGAGCTCCCAAGATGCTGGCGTTAATTTGAAGTGATGAGCCCGGTCGAGATTGGCTGATTGATGAGCTACTGAGGGAAGGTGATGATCGAATGTTTGTTAGTTCATTAACCTGAGGAGGCAGCGATCAGCAACATGGTCGTTGCTTCAAACCGTATTTAACTGAGTTGTATGGCATATACTGCCGAAAAGAACACCGATTTTTTATTGCCATCAGTTGCTAGTCAATTGGTAATGGCAATTGTAGAACATTGGACGAACTTCTATCGATCGATCCCACAAGGTTTGAATCAGAGCGTATTTATCGGTGCTACGAATTTGTCTTCGGCTTTCCACATCATAAAAACATAATGCTCTTCGAATGTTTTGAAATCTCTCTTGCGACATAGTAGCACGAAGCAATGGGACGTCTATGCACGTCTTCATACTTTGTCTACTGTGAAAAATAATATAATGACATGGTTTGCAAACCATTAAAAAAACGAAGCTTGCTGATCAACAACAGCGTATGTGCGTAAGGTTGCCATTTTAATTTTCTGCTCTTTGTCACCTTTTTTTTTGTCATATCTGTTGTTGTTTATTATTACAATCTCTTCAATTGTCGGGGTTGAACCCAGCCGGTGCAAGATCAAGTCCTTCCTCGATGCTATAGAACCGACAAACAGAATTCTGGTTGAAGCTTTGGAGCAAGTTTGCGTTGTACTTGAGCACGTTGTACTGTTCCCTCGCCCGCTACGAACGGTTTATCCGGATTCAGTTGGTTTTAATCCATTTTCTCGTTGATTGTTTGTCCTAAGGTGCCGAAAGGGCTGGTGAAACGCAAATTGCGTTTTGGCGGGAAGGGGACAAACACGGACACAGCCAGTGACACCAGCACGAGATAATCTATTCGAGCTTTCTCCTCTCGGTTCATTCCTACTGGCGTACTGGCAGGGCACTTTGCAGGTCGGTACTTCGCCTAGTCCGCCCATAGTACCTGACATGTTGGCACCACGTAATAATAATAGAACGGTGCGGCACACAGCTCGTCGTCACCTCCGTGCGATCGCCGTGTGGGGAGGGGGGTGGGGGGAAGGGAGGGTTTGATTAATGGATCTAATAATCTGTTCATCCGCCATAACTTTCCGGTCCTTGTGCTGCACGCCACGTGCACTCCGGGCGCCTATCGGTGTTTGGTGCTCAGCGAAAGCAAATAGCAAAAGGAAAGGTAAAAGAAAAGCCAAAAACTCTCTAACTCTCACACACATACACTCATGTGCTGTATACGATGACGGAAAGAAAGTGGAAAAACGATCCACGGGTCCCGCCCACCACCCTTTGACACACATGATTTATGCTGGCACAAAAGGTATCCTATTCTCGTAGCAGCATCAGCAGCAGCAGCAGCAGCAGCAGCAATGTGGTGCCGTTGAAAGCTCACACCAGCGTACGGAACTGTGTAGCAAAGTGAAACGTTTGTCAAATTGTTTTTTTTCCACCGCCACCACCGGCGAGTGGAGTGGCCACACGACACGGTACCCACGGGAACGGTGCCCGTCGGGAAAAGGATGTTTTGAATAGTAAATCGCACTCCACGCGATTCATTCGTCTGGTTTCGAAGGGTTCGACGCAGAGCGTACCGGGCGAGATTTGTTACCGACGGGCACGTACACACTCCTTCCGGACACTCCTTCATCGACAGAGTGACAAATCAGCCAGCTGTGAAGCTCCCTCTTTTTGGAGCGCCCACCCACTCGCTCATCAATTCACTCCAAATTGTGTTCACTCAACACAGAGCAAGCGCTGCCAATTCTTCAGCAACAAATTGCACCCGGTCGCGAGCAAAGGCATGCAGCATGTTATCCAACGGTTCCAATGTAATGTAATCGTGCAACCGTCGGATTGCAACCGCACAACCGCGGTTTTCGTGGCCAAAAATCTGTGCACCGGGTGTTGAGGATCTAACACATCAGGATCGGAATATAAATAATGGGCCATGGGCCTGGAAAGCGGATAGATAGGCGGCAGATGCGCCCATAAATCTTGGTCTCCCCAGGGCGCATCCTTGCAGCAACTTCCCCCATTCCAACGTACCGTCGGTTCACGTGACGGATGGGAAACAGTAAGAGCGCCTTCCACCAGACGATGTCTGACGATTCTATTCCGAAGCTTGGTACCACTGCACCCTTGTTCTGTAGGTCCCGACGCACGAGTTCGGGTTCGTCGCTTGGCCGCCGTGCCCGGAAATGAACGGCTTCCGGGACTCCTGTGGTGGTGATAATGTCATTAATTTTTATCGCACATTTCCTCCCGGGTTCGTATTCGCAGAACCGGAACATTTCCCCATTTGCAACCGGTATCCAACCGTGCAGTCGGCGATGATTTGCTTCGCTCCGTGATTATTTTTTTTATGTTGGGAGTGCGAAAGAAATGCGTGGGATTTGAAGGGAACGTAAAACTGGAGTAACAAACGAAATAGTATTTCATCAAACACAAATACCGGCCGACCGGACTGAACGGCCGTTCGAACGTACTCGACGTATCGATTGTCAGACCAGGGAGTGGCGGGAAAGTCTGTGGACTACATGCCACGTAACACCGGTAAATCGCGCATCGGCTAACCGATTGATTGATATGCAGCCTCATGAATGGTCCATGTGTGGTACAGGAAGTCCAAATTCGGGTGGGGTCCGAAAAATCGGTCCACAAAACACCAAACTTGGCGAGCGGCCAAACCCCGAGCGCAGCGAGGTAGAGATGATTTACCGGTCATGGAATTGGTGGACCCCCGGGTTTTCGTCCCACATCAAAGCGCCTAATGATGATTTGTATCTCTGTCTGATATACACCGTAATTGTGTCTGTCTGTCTGTCTGGATACGTGTGTGTATGTTGGTGTGCTTTCTGGAAAATATTATTCTACCCTCACCCCAGAACACGGACACGGTCCATTTCCGGTTGCGGTGGATCCGTATTTGAATAAATGGTCCGGCGAAACGGCTAACCATTTCGATTTCGAGCGAAATTTGAGGCATCGGAGGGACAGGTTAGAACCGTAATCCGATCGACCGTGGGGTCAGTTCGTCGAGCAAACCGAGCATAAATTATCGTTTGTGCTGCTCAATCTCAGTTGTCGCCTGTTAATAGCCGTTTGGCACATTTGGATGGAACGGGATGCATCGCAACGTGGGAAGCTGCAATGATGGAAGCGAGGATGAAAAATTTTCGATTCCGCAACCACTAACGGCAGAAAACTGAGGCAGTGAGTGTTTGTAATCTGGATACAGTTGTTAGTCATTTAAATGATTCAATACTATGCTTTTCAAGTTTTCAGTAACCGAATCATCGGTTGATTTCAATGTTGACTATTTTTCGTTTTTTATGATTACATTGCTTTCAGATCGATACAATTTGTCATAATTTGACGAATGTTACTGACAAAATCAAGCTAAGCAGTTAAAGTGGAAGGCCCTAAAATCATTATCGACATACAGTATGCAAAAAAAATTTATCCACCCCATGCAAAAAACTTACATTTTGGCTGGTTTTTCATGGAAACCATCGGTTCAAAAATAATAGCATAGTAAAGTAGAATGAAAAACAAAACTATTGATATGTGTTACATTATTTTTTGCTGCAAGTTTCCTTGAGAAATCAGTTAAAATGTAAATTGCTCGCATGGGTGGATAAACTTTTCTTTTCATACTGTAATTCGAGTAATTTTTCAACTACTTTGTATCTAATGGGCTAATATAAATTAAATTCACTGTCAGTCGTTTCGATCCTGACAGTCGAGTTCAAACAATTGACTACGAATAGATCTAGCAGAAACGCTGCAAGGAATGGTTTCCTCGATTTAAGATTCTGTCGTTTGCGAGGATTTCTACAATTTATGTAAATAGTGTGTCAATAGAATGATTTTTCGGTCCAAACCATCATTTGTTGTTCTCAAATTCTCATCAACTGGACTTTAAAGATTATTCTTTTTCTAAATGGTGTCTGCTGATAAGCGGACAAGATTCGAGATATTGAATTTACTATGCTATCTTGCGCTAAGAAGTTTAAAGCTAAAATGATCTTTCAGAACAATAATTTGGCGTTTGGAAGCACACGTTTGCGATTTCCTTACTCGAATTTGAACCAAAAAATTAAGAAAAGCCATTGAAAACCAATAAAAACTCAATCTAAATCAGTTGATACAATAATAAAGCCCACAAAATTTACGAGCAATGCATACTCGAGAGAATTTTAGGTTTTCATTCTGTAATCAGCGATCTTCAATTTTCTTATGCCTGTTTTGTGTGTTCAAACGCTTTTCATCCAAACACATGGCACACATGCTTCATATTTGAAACACATTACCCCATATGAACGAATGAACTCAGCGCAACGTACTTAACAATAGAATATGTTCCAGAAACATTTGAAAAGAACTTGTGAGTAACATTTTCGGCTAGAAACTTACCAAGAAATCCCGGTATCGCTCCCAGCGGCATCACGAACAGGCTCACCAACAGATCGGCGATGGCGAGCGACAGCAGGAAGTAGTTGGTGACGTTCTGGAGCTTCCGATCGAGGGCAACCGCCAGGCAGACGAGTATATTGCCGAGCCCGCCGGCAAAGATGAACAGGATGACAAACAGAAAGCTCCACTCGTACCGTCCAGCGGCGTCCGCATTGATAACGCCACCGGCGACGGCAGCGGCCATCTGCAACTCATCCAGCAACCGTGTCTGGTTCCAGCCGACCGACGACAGCGAGGCAAGTGGATCGATCGCACCCGGCCACTGATCCACGGCCAGCAGGTTCTGTAGCACTTCGACACTCATCCAGCACTGTAACGGTTCGAGCAGGGACGCGTTCAGACCCTCGAACGCTTCGTTCTCGAAGAACGCGGCCGAGGAGTGAGGAGGACCGAGCGTCCCCGCCACCGTCGTCCCATTTCCACAGACCAACCGGTGGCGGGCCGTGACGTTGAGCACATCCGACGTGTTCCAGCAGTCACGCCCAAGGAAGGGCCGATCGGAATCGGTCGGTCTCGAGTCGAGCAGCTGGACCGCTAACCGTGGCAGCTGCACGATCAGTTCGGACACTGGTTGCAGCACTTGGCGAGCGACGAGCGTTACGTTGTACGAAGCGGACACTTCACAAGCGGCCGGGCCACCCCCGTTGGGTCCCAGCTTCCAATCACCACCGGCGAGCGGCCCGAACTCATCCGGTACACACTCGTACAACGCATCGTTCCAGTGTACGTCATCCGGATGCCGGATCGAGCCACCGGTTAGCAGCGAGTGCAGTCCACACCTGAAGCTCTGATAGCACTGGGTGACCAACCGGTAAAGGCCAGCCGTCAGTTGATCGGGACTGTCGTCGTCGTCGTCGTCGTCTTCGCCAGTCTCCGATGCTCGTACTCTCAGGGCAGGAGATGGCGATGATGGTGACGCTGGCGGTGGTGTTGCTTGTGACAGTTGGGCGTGACTAGCGAGACGACACAGCACGTCCGGACCCCAGAGCAGGGTGCTGGCGTTACTGCTGTAGCTGGCACACGACACCAGGTAGCGGAAGGTTTGCCAGTGATCACACCATCGCCAATCGGGAATCCAGCTACTTCCCATCGCTACCACACCCGGTTTCTCGTGGTGAACAGTAGCCCTACACTGCCGACGCGGACGCCAGCTCACTAGAATCCGAAGTCGCGCTTGGCACCGGCTCTCTTGGCTCTCTGCCAACCGCGGCCATTATCCATTCTGATGCCCTCTGCCAACGAAGGGCCCTGTAACGAAGGGATCCCCAAAAGGGATGATAAATATTTAAATTGAAATTGCATGCTGGGCGCCAGACGAGGGCACTAATGTATGCGCGAACATTATGCAACAGTTCATCCAGCCAGCCAGTCCATCCAGTTTGCAGCACACTACGACGCCAACGCCACGCCATTGCAAGAACGCGGCAATGCAATTCAATAAGAGGCAATCGCGGAACCATGAACCAACGATTGCACCATCGCCCATAGCTTTGGCTTTTGATTTCGTGGCCAGCATCGCAAACGGCAGCAGAAGCTGATTCTGGTTGGTTTCTCAGGCGTTGATCTTTTGTAGAATGCTGCTGTCTTTCGCTGCGCGTCACTTGGCATTCATTTGCATGTAATTTAATTTGATTGATTTCAGGGAAAGTGATCCTGGTAATATTTTACTTGCGGTGCGGCATGCGGATTGAATGTCAATTACGGTTTCAGCCGCACGCGGAAGTATGTCCCGTTTATTTGATATTTTTAGTAATCTTGTGCGCATTATTTGCAGCACCTCAAGTTTGCTCCAGATAAATTAATTCGAATAAAAGCATTTAACCAAACATATAGATACGACCGCGATTTTTAGATGTAACACTGATCCTATAGAAAAGCAGAAATGTACCACTGATCCGATCAAATCATTTCCCTCAAAATTCTCGTAGTACTTTCCGCTCTCCTCGCTGTTGGAGAATGCCTCTGCACTGCTGTTATTAAAACAGCAGATAACCAACGGCATGGTTTCTTCCCTCAACGTCTCTTTCATTCAGTGGAACTCAATGTAACATCGTTCCAGGTAATTCCCATGTCCTTAAGACACCGGCAAGCTGTTGGTAAACTCAACCAGGCCATGAATGCTGCCCCTTTTCCAACCATTGTTTTGTGGCTGTCTAGGTGCGTTTGGTAGGTACTGTTCTTGGATCTATTGGACATAACGTTACAAGAACATGTAAGCGAGAACTGTACTGGAACTAGTTTTTTTTTTAACATATATAAGGACGGACGAGCCGAATTTTTATTAACAATTAACAAAGAAAAAAGTGGGGTAGGAAATTTCCTTCACTACCCATCGCCATATCCCGGGCTTGCTCGGTTGTGTATAGGCTTAATGAGCCTGCTTTCGCGATCGCGATCTGTATCGGTGGTGCCGAGTGCCTCTTTCGATGTGCATCTTTCGATGGCAACAGGTTGTACAGGTTGCAGGTGTGCATTACTGGAACTAGTTAAGTAATGTTAAATTATCTCTTCGTATGAAGCAAATTGAGTCTGAACTACATGTTTGGAACAAAACTGATTTCTGATCGGTTCTTTTGCCTTTCGTAGCATTCACCCCACGCTCTAGTACTTTGCTCTCTCAACTCATCTCCGAGCAGCACCTTCCCCGATCAAAGCATTGTGAAACAAGCGGAAACGAATTCTTCGCCCTTTCGTCGATGATCCGATACATAACAGCTGCCCTAGTTTTGAGCCGCCACTGACCGCCAAGAGCTCAAACCAGTACCATTCCGGTTTGTTTCATTTTCGACCAGCCATTCAAATGTGGTCGAACATGTTTACATCTTTGGAAATTCAATTAAAACAACAATACGATGGCACCATATTTCCATATTCCGAAAGCTGACCTCACAATTACTCGCGGTTAGGTGCTATTAAGGGTGAGCTTGATAGCTTTTTCAGCTCAATGGCAAAATCAGCGCCACCCTCGAACGGGCACCACAGCTGACGGTAGAAACGTATCATGCATTTTGCAGCCCGCCAGTGCCACCACAGCCGGATACGCACCGCTGGATGAAGCTGGGTGTCAGTGGCAAAACCGCGAAACTGCAATATGCAACGCTACGTCTCGTCTGCCATGGGCTGCCAGATCGTAGCCACCGCAAACCACGCATGTAGAAGGGAAGGCAAAGAAGGAGAACGGATTGGAGGGAGATGAGGAAGGGATCCATATAGACCCGGTTTGTTACAAATCGATCGATGATGGGCTGCTGCTGCTGCTGCTGCTGTTGCACCCGTTTACTCGCCGTGTGCTTCCCGTGTTGACTGTCGAACGAGCGCTCGCGATGGAGTAATACGAGACGCAACGAGACGGCATCGTGGAGTGCGTGGACCCGAGGTGGGGAAAAGCGGTGGACCAGGGCAATGGAAATCTCGGATTTGTAACCGCGAACCACCACCACATTACGCAGGCCGGGCACGATCGGCGCAGGTGGATGCCGAGCTAGTTCCACACGACCCGGCCTACCCGGGGTAGTGTCCACAATGGGTACAAAGTGGTAACATAACCGCAGATTACCGGTGATGGACAGTGCGGGATAGTACGGGCCCTCCCTCGACCTGGTGCAATGGAGCTCACGCTAAGGCAATGCCGCGAGCCGGCGTACGTTGTGTAACGAGTCCGCTCGAGTTTCGAGCGGATGCTACCGAGACCTTCGAGGCACTTTCGAGACCTTCGAGGCAGTAAGGTACACCGTTGCACCGTGTGGCCGAGTGAGCATCTTTGGATCTTCGCTCAGGTCAGTCATAAATGTGCAGCATAATTATTCCGACACCACAGCCAGCTCTGAATCCGGTATCTGGACACCGTCGGAATCGTAATATCAAGGCACTCATACACCTGATCCCGGGTTCTCAAGTAGTCCGTGGAAGATGCGAACCGTTGGTCGCTGAAGTGGCAAATGTGGCTCGAGTTGCCGGTTTGTGGTTGGAATGGTTTGAGCCAGTTGTCATAGAAGGATCCAGTACGCAACCGGGCCGATTCGATGAAAATCACATTGGACAGAGTGCTAGTTGGTGCTGTTCTGTTCCATTACATTCATACTACATGATTGATAAAAACCGTTGATGATAAAAGGAAAGCGGTCAAAATGTCAATGTCTAGTGTTTGCACTGATCTAAACATCATTATCTACTGCATACATGCATTGCATACATACAGAGTTGTTTAGTTGCTGCTACACATTCCACGCTACCGGAAAGTGTCTGCTAAAGTGCAGTTTGCTGAATACCAGTTACTGTAAATAAAATAAATATGAAATCAAAGGTAAAAGTTATTTCTACCTTTGACCTAACACACCGCACTACAATGCCCCCGGTAAAGCTGTGGAAATCGAATTCAATCTCCTGCGTAATGGAGAAGCAAGTGAATGTGGGAGGACCTATCGTGTGTAACTGGAATGTTTGAGTTCCATTCAATGCTTTACGTAGTACTACCGGGGAATGTAGCAGTTTGTCCAGGGCAAATGCTATTTGTGGCAGTCTGGCGGGGGTACTGTTTTCCAATTAAAACATGCTCTTTTTCCCTTTGTACAGACATATTGGCACAAAATGTACCAGAGGCCTAGAAAAAGACTCTAAAGATAATTCATGCATCCGGTTTTGACAATAGGCAAACTAAAACAAAAACAAAAAGGCTAATAGTTTCTCTCTCTAATTTCGACCATTTCTAGGCCTAACATCTCATTGTGTGGACGGTGGACCCAATTTTTAACCCAATATGGTGTTAGCTTTTTTACTCTCTAGACAAGGGATTACATAAACCAGAAGGAATTCTAGTACCAGTTTAATGCTTGCTCCGGGCTCTCTTCGTACGATCGAACGAACCTTCGAATGCCAACCTTCTTAACAATCAGTCAGCATCTGCTCGAGTCCATGCTCCGAGTGAACATAAGGTGAACCCTGGTGAACGGTATCCAGGATGTTCTGTGGCTCCAATTTCCACACCCAAAGTACACCTCTGCCAGCTCGAGCCTACAACCAGGCGGAATGTTATCTCGCTCCCCCTTTCCCAAAACGCAAAAGATATCTATGTGTGTGAATGTTAAAAATCATTGGATCGCCTGTCCCTGTAATTGAATGTTAGTAATCTCCCACGCTCACTGCAATTTTATGACGAAAAGCGATCGATTCGGTTCACAATTGAATTGGCTGCTGGTTGCAGGCGTTCCAATATCGATCAACGTGGGCAGCAATTTCACAACCATTCTTTTTCACAATCCACCCTGGGCTGCATCCACAGCGTGCAGCACCGTACAGGTCGATTCGTGCAGCTCGTCCAGGATCTAGTAGGACCTTTGAGCTACCGGGTGGACATGATTGGCATTCCGGATGCTGGATCAATTGAATTGCAATCTTGAAATCTAAGCAACGATTGCTGACAAACGATTGGAGCGGAATCTTCTGGCTTTACCCTCGGTAAAAAGGCATCGAGCATGGTTCTGGAAGATGTGCAAGCAAGATAAATAAACATAGTCTCCGATTGGCAGGCTCTATACACAAGCAGAGGGTACGCTAGAAGTGGCTTGGCTTTCGCTAGCTCGTACACATCAGGACTTGAAGGGAGGCCATTGACTATTGAATACCGAGGGACAATCAAATGTAGAACATGCTTCGGATTCCCTTCAGCTTCACCGCCACCGAATGTACAGCAACGTTACTTCAACGAGAGGGAGGGGTTTACAATAGCTTCCAAGTACACCGTACCGACTCTACTCATCCGGTTTTCGGGAGCCAAGGCTTCGAGCGGTTTGTAAGTTTGTCCGCAACACGAACTGGGTCTCCCTAACTGGCACCAACCAAGGGCGTAAAGGCCGAGAACCCTTCTACGGACGGCTAGCGAGCTCCAAACCCTTGTCTTTTGCGATTAAAATTTCATCGAGCATCGAGGGAACATCCACGGGAGCCCTAATCCTCGACACACAATGAAGCTGTTCTGTTCTTCCTGGAGCGGGATACGGGAATCGGTTGACGCTTCTTTGTGTTCAACTCAGTCAATCAATCCAGTCAAACGATCGCGTACTGTCTGTTCGCTGTCAGGATTTTCATTAGCAAACGCTGCCAGACCGTATTACCATGGATGACGGTCAGCTGGTTCGCTCCGGCTTATCGTCTGGGGGGTAAAAGCCAAAGAAAATAAACGACGACGCGAACATCAGTTCATTGAGAGTTGTGTTCTCTGATCAACCATCCAAAAGCCGGAGCCTTTACCGGTCACGGTCAATCGGTGCACGGTGTGCGAACCAAAGAAAAAGACCCCAAACCGTAACCGTACCGTAAAACGGACCCAGGGCCAGGGCCTGGCGAGTGATCGATTCGCAAAGATTGCTGGCCGCGTACCGCATAGAACAAAGAACTGTCGGCACCGGATATTCAGAACCCTCGCGAAGCGGGAGCAGCGGCTGAAGAATGTTGAGCATATGCTGAATGCTTCGATCGAATCGCACCCGAACGAAACGAAACGGGCGTACGAACGAAAAACCTTGCGAAATCCCCACCCCACCGGGACGGTATTCGGTGGATGCCCGTGCCAAGGAATCATTGTCGGCTATTATCGGGCGCAATAATCAGAGTTAATTGTGTAGAAAATAGGATTTCATCGTTACGGGATAGGGATCGGGGAGGGGTCGGACTGGGGCAGGCCCCTCTCACCAAACAATCCTAACGATACGCCATCGGATAAGGATACGTCGGAGCGAGAGAATGACTTTTAGAGACCAGAACCAGAACCAGAGCCGAAAATCGAATCGAAGGTCACTGGACTAAACTGTGTACCCTCATCTGCGACTGTCTGATGCCGCTTCGGACTATCATTCCGTCCATCATTCCAAGTGTTTTGCGCGAAACACAGCACCGGCATTGTCTGATTGCATATTAGCAATCGAGCATACCCAGTCGAAGAATGTGCGGAAATATTCGCAATAACGGGAGGCAGCAGCTTCGAACCACCATCTAGAACCGAAATTGGAGCAAAACTTATGATGCCCCTTACACCGAACGGACTTTGGTCGTCTATCGAGCCCAGTGGCCCTTCTCCCAGGCGCTAGCTACTGCATGACAGCTGTTTGTGGTCATTAGCAACCGGCATCGGATTCCTCACCTCAGTCAGGAGCATTAATCAATGGTTAACAATCGATCGAGCCCGCGCAAGAGGGCTACTTGAAACGGGCGCAGCTGAACGCAAACAAACTGTATCTACAGCTGCAACCACGATAACGACCTGCCACCGCATGTGCAATGCAGGCGCCACGATAAGCGCCACCGCCATTGTGAATACGCCTCGGTGGACTGTGCTGAATTTCACACTTACACGGCTTGGCTTGTGTGGCTGGCTGGACTGAACTGAACTGGCACACTCTCTGAACCGAAGCGAATAATCTTCCAGAATCAATTACGGACACATTTGTCACGCGCTCACTACCTTACGCACGGTTGCACCGCTACGGACTACTAAATACACCGACAAAACGTTGGTTGAACAGCTCCAGTCGAAGTTTTAGACTCTACTGGTCAGACACAGGTCACTGGAATGCTTTCGACGACGCCAGCGACGGATTAATCACCCTCCCGGTAGTGGTGCACTTGCATTCCATTCGCTGTCACGGAACATGCACTACATTTTCACACCAACTCACACCACACATATACACCACCGGCCCACGAGTGGTTGAGAATAAGTGGAATTTTGATTGAAAAGGGTGACGAGATTCTGCACTCGATGCGGTTAGATCCTGTCCACCAGTTGTGTCCGGTACAAATGGGGTTCACCGAGACCACTACACCACAACACACCGATTGCACCTAATGCACCCAAACTTGAAGAACACGGACATGGACACGGACACTGACATCACTTCGTCGTCATCGTCGAGTGCCGGCTCGCCAGAAGATCGCCACCGGTTCGACCTCCTGCGGTGCGGGGCTGACCTGCCCGAACCCGAAACGACAAAATGCACTCACTTATCACTGGGAAGCAGCAGCAGCACACAATTGATAATAAATCACCGGCACCGTGCTAGCAAGATGCTGATCACACTGCACACTGTCGGTGCACTTTACTCTCACTGGCACAACAATGCAGTTGCACACACAAGGACACGTATACGAAGACAAACACATGGGAATGCTACACCAGTTGACAGCTGCATTTCGGTCGCTGTCGCAGCACCGTTGATGTATCCTTTATGTAATCCATCTTCAGCAATCATATGCAAAAGCCATTAGTGCTCTCTACAGCTCTACAGCAGCAGCAGCAGCAGCAGATCAGAAAACGTATGCCATTGAAATCTGCTTTACGTTGGCTTGCACACACGTTGCAACTCCGCTTGCACTTGTCGATCACGGACCAACGTACACTATTGCACGCTGAGCACTAACAACACTGGCACTTTAGTTCAGTGTAGTGGTTTCCTTTCTTGAGCGTAACCAAGCGCCACCTCGCCCCGAAGATTGCTGATGAGACACTTTGAGGCCGGCAGGTGAATGGGACGCGATGCGTTCGCAACCTTGCAACCGGATGCCCGCTGCGAATGGCACGTGCCGCCAGTGCCAAACCACGGATCACCACAGATCACCTCGAACTCGTCTGGCGTCTTGAGGAACGTCCGAACCGATGCACGCTCGAAAGGCCACTCGCGTGTTCGCGCTGGGGCACCTATTGCCGGGCGCCAACTGCAAACACTCACCCGGGACACTCACCGGCGGTGCTCTCGTACACTCTCGGCTTCGGTCGCGCTGTCGGCACTACCGTGTACTAACGACTTCCCCGCGGCCGGCCAGTACGCTTGGCATGTGTGCCGGTAGACGATATCGACGGCAAAAAAAGGCAATCTGGAAACCGCCACGGGAGCACGGGATGGAAGAGGATCTATGCCGATCGGTGAGCGACGATCGGCCGTTGTAGGATTTGTTTCGAAGTTCGAAGTGTTTTCAGGTGAGGCAGATCTTACTTAGAGAAGTAACTGAAGTTAATTCGGGGTTCAAGAAGGTTTATTTATGAAGGTTTTTTTTTCTAAAAACCCATTTGACTTTATTCCTTTACTGGAGTGTCATACTAAGCTAAAAGTTTGCAAACCTATTTAGTTATATTTTGCCGAAGATTTGTTACAAACTACTTCATGGCACTTTTGCAATGCATCTTTTGCAGTGCTTCATGCAAAAATATGGTCTGAGATGTACAAATCGATATTCTTCTGGTAGATAATAAGTTAATCCAGCCAACTCCGTCAAGATATTATTGAATTTCCATTTTTGATGGCATTTTGAAGTTAGAAAAGTGATGATTTGTACGAACTATCGAGTTCTACAAAAAAGTATCAAAAATGTTATTTACGAAAACTTAATAATAAGTTAATTGATGTGTGATCAAAATTTCTATTCGGCCAGTACTTATCATGGTACCAAAGGCGTCGACTGTGAAAGAATGGCTTCACTCTTGTATGAACGGTGATTTTTCAAAATCTAATATCTTGGTCAGTTATGCTCCGATCGACCATCAAATTCTACCCAATACTCTTGAAAGGCTGAGAATGTATGGAAGTATGTAAAGCACAAATACCAATAAAAAAATTAAACACCACCACCATTCGTTGCTGCCCATTTGAATCGGAACCCCACGGAGCACACGTGTGCTCCGGAAGAATCGCCGGTCGGCCGGCCAAAAACTCGCCTTCGCCGCGAACAAAACACGCGGAACTCGCACTCACAGAAACGCGCGGCGATCGACGATGGAAGGGTATTTTTAGCCGTTTTTGTTCGATTAGAAGCACCGGCACATCGTTCGAAATTGCCAATCGACGGTGGCCTCGCAGCATCGCACAGACACATGCGCGCGCGTACCGGAGGAGCAGGTGATCGTTAGCGAGCCCACCTTACCAGACGCGAGAACTAATGCTCGGAGGAGAAACGGCGACCACGATGACAGCAAACAAAAAAAAAACCAGCGTGCCAATAAGCTACCTCCACGCAGCAGCAGCAGCAGCAGCAGCATCATCACCGCATGGCGCAATCAACTCGCCAACACCGTCGGTTGGAACTCTTGGAGCACACTCGAGCAACGAAGCAGCGGCGGTAGCAGAGACCAAGAAGAGAAGCCTCGTTGATGATGATGATGTTGGTGGTGGTGCAGGTGGCTGGTGCCGATGACAACAACAAAAAAAAACGGACGAAAAACAACACAAAAAAAAGTGAAGAAGCCAAGGTGTCCGATGGTCGGTCGGTCGGTCGGTGCTTCCTTCACCCATTAATGCCTTCTAATGACTTCGCACATGGCTTAGGGGGGGTGTGTAATGCACAGCATACCGTGCGGCCACGTGCCACGCACCATCGGAGTGTTGGATGTCACTGGCACCGGGTCACTGGAGTGACCGAGTGAGCGCGCCATCCGATAAATCCGTCCACTAATCGACTAATCTCCCCGTTGTTGGGTTGAGGAAAGGGAGATCGAAAGGCAAACCGAGGGAACCGCCAGACCACTTGCCGCGGTGACAGTCCATGGAAGACACCATCCGATCCGAGGTGAAGCTCTCGGCCGGTCACGGATGACCGCCCCAACTACGGTCGTGTGCTGTTTGTCCAACTCTCACCGAGCGAGCATCAAGTACCGACCGACGGACCGACCGACCGGTGGCCACCGTTGATGGTAAAATCATTTTACGGCCAACATAACGGGGGAGTGGGGTGTTTGTTTGATGGACAGGGCCCCTGATGTGGCCACTGATTGGAGTTTGGCTCGCAGCGAGCTCTGGACCACACACGAAGCGTTTAGCGCGTAAATCTCCGAATGGTGCTCGATGGTGGTGGGTGCCAGCTGCGACGGCAAGCAATAAAAGTTTAAATTCCGATTTATTGTTCTAGTCAGGAACCTTCCCCCAGGATGTTGGATCCTGCCACCTTCCTGTCGGTTGCTCGAAAGTGGTTTCTACTCGGTGATGAGGGCACAGTAATGGCCTAGGCTGGCAGCAGCAGCAGCAGGAGATATCCTTCCCCTTTTTCGCTTATTAGTTCCCCGTCGCTTGCCTCGTCACCCTTACCGATTTACCGATTTGAAGGATTTTCCGTCTTGACTGGCCTGCGAAGTGTCGAAGCAGCAGCGGGGCGCTGTGACCGAGTGATTTGTAGCACCTAAAAGGCACTACTCTCTCTCTCTCTCTCTCTCTCTCTCTCTCTCTGTGAAGAGTAGAGCATGGATTTTTCGGAGGCCACGCTATTGATTCTCGCTTATTCGGAGAGCCGGCAGGAGGGTGCCTCCAGGACGGAACCCGGTCCGAAAACCCCCGGACGGAACTGACAAAGATAAATGTATCGGAAAGGCCATCTTTTTTTTTTCTTCTCGATCGTTGAGCACCATATTTCTCTGCAGCTCGGTCCACTGCAGCCCATTTTCCGGCTCGTATCCTCCATGTTTTCCCACCCTCTTTACTCTCTTTTTGAAGTTCTTGTGCTGTTCTAGCTCGACCTAGATCCGGTGGCGAAGGCGGTAGACAGGTTTTTGGTGCCACCTTCTCCCGCTCCTGACCGGGCGATGGCGACGGATTTGCTCCGTTTTCCTATTCGATCGATTATTAGATTTGAATAGCTTGGCTTCAGGGTGCGGTCCGTGTGTGCACTGTCTGTGGCGCTGGAGTGGACGGACGGCGTTTCCGAGGAACGCGACCTTGGGGGGCGGTAACGCTTGCCCTGTGCAGCATCCGCTTGCAAGCTGATCACACGTGTGCGCCTCTGTGTATCAGCTTTCAGTTCGGTATGGCGACTAGGTTGTATCTCTGTTTGCAAGACGTAGGAGGGGGGGGGAGGGGCTGGGAAGAGGGGGAGAGGATGAGGAATGCCACGCGCGAACGGCCGATGAAGGCATTTGTTGTAATTTGCACTGGCGTATGTGATTATTCATTCTCGGATCCCGGACGGTCGGTCGGTCGGTCGGGCGGTCGGTTGGACGTTCGGTGCATCCCGGAACTGCTACTCGAAACTGTGGCATTTTGTGGCACCACCTCTTCCACCGTCCCACCTTCCGGGGAACCATCCAGTTGATTAATAGCTCCATTTAAGGCGGCGCGCGGTGCAACCGTTTCGGGATCATTTAGTACAAAGTATTTGGGCCACTTAGCTGGGGCCACACCTCCTACGGTACTCCGGATGCTACTGCTGCACTTCTTGCACATTGCAGTGAAGGCAATCATGTAAGCGAGATGCTATCGGCCAGAGTAGCACCGCGGTAGTCGTCTCGGTGAGTAAGTAACCGTCGACCAGTCCAGTGTGTCGATCCGGTGTAGCGCTATTATTGGCCCCACTTGGCGGTACGTACAGGAGTCGATGGTCGGCGTCGGTCGGTTTTTAAACAGTTTTGCGCTTGCGGCCCGGAGTCGAGAGCGCTTAGTGCAGCGTGTGATTAATGTTTTGCCCCCGAGATAGTCTCCCGGTGAGGCGGGGGCACACGGCATCTGGGATGTTTTTAGAGAGGGTTTTCCATTGCAATCGTTGGATAGACGAATAAAGAAGCAAACTGATACTGACTGAGGGGAGAATGCTGCCATTCAAAATGCTGCTTCACCGCTGTGCCTGGAGGTCATTATGCAAACGCTGAACGCTGGAGCTAGTTGAGGTAAGGTTTTTTTTTTCGCAAAAGATTAGATGCTACATTCCCTGTGGAGAATGTTCCAGATTAACTGTGTACACACGGCAAGATGGACGAGATGCCGAGATTGTTTGTGTAGCGGTAGTTCATTACAAACTGCTTGCATAAGACCTTGACGGTTTGGCATTTAATGGGACCAAAAAACGCACGAGAAGAGGGTGCACTATAACCTCTCTTCTACGTTTTGTAGTTTTCATGTTTTCTTGCTTCACTCTTGGGTCAGGAAAAGACTGTTATAATGTCTTCGGTTGAAGGTCGGGTGGCAGTTCTTTAGAAAATGTGAGCTTTTCATCACAAATGGACAAGCTTGCATTCTTTGGTGCCGTTGAAGAACGATTTCATGAATGGGGAAAGCGGCAGCTGTTTTCTAGAGGCTCCAAATTATTTGTAACTGTCCGTTTCAATACTATTTCTGGCTTGGTAATTGGGTATTGTTCGCATGATAACATAGGCACCAAAAAGAGTATATAGTTAGTGAATTCAATATGCAAAAAGTCATGGTTTTACTCTCATGGGACCGATTCATCTTCTGTAAAGCGTTGTGAGTGGTGAGAGAGGAAGTTTAAAATACCTAAGGTCTTAAAATAATCGAAATCGTGTAATAGCGTGCTTTGCAGGGAGGCTTGTGGATACCAACAAGAAATTATGAACGCATTGAATGATGTTTATTGTGAAAATTGATGTTGAAAGTTGATTATTAGAGATCTTCACCCAAGAATTCATGTCAAGATTCTAAAGCCGTGAAGAATGTTTTCAGAAGAAGGCAGAAATGTTTCCTAACCGCATAAATGGGGAAGGTTATCGCATACAGATGCACTGCTTATCAGCACTATATTCCGATTATCGTACTTTTGCTTCGTATTAAGAACATGTGTTTGCAGAGAAGCATTTCTCCGAATAAAACGATGTCGAGAAGTTGCCAGAATATGATCTAGGAATAGACACTTAAGTTAAAAAAAAACCATCGGCATAGTATATAAAAATTATCTTAAAAGAAGGTACATCGGACACGCACACAAGAAGCTGCAAATGAAGTACAAAGCGTAAAGCTTCGCCAACCCTCATCCTTTTTTAATAATGAATTTTTAGGAAACTTTTGTGGAGGTAGCGATAAGCAAAAAAATGTAAAAGGAAATCTTGATCAATATTGGCAGGTTTTCATTATTTTTTTATGTAAGTACAATTGAAAACGCCAAGTTTGAAAGATAATAATGATCAAATTTCAGGGGTAAGGAAGCTCCCATTTATCACGTATCAATCTCACGTGACAAAAATAAATCGATAAAGACTTCCTCGCATACCAGATGAAACGAGTTCAATGGATCCATTGTATAACGCGTGTAATCAATCTAGGCATGAAAGCGAATAAAACCACTCCGGTAAAGTTGTTTCCACGCTGCTCTACTCTAACGCATTTGCAATTGAGCAGTTCATTTGTTTAATGCAGATTACGCAAATATCCATCATCACCTCCCTCACTTCCCAAACCCCAATGCGTCCTGCAATGCGATTGATAAACGCATAAATCAAAATCGCAAGCGCCGCTCACACGCCATCCTTTTGCTCCATGAAATGTTCTTCGATCCGTCGCTCCGCACCGAGGAGTGTAACAGTGCGTGATTGAACCGACAGTTCCGCGAGCCCACCGTTAGCACCCACGTCAGCTTTTAATCTGATTGCATTCCCAGTGCCAGTGCAAGTCGCTACCGAGTAACGCTACCACTCGTGATTACGTTTTGCATTAATCCCGCCAGAATCCGTGGCATCGGAACCATCGGACCGATCCAGATCGGTATTGTGCGGCTCGTTATGAGCGTATCGAACCACGCCAGGAGTTGGATCGTGTAAAAGAATGGGGAATGGAGGTGAAGGGCAAACACAAAAACAAATGGCGAACATGAAACCGGCCGTTTAGAGGATGGCTGGCTCAGTAAAAGTATACGGATCGACTAATGAGCGTCAGGCGCCCTTAGTCGTGGGCCCGTTCACCAAGAATGCCGTTGGCCCGGGCGACGACGACGACGACGATGACGACGGAAAGCGAAATCATTATCAAGAATGTACGGGGTGAGTGTCTGCTTCCTGTGCGGACGGAGAAATGTTGGAAATAAGTTATGACATCCGCGGTAACGAGCATGCCGATGCCGAGGAATGTATCGAACCCGCCGAGCTCCGTAACCGTAAACCGCCCGTGCGTCTGGCAGCTGGACGATTATGTTTTCCTCTTTTCCAATGGCCACCGGCAGTCGTAGGCGGAATCAGTAACACCAAATTCATTGTCGCGGGCGTATTCGTGGCGAACCATCAGCAATGGCCATTGAGAAATTCAATTAAAGGCCGAACCCCGAATTGCTTCGAGTCGAGTGTCGTGTCGGTTCCGAAGCGCGGATCCATTCTAATCCACAAATCAGCCATCAGGTGGGGGTGATGGTGTGCGGCCGATGCGCCATTGTTTGCTGTTTGATTTATGTGCGGTCCCGAAAGTGCTCAAATCTTCAAAACGTGCCATTACTCCGTGCCGTGGCAATCGGAATTTGGTACAGCTTTTCCGGATCATTTTCCACCGAGGCAGAATCGAACAACGTAAAGTGGAGAGAGAGAGAGAGAGAGAGAGAGAGAGAGAGAGAGCGCGCTGCTGGCGGGCTCGTGGCGGATAATGGAAGTTGGCTAAAAGTTCCGACTGTTTCCGCCTGCAGCATCCAGTGTGCCATCAGCAGCAGCACGGGGCGTGCTGGAAAACTTTCTGCTTCCGATCGAATCGATCCAGCCGATTTGCCAAAACGGAGCCAAGAGTGTTCTGTAATGTGATTAGCGGCGCGTCACTTGCAACGCGTAAGAAGTATGCTTTAAAGCGATAACTTCGGCTCGCTACTTTTGCATACGCCGGGCGATCGATTCGCCGGATCGCCATTAATCCGGAGCGAGAAACATCGTAACAACGTGCGCCCGAGGGCCTTTAAGTTCCAAGCTCGGAACACGGCAGTACGGCAGTAACTGAGCTTCAAGTTAATGACAAAAAAACAAAAGCAGCGCAAACGACGTTCGCACCAGAGATTGATGATGTTTCAACTCCAGCTCGTACTGTTTACAGCAGTTATCCTGGCCACTTGCTCTTCTCCATTGCGATGTAAGAGTGTTTGGTCTCCCTTGGAGCAGCTTCGGGGGTGATGTTTTGTTTTTGACATTTCGCTCGCTCGCTGGCTCGCATTCCATCACCGGTGTTTGGTGCCATTTCGAGGAGCGGAGAAAAATAACACTTTTTAGCGCAGGACCACGTTTTGGGCTGGAGAGCAACAGCCAACGGCCCTCTTGAAAACAGATTCCAGTGGAGCAACTGTCTTACTCCTGTGCTCCAGGTTCCAGTTAAGAAGATGCACAAGGAGCAATAAAAAACGCAAAATGGATCGAGGCGATCGAGGCATCTGATTGATGAGTGAGGACACCGCAATCTGGCTTCCCGGGTTGCTGATGCGAGTCGAGAACTGAGAACAGAGAGTGGCGCTTCTTCTGCGCTTTCTTCTCGTAAGGGCTTAAGGGTATTCGCAATCAGCAGAAGATCAAACGAAGCATACAGCCCCGCCGCCGATCCCGGCCACGACCACCATCGCCGACTCCAAATAATAATGTTCGCTGAGGTGAGATGTCGCGGTAGGCCATGCGGTGCTGGTTTTTGAGGTTAATTTTTACGCTCGGTCTCGCGCAAGGGCCGCGCTTGATGATAAGGAGGAGGAGGAGGAGGAGGAGGAGGAGGAGGAGGAGCAGGAGTTCTCTCTCTAATCACCTGGGCTGTGCAAACGTCGCACCAGAATCACCGGGGACGGCACCGTTCAAAAATGGAGGGAACGAAACGCCTTTGCTTCAAAGTGGATGCTGTTGCTGTTGCTGCTGCTGCTGCTGCTGCTGTGGTCCCTTAGGAGATGACAGGCCATTGCGCTCCGTTCGTTCGTTCGTTCGTTCGTTCACTCTAAAGACCTCTGAGCCGCGCGCGTGTGGAGTGCGGGCTGGGATTTCGCTTGAAGCAGTTCATCTAACACATCATCTCCCTAACCACCATGACCACGTCGACAACCACCACCAGCAGCAACAGCAGCAGCACGTTTCAAGCTCTTCTCTGGCCCCAATTCCCAACTCATCGGTTCATGTGCGTTCAAGCGACGAGCATTTCGACGTGGTGCGTTGTGCGGTGGCGAAAGGGCGAAGGGGCCGCCAAGACCTCATCGTCCGCTACTTCCTCGTCTGTTTCGGCGTCTTTTTCGTTTTCTTCGTCGTCGTCGCCGTCGTCGTCGTCGTTCCGCCTTGCTATACACGCCTTGCCACGCCATCAGCACCACCATCATTGCCGATTGCGGATGCTGCAGTCCGTCGGTGGCGAAATCATCCGCCGACAGCCAGCAGATAGACGACCGTCCCCACAGCCCGGACCAACGAACCGAGCAGACCGGCGCGCACCACACACCATTCTGAAGGTGAAGGTGAAGAGCACTTGGCACGCTTGCTGGCGGTACGGGCCCACAACAACAACAACATGGCAGCAGCAAAAAATGCCCAAAAAACAGCGAACCAGCCCGTCCGTCCGACTGGGCGCGATGAAAAGTTGTTTCTACTGTGAAGAGGACGGGGATGGGGGATGCTGTTCATGCTCGTGTGGCCGTTGGCGCACAAACAAGCAAAAAAAAAAACCCTCCACCCAAAACAAACCGAACGTTCCGGTGCTGAAAAGCCCCCCCGCCAAATCAATGGCAAGCAAATCAATGGAATGGAAGAAAACCAGAAAACGGAACCAAAAGCAACTCACCGCAAAAAGTGAAATAAATCGTATCGTGGAGGAGATGTGTACGCGATCGCGACGCAAATGGCGTCGGAGTCGTCGAAACCGAAGCCTCCCTTGATGTCTAATCTAAGATGGCTGGAAGCGAAGGGTGATCGGAGAATATTAATAAATGGCACCGATTTGAAGCAGGAACATTCGGGAGGAGGAAAACCGATGTGTGCGATGACAACAATGTATCAACGAAAAACCGTTCAAAAGGCGCTTCCACGGGAAGGTCGAGGAAGTCACAGGGACTTTTGGGCGAGCGCGAACGAAAATGGCTCATTGCTGTTCAGCTGTCGCTAATGCGCTTTCGGTCACGTCATTGAGCTAAATTATGAGAGATTCGTTCCGTACAGCGACCACCGTTTGTGACCAC
Source organism: Anopheles aquasalis (assembly GCF_943734665.1). NCBI lineage: Eukaryota > Metazoa > Arthropoda > Insecta > Diptera > Culicidae > Anopheles > Anopheles aquasalis. The sequence goes on from NC_064877.1 coordinate 33,453,110, forward strand.
GACCGCGAGAACCGCGCGCACCGCACGCGGAAACACAGACACTCGAGCGTCACGGTACGGCATGTGTCTATGATGCTGACGGGAGAACTATAGCAGCAGCTGGCACTTTTGCTCGTGCTCCAGTGCTGCCGGTGTGCTGCCGGTGTGCTGCCGGTTCCAGGGCGGATGTGGCGCGCACCACAGCACCACTGGGTATGAATTTCAATTGTCGTCGGCCCCGAGAGCTTACGTTACGCCGCGGAGGGAACTTTTTGCCTGTACTGGAGGCCATTGGGCAATATCAAAGGGAAAACAGCTGCTGCTTAGCATTCCCGGTAACACGCCGCTGTTGAAATGGCGCGTACATGCCGCGTGGTGGTGCCACTGGTGCCACAGGGCGCTAGAGGCTATTTGGCCTTGCTGGGTGGCTATGGAGGCCAACACAGACGACAGGGGCCCCCGGGGGGTCATACGGGCCAATGGGCCGTGCCATCAATGGATGGCAATTTTTCCGCGAAGAAAAGGGGAAAAAAGTTCCATTGAGAACAGATCCGAACGTTTGCTCACACAACAGAAACAGGAGGTGAGTTGTAATGTTTATTGTTTTAACACGTTTTCTGTTTGAACCGATCAGATGGAACGTCTTGCATCTCTGCATAAAAAAAGATAGTACTAGTTAGGTACATCAGGAATGTTGGATACTCAAACAGGTTATCTTTACACCTTACAACAGTAGCTGGTTAGCAATGTGGCACTTTTTACAATTCATATGCTTTATGTTAGTTGAATTGCGGATCATTGAGAGTGTTTATTCCGGGCAAAATAATGACAAACTTTACCATAAAAAATCCTCAGATCAGTGCACAACGGAAATATAACATGTAGCCCACCCATTAGCTGTCTGCTATCATTTGTATTTTTTTAGAAATAATAGTATTACCAATATCTACATTGATATTCTATCTATTGAGCAAATGACTGTAGTTCAAGTAACTAGCTATTTGATGTTTATTTTCACCGCAAACTGATCTTTTAGATCTGATCTTTTAGATTTTGTTAATAATGAAAATGAAACCGCACTGTGCTCAAACCATTTAGTACATTTGTTTATCATGTCTTCTATATGGTTCAACAAAGCCACGGTGCGCAAAGAAGATACCTTCCAGGTTTTTTTCATTCTTTAGCATTTCGATTTTCCAAATTTGTATGAAAATATCAGTATGAACTTTAAAATGTTTGCTACAAAATGGCATTGGTGTGTTTCCAATGCATCAACAGGAGTAGAGAAACACATTACATTTTATTTAACAAACAGTACTTGACTACCACACCATTTAAATGTGCCCATAATTCAGTGAACAGCCACAGCAATGGTTAACTTGTGGTTCGTGCGTAAAATACCTTCCCACGATAAACTTCTCGGTTAATATTCGACGAAATAAAAGCAAAAAAAAAACGAGAACGTTAATATCGCCTTGGTTGTTGAGTGAAGCGAAGACTTGCAGAATTACCACTCCAAGCGAAACCAGTGAAAAAACTAAGACAAAAAGACCTCCGGTCGACCAATTGGGTACTCATAAACAAGAATCGAGAACCGTTCATTGAACCACACGAACGGGCACGGCAGGACCGGGGCTCAGGGTTCGGACCTTTTTTTGCCGGCTGTTTTTGACATTTTGATCCAACATAAAAAGCCAACACTCGACCACTAGCCGTAACCGGTACTCGATTTCATCTAAAAAGTCACTTCTGCAAAGCCCATCAATTGGCTGTCCAAACAGTTTGGTCAAGGGCTCGATACACGAGCCAGAGGGGGAGGCGCTGATGGACGTTTTCCTAACCACCGTCGATATCTTCAATTAAAATTAAATCGATTTGTAACCATGACAAAAACAGTGATCAATGTCCGCACGAGTTGTGAACGATTGTTTTTACCTGTTTCTCCGGGTGGTAGCTCAGACCTGGCGTGCAAAAAAAGAGGGGGGTGAAGAAGTCCAGCAAGAACTGTGGCTGCATGAATAATGGATCACCCCGCCGCCAAGGCAAGTCATCATCATTTTGCATCAAAGCCTTGTCGATTAGCAGCTTCCCAGCAGCAGAAGGTGGTAGTGGTCACGAATTGGAAGGAGTGGCTCGATGGTAAGCACGATTTATAAATAACCATCATCCATCCCTGTAGCCGGAGGAGAGCTGGGTGTTGGTTGGTAATTTTAATGGCCTTACCTCCCGGGAGCCTTGTGTTCCGTGTGCCCGTTGGCAGCATGCAGCCACGATCCAAGATGACGATGATGAGCCTTGTCCAGTTCAATCCATCCCGGAAAGTGAGTCTATTTTCACGTGAAAGCAAAGGGAAATCTTTAAGTAGCCGCCCGGAAGCTTAAGCTCAGAAGCTCACGGAGCTTGCGGCGTGGCCTGCTGCGGGCTGTGAAGCGGTGCGCGGTCGGATGCGACATGGTAAAGCTTTTCACACAGGCGAACCACAGGGGAAAGGTATGACGTGTGCCGGTGGTGCCCGGATCTCGGTGCCACTGACAGCAGGACAGGAAACTCTATTTTTCGCTCGTTCTCGTCCGGTGTTCGAGCTCGAGATGCTTTTGTGATCGACACCCCAAGCAAACCTCCCTCCGGGCCTGGGGAAGGAAGGATCTATTGGCCGCATGCAGAGTTGAGATGACATAATGATGAAGCCGTTAGCCGTTATTGGTGGCTGGCAAGCGTACGAAGTGTGTGATAAAATTGTTCACCGACATGCTCCAGGGCTCTAAAACCACCTAGAGGCCGTACTGTTTCACTTACGTAAACACTCACGATAGACTTTGGACACAATTTGAACGAACATTCGCGTTGATGTGTTTGGGGAATTGAACAAGTTTTCCAAAAGATGTCTGTTTATTGAGGAATAATACACAAATTCATCCTGCTACAGTACGACAGTACGACTGATCTACAAGTCCTTCGATGAAGCTTTGAACTAGCAAACCACATCGTAGCGCCGTATCGCAAACTTGCCATAGGACCAGCTCGTCTGTCGTCTAGCAGCAGTAACTCTTCTTCTATAGCTTCTCCCAGTCTCTCCTTCGGGGCATGATCGGATTTACATTCAATCCAATAGTCCACCGACCACACCCACACCATGAGGTGCCATAATAACGTTCCATTAAATGATGCCTCATAAGCTCGCTACGGATTGTCGCATGACGAAAGCCAGGCTAGGCGCAGAGGCTAGGCTGAGCTAGGCTTACGGCTTCTCCAGGACGTACCTCAACCACAAGAACGGGGTGCCGGGGTTCTAGTGCCACGGACTCGGACCAGGCGATGGATAACTATCGAGCTGTCATAACTACGGCCAGCTAACGGTGCGTGTTTCTCTCTTTCTCTCTCTCTCTCGCTCACTCTCTCTCTCTCTCTCTTTTTTTCTTGTGGATGGAAGATGAATTCCCATCTCGACTCAGCATCCATCGGGATCCTGACTTTCGGGCCCGAGCGGATGATTGATGAAGGAAACGGAAACATGGCCAGATGAGTACGAACATGAAGCGGTAATAAGCTTTCCGGCCATCCACTGAACGGCGTGTGTGTCTGACCGGATCAGAATATATGCTGGTGCCGGCTGGACCGACCGGCTCCACGGTGAACCATCTTTTGAGGCATCGAGCTTCCTGCGCTTTGTTTATTTATTTTCACTTCTTCCTTCGACGTGGCACCAAGTTTTTCCAGGACCTCTCGAAGGCAAGTCCTCTACTCTACGCCACTCTTCAGTCAAACCTCTCGTGTGGCTTACCCTACCACCCCCACCCCCACCTGCACGGGTATGCTTTGTGAGCAAATATGTGCGCGAGATGTGGAGGAGTCAACAGTCCACTTGACACATAATCCTATAAATCATATGCTTCAGTTTTCACTCGGTCCCAGGCCCGTCATACCGGATGAGCGATTGTATGCCCGGAAGGGTGATCAACCTCCACACCACACGCTAACGGACCTCGCCATGAGCCTTCTAATTTATCGAAGAACTACCGAGCGGACCGGGAGGCTTTGAGCTGAACGAACTAGCATCTCAACGCAGGATAGGCTTGCAAACGTCAACTACACGTCGATTACCGGTGGTAACGACAGGTTGTCCAGGGCCGTGGCTTGTTTACATAACACCCAGCTGTGCCTCGAAATGTTCCGGGTGAAGACCGTCCGGTTCGAGCTACGAGCATCGGTACCTTGATCGCATAAACGCTCGATGAAATCAGCATAACAAACGGTGCGAACGGTCCGAATGGATGTGAGGCCAAACCAAACTCGTCAAACTGTTCCACAAGAAAGTTAATAAATGTCACAGCATAACTCATAGCCTGATGGGTGGGATGGGGTGGCCGGATGTTTTACCATTCCATGTTTTCCTACCCGGCCACCCAGGGACCATCGGACGGATCATCGGACAACCGCGTGCGACCCGAGAATGAACGTTTGCTGGGACGTACGTTCCCTGCTGAGCCAATATGCTTCGCTGTGGAATTTTAAAGAATTTTCAGCATGCTTGTGTGGGGGTGTGTGTGCAGGGCTCTTCTTTGCATGCCACAGTGGCCGATGGCACACAAGTGCTGGCCGGAAAACTTAATTTAACTCCGGCTTAGCTTCATTTCCCCTTGATGAGATACCTGAGCGAAGAATGTAATTTCTGTCCATTTTCGCCCAGCGCGGCCCAGCGAGTCAATGGACAAATGGGGAAAGCAATATGGGTGGATGGTAGAGGAACAAAAAATAGGAAAGATAAAAAACAATTGGGTGAAGGTACGGCCAAAGTGGATCAAGCGCAGGCTGGAAATTTGAAAATTCTGGAGCTTTCGTGAAATGAATCGAGGGATTTTTTTTACAAACGGAATGCCTTAGCAGCAGTCAGCTAGTTCAGTATCGATATTCTGTTTCATTATCGTCATTCTTTGTGAACCTTGTTAACTTTAATGTCCGATATCCGACGTGATACAACAATGCAACTTTATTGCATGTTCGTGAATGAGCACAGATGACATTTTATTTCACATCCATCTTTTACCTATTGCTGTATCGTGGAAATAGTTTGGAATCTGCTTCCATGTAAGCCATATTCCTTTTATATAAATGAGGAACAGTTAAGTTTTTATTCAACCGAAATAAATTTTTACCTAAAATGTACATATATTAATATAATCATATCATATATTAATAATATAAAAATCAAGTTTCGTACTTGCGAACGTCCATTACTTGAAAAAAGATGGGCCTATTTTACTCATTCTTGGCGCGATGAATTCGTCTTGCTCTGCGGAAGGTTTATACGTTGCGTGTGCTGCGGGGAATTAAACGGGCAAATTGGAACGCAGTCGAAATTCAAGAAGAATGGCGCTACTCCGTAGAAACCAGATCTCTGAGCAACGGAACCAAGCAAGTTCCCAGCTTCTTTTACGTATGTTTGAAAATTGAATTCAAAAGTCTCAAGAAAACCGCGAAAGGATTAGTGATTAGTGGCAAACGAAGGCAGCTACGCAATCGAGATCATGATCGTAGATGATCCCCATTTTTATGTTGCATTAAAAATTATACATCCAACAGAACGAAGTTTGCCGGCACAACTAGTATCAAAATAAATTAAAATTAGATTATCAAACTACCCGTGTTTTCTGCTATTTACCTTCGAAATGACTTATTTGGCTGCCGCTTGCGGACTGAACCTGCGATGCGATTATGCTGCCTACATTTTTTTTTATAAAAGTTAAACAATTGCAACACATTGTTGCAAGCCAGCGCAAGCCAGATATGATTATTGCATTTGCGCTAAAAGACAGTTAATTTAATGGAAGCTGCTCGCTCCCCTAGCTCAAACAAGCCAACTTGAATTGACGATCATGGTCAATCGTTGCTTACTTACAATCTTTATTCACTTTAATTCATGGCTTAAGAACAACTAGTGTTATTTTAAAATGTCTTTTCCACATCAAACCACCCAGATCAACAAATGTCTGTAGCGCAGAAGAAACTACCATCCCGGACTCGAACGGTACAAAACGGGATTTAACTCCTCATTACAGTAATCCAACGAGTATCCTTCAGTTGAACTGATGAAGGCTGAAACTGCTCTATTTCCCCTCCCGGTAACTACGCCGTTGGCACAATATGGTGATCATCCAGGGCCAGAAGTATCCTTCGCTAGAAGTGATGTTTGAGTTGCGAGTGAATGTGAGTCGCGGGCTGTTGCGGGCTGTCCGACGTTTGCGATGCCTCCCGCGGGATCATTTCAAACTTGTTACCTCATCCGCCCTTCCCTGCTCATCCATATCTCTCTCTCTTTTGCGCGATTAACGCCTTCCGGGAATGATGAAGATGTGAAGAGAGTGAAGGACACGTACGCCTCAAGCACGCAAATGAGCATGAGCAGCAGCTCCCGCGGGGAAAGTATGGCCCATCGTGCGCCATTCGCGACCACTTCACGACCCTTATGATCCTTGCTGGTTCAGATGTAACAGAATGTGTATGGGTGAGTGTGTAGTAGGTGGCTAACAGGCACCAGGCACCAGGCACCAGCAACCACTGCACTGGTGGCCGCCATCGTTTGGCTAATGGTTAGAAAATGAAGAACTAACTCAATTGCTGTCATCCGCCGGTGCCAAGGGGCGTTCGCGGTGCCAAGCCCACCGTGCCGTGCTGGGCACCATGCCACTTCCGTTCCGTGCTTGTGTCCGGTGCGTTTCCGTGCTTGCGTATATTTTTAAACACCCGGCCCATTCGGATGCCATCACCATCACCGGAGCCATGCGCTGGATGGTGGCGGCGCGACGGAAAACGGAAAACGAAAATGGTTCACCGGGGCACCAGTTTCCCGTCCGTCTGGTTGCTGGTGGTGGCCCTAATCGATGTGTTTGCCAACAGAGTTGCACCTCCTTCTCCGGGCCGTCTTCGTCGCCGTCATCGTCATCGAAGTCCTTGAGGTTTTTCTGGTGGAGTGGCCGCTTGTTTACCTTTCCATTTATATCCGGCAGCTTTTTCTCCGCTGTGCTGTTTCATTTCTCTTCCTTTTTCTAACTTCATTTCAAACCCTCCCCCCTTCCCTCCCTCGTCCTGTATACCCTTGAATGTCTGCACAACTTTTCGAGCTCCTCCTCGATCTCCTCCCCGTTTGCTCGATTGATTGTTTCCTCGAAAAGCCGTCCACTGGAATGTTGCGAGCCACAAAGTGGCGATGCGCAAAAGAGCGACAGAAACAGAAAGAGAGAAAGAGAATGCGAACAAAGAGAACCGGAAACAGGGAACGGGAACGAGGCAAAGGCAAAATGGGGCGATAAATAGGAAATTATGCTGTGGCTGGCTGGCTGGCTGGCTAGCTGGCCACTTTAATTTGATAGGATCATCATCGCGCCAGCAAGCAACATTCCGAGAACGGCACCGTCCCTCCCGGTTCGGTTGCTCGGCGCTTCTCAGCATCTCCTCCCCAACTGTTTCCAGAGCATCCATTCGACTCGACGACTGACGCGTCGTGCCGATGCCGGCCACCGGCCAGCTCGTTAGTTTTATGTTTTCATCTGGACCGACCGAGCGACGACCGAGCGACGCGCCTACGAAACGCCAGCGCTAGAAACGATTTTTAATAAGGTTCCCCGTCGGTCGTCGGTCAGCCGATCAGTTGCCACTGGATAAGTTGCTATAACCCCCGCCTCGAGGAGAGTTCCGGGGAGGGTAACAAATGTCCTTCCAAGGGGTGAGGTGGCCAGATCAGCACATTTCGGCGAGCGAGATCCAGCCTCTCGATTTGCTGATTGAATCGCGGATAAATCGATTGCAATACGATGCGGACCGGAGCCCGAGTGGACGAGATAAATAATTTGCCAAAATGGAGTCCAGTGGCGTGTTCTTGGGACCTTCGGAAAGGCAATGAACCAACTCTCTGCCAAATGGACTCGAAAAAGTTTCTTACTTAACGCACTCGCATTCCCAGTCCAGATGGTGAACGAACGGCGACGTAACTCAGTTATATCTGGCATCTTCCAGTTTATCGCGTGGGAAATGATGCTGTCCTGTCCATTTGCCTACTCCACAATCCCCTGCTGCTGCTGCTCCTGGGTGGCCCATTTACACGATCGAGTTACGGTCGAGTCGCCGACACGCCGCCAGTCCATTAGTACCAATCGGGTCCAACCGGCTCCGGCTGGTGCTCCACGATTTTATTTGACTGTTTTCTGGCGACCCTTGGCCTCGTGGCACCGCTGAGGCCACCCACCGAGAGCGATAGGGTTGATAGGATTTTGTGATGCCGCGGTGAACGAACCACGCATCCTGGTAGCAGTTACCATGGAGTGTCCGTTGACACGAGAGTCCCGAGGCTGCTGCTGCTACTTGGATACACCCTAGCCCAGCTGTTGGAACGGATGTTGCCGGGAGAACACCAAAACTCGCCAAAAAACCATTACAGAACCCCTTTCCCCGGAAATTCCCGATCGCAACCACTCCTACCCTGTCCTGTCCTGTCCTGTCTTCAGCTGACCGAGCGTTATTGCTGTTAACGAGTTTCACTTATCACCCCACCCCGGAATCGGATTGGATGGGAGTGTTGCATGACCTGCGGCCGTTTTCCAACATTTCCCAGCATTCCCTGTTCCGATTGCATTACGAATTTCCATGACCATTAATGCAATACTCTTCCCGGGGCCCTTTCAGGGACTGTCAGCCGTGTTACGTGTGTATGGTGGTTGCGTGGTGAATGTGAGCGTGTCCCAGATCCCGGATCAATTGCATGCCCACTGGTTATCCGGCGAATCAGCTGGATTTTTGGGAGGGGGGTACAGATGGTTGCACATTCGGACATTGGAAGGAAGCTGGGACAATAAATTGTGCACCAAACACTCACGCGCACGAGAGAGACAGAGACAAACGCATTCCATGCTCATCCCGTCATCGTCATCAAAACCGGCAAACGCGCCGTCTGCTGGCGGTGCTTTTAATGAAGTGTCCGAACTGATGTCCTTAAACGGTTTATAGATGCTGCCGCAGATAAAGGCACGGCCAAATGGGGAGGGATGATCATAAATAATTATGACACTCGCTGGCAACGCGTACGCATTGGCGATGGTAACGATGTTATTGCGTATTCCTCGCTGTGTATGGGTTGTGGTGGACCTGGTTTCGTGGCCACGTTGCTTACGTGGCACTGTGCATGCCGATATGCAAAAATAAAAACGGCTCCCAGCTGCAGGTTCAGTTTCTCATAAATGAATCGCTCGAATTCAGCAAAAAATTTACGCAGAAAAAAATGGCAAAAACCCAAGCGAACAAAACACATTAAACACAGCGCGATGGTACGGCTATTGGTGGTTTGCCAGTCGATTGCGTTATTGGCGGAACTCAATCAATCGGAAAGTGGTCATTTACCACCGGCTTTGCCTCATTTTCGCTGCTGTCCCGAGGGAGAGTGGTGTACGTACTCTGCTGGAAACTATTTTAGACCCGCCAGCTGAATGGACACCAGGTGGAAGTGGCATGTTTGTGAGGCTATTGCACAATCTGATGCAGTGGAAACTGTTGCGAAAGGTTGCCAGGCTGAGTGCCGAGCTGCTCAACTCAAAGGAACTCGTGCCGCACTCATTTTCCCTTCGGTTCACTCATTTTCCATCGGTGGCACTCAGGAAATGAGAGCACGCGTGAGAGGCGCATGGTCGCTGAGTGCCACGAGGGGATTCACCGCAGAAATCTCCTCGGGAACTTGGAGCCACGGGATTGTTAATACCGACCAGACTTGGTGTCCGTGCCAGCCCGTTCCTATTTCCGATTACCAGCGTGGGTAACTATGGGCATGCCATGCAAATGCATGACCTTTTTTCCGATGCGGTGCATAACGTTTCGTTACGAATATGCAAAAAGCCAAGGAAGGCCCACAAAAGGATGCTGGCCAGCACACAGACACGCACACATACTCGTCTGACTGTGGTTTCAGTTCCTTCCATCATCATCCAGCAATCCAGCACGCCAGCTATCTGGAGCTCGCTTGATCCAAACTTGAACTTGATCGTCCCTCCCTCGTTTCAAATCCGTGCACATCACGTGGCGGACGTGGTGCGCAACGGTGGTTGCTCGTAGCGAAAGTGGAACAGATAAGAAATTCATGAAACTCATTAAATCTCTGAAACCTCCCGCGCCTGCCGGTTGGCTTAAATCAGGAACGGCCAGGCCGTGTGGTCGTCTTTGAATGTCAACTACGCCTTGGTCGTCCCAGAACGGTTGCGGGACGAGTTTAATGCAACTTCCACCAACACCAACACCACCATTCCACGGTGCTCCCCGGTGAAACGTTCCTACTTGGTGCTTCGGCAGGAACTGTTCATGTGCGGACCGTCACACTGACTTGTCCGCCGGCTGCGATGGCTGAGTGGTGGCGGATTACTTTATTACTTACTTTACTGGCTTGTTTGCTGTCACCAGGAGATGTATCCTGCCCTGATTATGAAAACCTTCCCCGATGATAGGGAGGCTAATCAGTCGCCCTGAGTATGCCAATTGGTGTCCAGAAGAGTAGTGCCACGAATCGTGTACTCTTCGGATCAAAAGGCTGAGCGGTGGCCAAGGAGCGTTTACCTGAAATGGATAAGGCGAAGTAAAACACGAACTTCACAGGTTAACGTTCAAAATACAACTCAACTCGTTTATTAAAATCTATCCGTATTTATACTCTTAATCCTAGTTCTAAGGGCTGTGGGAACGACACATTCCAACCTTTTTCCCACACTCTCGTTCTGTAAATTTCGGAATTTGACCTGTCTGGGCTGATGCAATTCTTCTGAGACTTTCCGTGGAAAAGCTGATGCAATTCACGGAAAGTCTTGGGCAAGCGCGGAATTTTGTTGGCGGTTCTAACGTACTTTATCCGCGGATTCTTAGCGTGGGAGCCTTCCGTTTGGATCGATCCCAAGGGTCGTATGTCATCTCCTAAGGACCAATTCCTTCGTGGCACGTCTGGCTCGATCCGCGAAAAGCGATCCGCGATCCGCGAAAAGCGATCCGCGATCCGCGAAAAGCGATCCGCGATCCGCGATCGACGCCATTCCTCATAAGATTCCTCATAAGCAATTCCTCGAAGATTCGGTTCTTAGCGTGGGAGCCCAACATTCTGGTCGATCCCACGGGTCGGATGTCACCTTAGCTGTCGCGAAGGTAACGCCACGTTTTTCCATTACATTGTCCGCATGATGCTGGAGGCGGGTCTCTTGGTGTTTACCATCGCAGCGTCATATTTCCATGATGGCGCAGTGTTGTTTGGGCTTCACTCGGGGCAGAACGCTCGGTGGCCGCCATCGTTTTCGACTGCTGCTAGCGAGTGCTCCTCTCTTTTCTTCCTTCGTCGGGGAGCCTGCGCTGTCCTCTACTGGCGCTGTGCTAACTTTGCATATGGCCCAGGGGTTTTGCCGATCGCGTGTGGCGGTCATGCAGTCAGTGTTCTCGTCCGCACAGTGGGTTGGTGCCTGCTGCCTTTTTGCCCGGGTTCTTGCAGGCGTTTACCGCGTCTACTTGCAGGGCTCCGGGGATACATCCTCCTAGGTCAATAAATTTAACGAAAAGAAGCGCTCCCTCTTGTAGCGACTACAAGCTTTGGCTCGAGAGGTGGGAGAAGGTGGGTCTGGTCGCTACATTCCCCCCCACTTACAGGTCCTTGTGGATCGTCTTGAAGAGACGATCTTCAAGCTGGTACGCTTTTAAGGCTATTAGGTGGGTCTATTTACCTTATTGATAGAGACGATGCTCGGTAGCTATTCTAACAACTGTTGTTAGTGCGGCTTCTATTCCTGTTCCTAATTAAGGTTGCTTTTATGCGGTGCTGCCCGTTTCTAGCTCCTCCACTTCCGAGTATATTTAGCCTACCTGCCTGATCTACTACGCATGGTGCTGCGACCTGAACCCCGGGGCTGGTCATGAGTTTTTCACCTACATGCTGTTCGATAGCTATTCTGGCTTGTTTCTTCCACTTTCCGGCCGGCAGATGCACGTGTGAATATGGGCGTATGTTTAAAATAAGACCGTCTAAATTTAGCCCGTTGTCGCGATTTCGTCGGGGCTCCAGTCGGTTGGGGGGTCGGGACTCGAACCCGGGAATGTATCGTTTGGTTTCCCCCTTTAAACCGCTGGCCTTCCCGGTCCCTAAGCTGCCTACTATCCCTCCCCCTCCTAACTCATGATCCATTTGGGGGGGAGGGTTCCTATCTGGGTAGCGATTTGACCCATTTTTTTCCTATGCTTCGCTGACGATTTGGTGCTATTATGTGGCCCACGTGAGCTCACATTCGCGGAATCATTAGTGGCCACCCGCTGGGCTCACTTTCGCGGATTTACCCCTTCACTACGTGCATCCCCAGTCCGGAAAGGGGAAGGGAGGGCCTACGAGAGCTAAGCTACGCCGAGTGCCATCGGAGACCACTCGCTACGCGAACCCTTTTTTCGGAAATTGGGATACACTATTGCCTGTTTATCGGGTTTGGTGGCTCACGTGAGCCCACCATCGCGGAGCTACCGATTTATCTTTTGTGTGGCCACCCGCTGGGCTCACTATCGCGGAATTACATTCTATAGATTTACGAACCCATTGAGTACTATTAATACTCTTATTCTGCCAGCGGCTACGTCGTTTCTTCGTCGCTAGATGCTCGAAGGTGCAGTAGTCGTCTCGGCTTGAGTAACATGTCGAATGCATTAAGCAGTTGCATTCATCTCGCCGACTTCCTGAGCTTCGGTCCTGAAGCACTGGATTTTGTCGCAAGTGTTGGTTCCAGGTAGCGCATCCATGTTGCTGACTGATGCAGTGGCTTTGCGGTGAAAGTCATCTGTTTCTTCCGTAGCGTTAATCGGAGCATAACCTTTTCCCTGGTGGAGGTGGCGTCCTTTGGTTTGATGTCAAAGGAGGTTACCAGCTTCGTTGGGTTAGATCCGATCGTTATTTGTGATCGGGTCGTCCTTCTATCGCGATCCCCAGGAATTCGAGTGGGATCGATGAATACCGATGAAGTTTCTCGCTTCGTTGTTTCATCTGAGGGGTCCTTGCGTGCACTGTCTTGGTGATCAAGAACATTTATCTCAAAAAAAACATACATAGATTAGTTTTCTTGGTTTCATTTAATTTAATGTCTTCAGGAATAATAGTGTATCCACTATTCTTAGAGAGTGAGATGAGGTCTTTCCATGTGGCTGCTTTCCTTTCATTGTAAAATTCCAATCCTTTTAAGATCCGTATGGGTCCGCTATTCATTTTTTTCTGTTACCTCATCCTCTCTTTCTATTCCTCTTTTATGATTTAACTGCTACTTTCAAATCGTTCTGAATCGATTCGTCATAGAAACGATTCGTTTTGTATACTTGCCTTTTGGATGTCCATTACCGTTGTCATTAGCAAATTGTCTTAAGATTCAATCGATCTTATGTTTTGCTTTTTTTCTTTCGAGACTTCCAATCTCGGTTCAATTCTTTGATGCCGCGATATTCCACTGAATCGCTTTCGAATCGCTTTCGAATCGAATTGGTATCCAAGTCCGTCTCTCGATAATGTTCATGCTTGTCATCATTCTTAAAAACCTCCACGTCCTGTTTGTAACTATTCTGTTCCTGTTCTACAAGAGGAAGTCCTTCTGGATCTGTGGTAGTGGTAATTATACCATAATGCAGCGCCATTCCTTGATATGCCTTATCTACCTCCTCCTCGGTTACCTTTACTACCGTGAAGTTTTGATTGGGGGGCTCCTCAATCTTTTGTTGAGGCTGTAGAGTCACATATCCTTCTTCGTAATGAATTTGTGATGCATACTGGTGGAAAAAGTCAGCTCCTAATAACCCCGGTAATGCAAGTTCTGGCACTAAATGGAAAACTGTTGGGAAACAATCCCCTCCGATATCTAATTCAATTCGGCAGGACCCAAGAGTTTCGATTAATTTCCCGCTGATCCCAGCGAGTTGCGTACTTGCTTTAGTATTGATTCCATTCATACCCATATTAACGGCTTCTTTCCAGCGCAGTAAATTTACTGAAGCACCGGTGTCGATCATTAGGGGTGTGGGCTCGGAATTACCTTGAATGGCTTTGACCTTTATGCCGACAAGACCAGTTCCTACGCATTCTAACTCTTTCCTTACGTGACCTACATTCCTAATATTATCCTTGTGTTGGAGGGCGCTGTTTATGTTGAGCGTATCCTCTTTAACGGGATCACTTTCCCTTTTTGGCGCCAATTCCTCGTGCGCTCTATTTATTTTATTATCCTGACACCGGGAACCACGATCGTCACTACGTTTACGTAAGCTCCCAACTAGTAGTTTTTTTGTTTTGTACTATCATTCTTTTCATCGAGACGGGGTGACTGTGAACGATCGTTATTTGATTGGTTCTCGAGATGCCTATTTCCTTGAGCATTGCCCTCGTTTTTTGGCTTTTGGTCAAAGTGTTCATTTGGATAAGGTTGATAGCGCTTTGAGTCGCGCTTGCTGAATGAATTCACACCTTGGTTGGGACAATCATATCCCCGAGATTGATCGCCGTAGCCATGTTCTCTGGATCGTTGCTCGTTTTCCCTGGGTGGTACCCTATGACTGTGATTCCAGTACTGCGGATCGGTACCCCGGTACGGTTCCCTATATCCGTAATCATTATAACCCGGGTGGTATCCCCAAGATTGGGCTGTATGACCCTGACCGCTGTAGCGTGGATCATACCCGTATGCAGGGCCTGGGTAGCGTGGATCGTATCCGCCTAACGGAACCGAATAACGTGGATCGTATCCGCCTAAAGGAGCCGGATATCGTGGATCATATCCCACGAACGGGACCGAATAACGCGGATCGTATCCGCTCATCGGGGCTGTATAGCCTTGACTCCATCTTCCCATTCCGGGGTCTTGTGGTTTCTCTGACCACATCTGCCCTAGGTAAATTCCTCCCTGCTCCCTGACTGGAGGAGCCGAATCTCCGTTGGCGATCCGCAGACGACGGGATACATCCGTGACACGATCTGCGTTGTCGTGGAGGTCCTCGAGCTCGTCCATCAGAGACTCGAGGTCCATCGATTTGTGGATGAGAGCCATTGTTTTTAAATTCTCATCTCTTAATCCGGCCACAAAATGGTGCTTTAAATGCCTAAGAGCGTATGCGTGTTCACCTTCGGGGGCATTCGATGCTATCCACTCGAGCATGGTTCGAGTCCTCTCCTTATATTTTTTTAGAGTCTCGTTAGCTCTTTGAGCCAGAGTCTCGATTCGGTGGAACAAGAATTCCAAGCTATAATGATCGCCGAATTCTTTGGCAAGGAGCGTCTTCATTTCCTCCCAAGTGTTTGCTTTTATGCGGTGGAAATGACTTACCGCATCGCCCTTGAGTTTCGCGAGGACGATGTCTAAAAGATCATCCTCATCTACCAGATTGCGCTCTTGCACGCGGTCTACTTGCCGTATGAAAAGCTCCAACTCCTCCGCCTTGCCTCGGAATTCCGGGATGAGCCCCATGGCTCGTTTTATTGAAAACTCCACCGGTTTGCTCATCTTGAGTCCTCGGAAGGTTCTGTTTAGAGCCAAGCTATCCCTCACGATAATTTTCTTAAATTCACGAAAATACTGTGGGTAATCGGATCCCTCTACCGCTGCGATACAGTTGGTACTTGGCCAAGGTGCGAGTGATAACCGTTGATTAAAGGCTTCCTGCACCTCCTCAATTGATACGGGTTGAATCGATTTTCGCTTCTCGTGTTCTGTGAACGGCGTGCTATGAGTTACTACGATTGCGGGCGCTACGTCGGTATCAATTTGTTCCGCCGCTTCCTCGTTTACGTCGCTTTCTATCGGTTCCGGAACCGGGCTTGTCACCGGGGATATACGGTGAATTGCCGGTGGAAGACCGGATCCCTTATCCCCTCCACTTATGGGTGCTTTCACTGATTCAGCACCTGTGCTTGCCACTGGAGATTTACCGCGGGTTGCAGGTGGATCACCTGATCCTTTCGCCCCCCCACTTACGGGTGCTTTCACTAATTCCGCACTTGGCCCGGCCGCCGGAGATTTACTACGAGTAGAAAGGGAATCCGTCGCTCCCTTATTGGCCACTGTTTTGCTTGCTTTTTGACTCGCACTTGCGGTGGTGGCTTTGGGGGTCGCGGGGAGGATCGCTGGTGAACCGTCGGTGAGTCGGATGTTTTCTAAACTAGCAGTAGCCTCTGGAGGCTTTCCTACGACCTTCTGACTTCGTAGCTCCCGGTCCGACATCTATTTCTCGGTCTCGACAGGTGGACACGATTTGCCTGCCGTTTTCATTGCACGCGAGCACTGTTACCTGACCGTAATGTTGATCACCAATTGGTGTCACACCGTACTTACCAACCGCCGACGACTTACCAAAAGGTTACCACGGCGGCCAGTTTTAACATCCTCAGGGGTGCTTTTAGTCGAAATGAGATTAGTCCGATGATCACGCAGGACACCTGGCTGCGAGGCTCGCTTCGTGCGCTGCACAGTTGAGATGATCCTTGTCTGGTGATGACCCTGAAAGCCTGGTCGCACGACGATCACTCACTCACTTTGCCGTCAGTACGGCTCAGTCACTTCACGATCCTACTTAACTTTACTGCCCTACTTTAACTATATCGCGTTCTATTACCCACCGGGTAATTACTAACGATATGGGATTCTCAATCCCACCGCTGTCACCAGATGAAACGTTCCTACTTGGTGCTTCGGCAGGAACTGTTCATGTGCGGACCGTCACACTGACTTGTCCGCCGGCTGCGATGGCTGAGTGGTGGCGGATTACTTTATTACTTACTTTACTGGCTTGTTTGCTGTCACCAGGAGATGTATCCTGCCCTGATTATGAAAACCTTCCCCGATGATAGGGAGGCTAATCAGTCGCCCTGAGTATGCCAATTGGTGTCCAGAAGAGTAGTGCCACGAATCGTGTACTCTTCGGATCAAAAGGCTGAGCGGTGGCCAAGGAGCGTTTACCTGAAATGGATAAGGCGAAGTAAAACACGAACTTCACAGGTTAACGTTCAAAATACAACTCAACTCGTTTATTAAAATCTATCCGTATTTATACTCTTAATCCTAGTTCTAAGGGCTGTGGGAACGACACATTCCAACCTTTTTCCCACACTCTCGTTCTGTAAATTTCGGAATTTGACCTGTCTGGGCTGATGCAATTCTTCTGAGACTTTCCGTGGAAAAGCTGATGCAATTCACGGAAAGTCTTGGGCAAGCGCGGAATTTTGTTGGCGGTTCTAACGTACTTTATCCGCGGATTCTTAGCGTGGGAGCCTTCCGTTTGGATCGATCCCAAGGGTCGTATGTCATCTCCTAAGGACCAATTCCTTCGTGGCACGTCTGGCTCGATCCGCGAAAAGCGATCCGCGATCCGCGAAAAGCGATCCGCGATCCGCGAAAAGCGATCCGCGATCCGCGATCGACGCCATTCCTCATAAGATTCCTCATAAGCAATTCCTCGAAGATTCGGTTCTTAGCGTGGGAGCCCAACATTCTGGTCGATCCCACGGGTCGGATGTCACCTTAGCTGTCGCGAAGGTAACGCCACGTTTTTCCATTACATTGTCCGCATGATGCTGGAGGCGGGTCTCTTGGTGTTTACCATCGCAGCGTCATATTTCCATGATGGCGCAGTGTTGTTTGGGCTTCACTCGGGGCAGAACGCTCGGTGGCCGCCATCGTTTTCGACTGCTGCTAGCGAGTGCTCCTCTCTTTTCTTCCTTCGTCGGGGAGCCTGCGCTGTCCTCTACTGGCGCTGTGCTAACTTTGCATATGGCCCAGGGGTTTTGCCGATCGCGTGTGGCGGTCATGCAGTCAGTGTTCTCGTCCGCACAGTGGGTTGGTGCCTGCTGCCTTTTTGCCCGGGTTCTTGCAGGCGTTTACCGCGTCTACTTGCAGGGCTCCGGGGATACATCCTCCTAGGTCAATAAATTTAACGAAAAGAAGCGCTCCCTCTTGTAGCGACTACAAGCTTTGGCTCGAGAGGTGGGAGAAGGTGGGTCTGGTCGCTACACCGGTGTCCTCCAGTGTCCTTTCAACTTCGGAGCGAATGCAGCTTTCCAGCTGGGCTGAAGCTGAAAAGGGGGCCTGGGATACGGCGCCACACCACATTACAGATGCAGCCTCGAAGTGGTCACGTGCACGTGGCGCTGCATAACCGCTTCAGCTCGCCGCTTAATCAATATCCGTTCGTGCCGAAGCAAAACGGATCGCACTCGGAAGGCGACGGCCACATCGGCACCGGCACCGGCACCGGCGTCTCGTCCAAACGTGTCGCGTGACCTTGCGAGCATAATTATTGCAAAAGTTGGGTCAAGGGTGTGCTCAGCTTGGTTATTACTACTTCCAGGAGACAGCGGACCCGTTATCGTGTTTGCACACAACACTCACGCGTGTGCTACGTGAAAGGAAGAAAGACAAGCTGCAGCTTCTTGGGTCTCCTTCTGGCCGCTGGGACGATGGTATCGGTTGTTTTCGTATCGTCCGCCAATCGTCAGCGAACCGAAGCAAAATAACGGAATAATCATCACATCTCACTCCACTCTCTCCCTTTCTCTCCCTTTCTCTCCCTTTCTCGCTATCACTCGCGACAGCAACAGCAAGTAAACAGCAACACCTCGGACATCTCTGGCAGCTCTTCCGGAACCGTACACCGCTGCATACCACACAGCACACGAAATGTAAGTAAATATTTTCCAGCGGCGACGCAGCGCTGTCAAGAGCGCCGTTTGTACAGCCGCACGGCTTCTGGATTGACACATAGCTAGGCAACATACACACCGGGCCCCTCATCGGAAGCGGTGGAAAAGTATCGTCAAAATAGGGAACCCTGAACACCAGAAGAAGAAGCTACCGGTGCTGCTGCTCCCTCTTCTTCGGGCCTGCCGGGCGGGGGTCACTCGATGAATAATTTATCAATTTTCCCGCCAGCCAGCGCGCGCACTCCAAACACTCCAAGCGCTTTACCTGAACCGGAGGACGCTTCGATCGTGCGACCGAAGAAGAGGCTTAAAGGGGGTTCGGTATCGGTGGTTTGGAGCAGCCCCAGCATCATCATCATCATCATCGTAGTACCTGAACCTTGTTTGCATGTCCGCGCGCTCAGAAAGTTCAACAATCGCTCGCGAGCAGCCGAACATTTTTTTTTTCTGTTCTCTTCGCTTTCCAATATTTACTGATGCTGGGAAGGGGGTGGTTGAGGGTGAAAATTAATTCCACCCCCAATGTTCTCCTTGTTTTCATCCACCCCCCCCCCCCCCCCCGCGTAAACACTCGAGTGGTGCGTGCGAAAGCAATCAATTTAGCTCGCTATTTAGCGCTTCACCAGCGCTTAGCAAATGCTCACTGAGCCACCATTTTGAAGCATTCCCTCATGGGGCTGGGGGTGGAAAAAAGGGCGGGAAAAATGTGAATTGTTTTGGAGCCTCGTTAGCAACCCCTTGGCACTCCCAAGCCTTAAAAAAACTTACGCCTTCGAGGACGATCCGTGACTGTTGGCGGTTGTGTTCGTGAGTGTCTTCAAAGGCCGGTCAGCGCTATCTGCATTCAAAGAATCCCTTTCCCTTTTGGGGCGTGAGTTAGAGCTGTCAAGCGACGAGCGAGATAGCGAGCGAGATAGCAGTAAAAGGGTAAACTTTTGGAAGGACTTTAGTTTCTAATCAACAAATTCAAAAGCGTCAACGTTACCACAGCCGTGATTCAACAATAGTTCAACCGTTCTCCTGATAGCCTCTTTCACTGCAAGGTAGACTATCAAGTCGGTCAACATCGAAATGGAATTGACAATCGTGTAAAGGGAACCACTTGGAGACGGTTGTTGAACATTCTCCGAACTCGCCCCTTCGGGAAACTTAAACGTTCGGGGAAAACGTTTAACTTTCCACCGCTTCTGCTACCGTCCTGTGGCTCCCCAGGTGAGTCCTTGAACATTGTGATGAGGCTACGTTTGTACGTTGGTGAGTAATATGTTTTGCAGAGCGTCCCTCCACACCGGGGCGAAAGGGACGTTGAGTATCACCGAGAGGAAAGCGTGAGGGAAAGAAAGGGCGGGGGAAAAGTTTGCTCTGTTCGGCGGCTCGGAACCGAACCGCTCGCCATCCCGTGGCCGGCCATAAAAACATAACATTGTCCCAACAATAATTCCCGCCGGTCAGCGGGCCAGTAATGGTGCGGAACGGTAACGCCTCCCCACCCAGGGGGGGGGGGGGTCCACGAAGGTCGGCTGGACTACCGGGCCCGGGGGGTGGAAAGGCGTGCCAAAGATTTTTGCTCTCTCTTTCGCCAACCGAAAACGAAATAAACAAACAAACAAACACATCTCAAAGACTTCCGCGCTGAGCCACGACCCACCGGGAACCACCCTCGGTGCGCCAGTGTCTGCGTTTGAGGTCCGTCGAGAACGGAACGGAACGGCACTGACTCTGACCATTCATCGTCCGGCAAATTGGCCCCGTTCGGTGGAGGAGCGGGAAAAGTTTGGGCGAAAAACGGCCAGAAAACAACCTCCACCACCATTCCACTGCTGCTCTCTACCGAGGGCAGCAAGAAATAGTTTCTCAATTTTCCACCCCTTCCGTCTGTGGCTGTCTTGTTCTTCTTCTGCGTCCTACGCTTGTGCTGTGGCCACGTGCTTTACAAAGCAACCGGCAGACCGTTCCGTCCGTTCGTCCGTTCGTTCGATCGTTTGTTTGTTTTGTTGCGACTGACCGCTCAGAGCGTCCGGCAAGGCAAGTGCGCGCCAGTGCAGGGCGGTGAAGTCGGTGAGTGGCAAGAAGGGTGGAGTAGCAGCATCGCCAACAGTAGCAGCAGTAGGAACATGCTCTACATGCCGAACTGAACAAAACGATCGTACATTGTCGAACATTTGTGGCGCACTTGCCGTCTCTCCGCTTGGTCTCACCCGGGATGACATTTCTCACCCGCAACCCCCCGGTCGAGGGGTGGTGGTATTTGAAGGTTGGTACCGATTCCGGCGCTGGTCCTTTCCTTTTCCGTCCGGAGTTTTTTTCTTCTTCCGTTTCTTCACCTCCCCCCTTTGTGAAGCAGTAAACGGCAAGGCCAGTTAGTCAGCGTCCCCAACTCAACACGCCAACGACTTTCGCAAAGGAGTGGCAACATCTGGTGGGTAGTTTTTGGGGAGGTAGGGGGGGGGGGGTAGCCGGGGATATGCCTCATTCGGGCATTCCGGAGAAAAGTCAAATTTTCGTCTTTGTCGTCGGCAACGCTCGTGAACCATCCATCAATCGATCGGGAGGGTTGTGGAAGGGTGGTGGCAGGGTCTGGAGCGGATGTTTCGGTTTTTTCTCACGAGGCAAAGGTGTGCCGGCATCATTTCGCCCCCGGGGAAAGTCATCATCACTTGACGGCAACAACACCCGACCGTTTGCCAAGCAAACCATCCCCGGCGTTTTTTTGGTGGCGTGCTGCTGCCGTCAATGGGAGCCGAGGGTTCCGGGGAAAAGGCGAGATGGGGGTGAAAGGCGTGTGGTGTGTGACTCAGTTGAGGTCTTACTAATGGTTCCTCCGGTATCCGCATTCAATTCGTGGGCGATGAGATGGCAACATTAGCAAGCGCGCCAGCAAAGGGAGTCCGTGGGAACCGACCGGCGGGGACCAGGCACCAATTACCAGGCCAAACCATGACATTCGCTTTTTCGCGGGGATAATGTTGTCGGTGATGCCGGAAGTGTGTAATGGCCTGGCCCGGCCGACGCAGGATCTGCGGGAAGCTACCACGAGGGCGCGAGCTTTACTTGCACGCCACCGAGCGCGACGCTCGTCACGGAAGCTCAGGAGTTGGTGTAAGCTCAGGATGGCCGCATCCATGTTGAGTGCTTTCGTGCTTCGTGCCGTAGGGGACCTTCTACTTTCCGGTGTATTCCCGAGCGGTTGATAAGTTTGATAATCGAATGGAGGTAAATTTCTGGAGTGGCAATATAAAGAAGCAAAGCAAACGATTCCGATATACACCGTTTAAATACTGTAAACAAGCATTAATTTCTTTGCGCAACAATCACCTATTTAGGCAGGATGGAAATTTCCTGAAAAATAACTGTGCGTGGCGACCCAAACCGTGCTAGGCCTGCTATGTGCTTACATACTTTCTTGTCGATGGGAATTGGGTGAAAAGCCTCTTGCCACAGTGAAACGAAATTAGCTCGGTTTAACTCATTTTTTTTGTTCATTAAATCACATAAAACATACATTATTTTCGCTTACTCGGTGATGTTCTTTAAATTACACTGACCCGCAACTAACATACAGTTTTGAGTGTACATTATGAATGAACACAACAGAGCGCATGGAAATAGCATAGCATTCTTTCATACATGAAATGATAGAAATTCTTTCATACATGAAATGACTTTCAGAATCAATTTAGTTTTTTTTTCGATATGTTACATTTTGGATGAATTATGGTCTTGAGACCGTAGAAGAAAGCATCGTTCTTTGCCCACACTGTGCTTTGTGGGATTTTGGCTCATTCTTGGAGAAGCATTTGCATAACCTGTTCAAAACTATATCATTTTTTAGGTCTAACCTTGCCCTTTAAAATGCCATAAACGGAGAAGTCCTGTGGTGGTTTTAACGTCTATAGATATTAACAGCCTATGGAAACTAAGTGTGAAATGTTCTTTTTACGCCATTTTGATGCCTCGGTTGCTTTGCGGGAAGATACAGAGTCCTGTTACTATCTTTAGGGATTTCAATTGAATTGTTTGCATGCCTAGGATGACAATGAAGCTTTTAATAGATTTGGCAGATGAATTTGTTGATTGATCTCGGATCCACCCAATACTAATGTGCGAAGAATGGGAAAAATTGCGTGTAATCGCATCTCAACCCATTATCAACCCGGCTTATGCACCATGGTGGCCAGCCGAGGGTGTAAATCATCAGCTAACTTCCCTGGCAACTAAACCTCATCATTTTTTTCGTCTACAGACCACAGCATAACGAATAGTTTCTAATCAAAGAAAACCAAGTTTGGAATTTCATCACTTGCGGCCAAGCGAAGAAAGGTTTCTTCTACGCTCTCAACGCCATAATTCATCCAAAAAGTATCATATGGAAAAACCTAAACTGATACAGAAAGTTATTTATAACCTGAAAGTTTTAAACTGAAAGTTTATAAAACTATCGACATTTTTTGGTTTTACTTAATAAAATCCAAGCAAAAATGACAAAGATGTGGCGATTTATGGCTTCAGAATATGACCTGAAAGATTCTTTTCAAAGCTTGGCGCATGTTATGTTGTCCGTCTTGTATTCTATTGCATTGAATTAGCTTTCAAAATCGTTTTTTTAAAATGAATTGAATTTCTGATCCCGAGTTTGATAACCATAATGCTTTGACAATTGCAAAGGATTAATAAAAAGGGCAAGGCACTAATTAACAGTTAGCGCTAAAACAGTGACTGTTCATGAAAGCATGCATCGTGTATTGGGACCGTAGGTGATGTACAATTATAGTGAAACAAGCTAACAAATTGCAAGAAATAACTCAAACAAATATTCCTCGTTCGCGCCTCGCTACTCCCTCAATACAACACCTCTAGTGCCAATGGTGTAGCCACCGCTGTAAGCCACAACCCCACCAGACACACCAGACACACGGAAGACGCGGTCAAAACGGGGTCCGCTGTATGTGTTCCCGGTTCCTAGAACACCGCGTCCGACAACGACGACGAGCCTTCCGTTCCGGTGGAGGCTCCAAAGTCACGCCGCTTCGGGCACCGCGCCGCAGTTCGTGCGCCAGGCAAATGTCCGACAGGACATTCCAGCACAAGAGAGCAAGGGAGCGAGAGAGAGCGAGAGAGCGCGTGCATTCCGAGCAGCAACTGAGAGCGCGTGAGCATTCCACAATCGAATGTCAACAACGAACGGACAAGGCTCCAGTTCGGGGCTCTCGATGATGCTACCGAAGCCGAAGGATGCTGCGATTGCGAAGAAGCCACGCGTCAGCTTCTCGGCTCTCCGGAGGACCACTAGCCCGCCATCGCTGCTGGTGGTGTTTTTGTTGTATATCCCGATTCCAACCGAGCAGAAGGACTGGCGAGCACTGGCAGGACACGGTTTCGCTCGGTTCAGTTTGTGTGAGCAGCTGGTACAGTGCGGATGATCCTAGGGGGCCTTCTCCGGCCTCGTCTGCTGCGTGCGTGCGTGCGTGCTTGCGTGGTTGCGTGGCTGCGTGTGTGTTTGCAAGCACCAGGACGCCATCCCGATCATCCCGAACTAGTGTAACGTAGTGTGAACTGCCCCGGGGATTGCTGGCACCATCAGCGCGCGCGATTGAGAGAGAGAGAGTGAGAGCTGGAGCGGCTGGCTGAGGTGCTGACGAAGTTTAATTGAATTATCCTGCATCGCATCGCAGAGGGGCGGCGACACGTCCACGTCCTCGTTTGTGTGTCCATTCTGCGCCACCAACAACAGTTGGTTCCCTTTTTTTGTGTGTCCCCCCCTGTGTATGTGTGTGTCTAGGTGAGATTGTGCGACTAGGGGCCAGCTGGTCAGATGCAGGAGTCAGCAGAAAGTGTGCTGGAAGTGTTGCTGCTGGATTTATGCTCACCCGCGCGGCCACATGTTCCGATCAAACTACGCGCGTATGAGTGTGTATGTGTGTCGTGTGGTGGTGGTGTTGTTGTGTGATTGTGTTGGAGTGAAGCGTGCTGCTGCGTGTTCTGTTTGGTCCACGTGAACAACATCAAAAGCACTGATTGGCTCGCTTCACCAAACGTCGCTAACACCGAGAAGGTAGCTCGCTTTACGGCCATTGCTCCACCAAACCATTGTAGCTTCCCCGGTATTCAATGGTCATCTGCCAGAGTTTCCATTCCATCGTTCCCACGGGAACGGAACCGACCAAACGGATACCGAGTGATGAAGGCGACGCTGTTCTGTTTATGGTACCATCTTCCGCTGTCACTCCGTTCTCTCCCCGGTGCTGCGATGTGAACGGAAGCAATCGTAAGCAGCTCGCGAGATAAGCTGCCCCTTCTCTTCACACAGCAAACGTCGCCCGCTCTGTGTTTGTGAGTCGGAAAAGGGTCAACCATCCTTACGGAGTTCCACTTAAGGAGCCCTGGTTCGTGTATGTGCGCTCGCTCGGTACCATCCATTGACCTGTTAGTCTGCTGGCTGGGCATCAGGCGGCCATCCCTTGCTTCGACCCAGACCAGGGCACCGAGTAAACATTGTCCATTTCCTGGATCCCTGTACCGTGGCTTCGCACGCCCTAGGTTACGTCGTGCAGCCATTAAGCGAGAGCAGCCCACTTTCCCGAGCCCGAGATTGGTTTATCTGGTCCACGGTGGTCCCGACAGGACGCGCGCTCGTCCCCGTTATCCAACGCACAGGGAGAATGGGGAAACACTTAAGGGCGACACGGTTTTTACCGGCAACCGGGCGGTGCTGATGGTAGTGGTGGTCCAGCCATTCCCCTTTTCAGGGTGAAAGCCACGGCAGCTATGGGGTACAAAGCAGGCGGCGACGGTGGCTTGTTGTTGATCGGTCTTGTGCTTGATTGAATGGAAAATATCGGCAACGTCGTCGTCTTCGTTGTCGTCGCTGAACGAACAGCTGCTACTACAGCTGCTGCTACTGTCCAAGTGCTTGTGTTGTGTGCCTGAAGATGTGTGAAGACCTCCCCCTTCCAAGCGATGACCATGGACGGGAAATGGTCTCTTTTAGGGGTTGGCTAACCTCCCTCCCTTTCGGGAGCAGCATTTCTCGACTTCCACAAAGCAAAACTTGTTTCACTTGTAACTGTGGCCATGCGTGTGTGCTTGTGTGTGTTTGATGGACACAGGACATGAAGGAAAAGGGTACAGCAGAAGCAGCAGGGTCACCGTTTCAATGAAGCGAAAGTATACGATCCGTGTAATGTGCGTCCGGAACCGATTTTGGGCAGCGCTCCCCAAGGAATTGGTATGGAATTGTTGCCATGGGACCGTGGGGGGGGGGGGCGATTGACGATTGATCAACAGTTTGGAGCGGACCCTTTTTCGTCCGGTTCATCGGTTTCTTCAGTCGAGCGAACGACATCCGACAATCCGTTTCCCCGTTTGCCGATGATCACAGCTTTGCGCACTTCGCTGGAGTCCCGGGTCTGCCACCAGCCCGGTCTGGGACACCTTTCCGCCAAAGGGAGTCACGCTTCCCCTCGATCAAGTAACGCTCCTTTGCTTTACGGGAAATCCGTTCTTGGCTCACTGAACTGGCAATTATAGACACACACAACACACACCGAGACCTGCCACCCCCCCGGGTTGGCGGATCTCGTGCAGGATGCACATTTGCAGAACGAATCATCATCGCTCATTACACGGGGAAGGGTTTGGAACGCGGCTAATCGTGTTGCCAGTGACCCCTTGTTAGTGAGGATTACACGGAGGAACGGAATGGTCCCTCTGTCTCTCGGT
The DNA here is from genome assembly GCF_943734665.1 of Anopheles aquasalis. Classification (NCBI taxonomy): domain Eukaryota; kingdom Metazoa; phylum Arthropoda; class Insecta; order Diptera; family Culicidae; genus Anopheles; species Anopheles aquasalis. The sequence continues at coordinate 33,479,520 of NC_064877.1, forward strand.
GCTGGTCCGTTACGAAACGGTACGGTTGCAACGAGCCCAACGTCCTTCAAGGTGTGCTCCCGCTGCTGCCGAGGAACAAAGCATAGATTGGCATGCATTCAGGTGCGATTGGAAGAGGTCTTTCTTCTACACTCTCTACACTGCCGATCGATAATGCCGGCTTAACAGGGTAGAGTTATGTAGCCGGCATTACTGGATTGCGGCGAATGGGAAGCTTTGCGTTGAAAGGGCACCATGCATCTTGCAAAATCAATACCTAGCTGATGTCTAGCTGAACGTTTACCTTGTTCGAGGAGCTTCGAGTAGCTCTGGAGGCACTCGCATTACGTTTGCAACGTTATGATAAAGATCGACTTGAACTGCAATATTAAGGAAGGTCAGGATGATTAACGGGTGTTTAAAATTATAGGTTACCGTTTACTTACTGAAACAAATGCTGTGCAAGATTTGAGCAAAACATTCTGCTAAGACAAAAGAGGGT
>NC_064877.1:33485000-33492500 GCF_943734665.1 Anopheles aquasalis
CGTCCGTCCGGCACTCACCTGTTGCTGCTTCGATCCCTGGCCCCCGGGGGGGAGGAGGTCCAAGGTGAGATTCTGTGCCATTCTCTGTTCAGGGGTGGCCCCCAGGAGGGGGGTGTATGTAGTAAATTTTGAAGCTGTCAAAACAAGTCGAATAATGTACCTTTCGGGAGCTCCCTGGCAACGTACTCCTGGCCTACTGTTGTTGCTGCTGCTGCAAGATCGCGCGTGGTGTTTCGCGACGAGTCGAGTGGAGAGCGAATGCGCTTTGTTTACAGCAAAGACGATCGACCCCCTTTCGGGCAGCTGGTGGAATAACAAAAAAAAACACACAAGAAAAAAGAAGAAAAAGAAGAAACGAAGACACCAGACCTGTAGACGATTGCTTCGATTTGCAGACCGACCGATAACGCAATGTGCAATGGCGCGCGCGCGAGCGCTCGCTCGTAGCATAAACACAAATCTACGGCACCTCCTTGACGAACCTTTTTCCTTGGCTTCCACGGAATTTCCTGGCGGGTTATTTTTAAGACCGCCAGCCGCCCTCGTGCACGAACCACGGGTCACGGCACATTGCCCTGTGCAACCGTTCCCGGTCGCTCGGTCGCTCGGTTGGTCGGTTTCGGATGTTTGAACTTCAGAAAGTCAGCATTGATCAATTTTATTGACTCGTAAATGTTGAGCAGCAGCTTCCGCTACCGAAGGGTCGTCCGCTCGTTGGACGCATGTAATCCGGTACCTTTTCTCAAGGACGCACCATCGCCAAAGCGACCATCGTTCCGTGGTAGCGACTCGGGGGGCTGCTGGTGCAGAGCACCACACAGAAGAGTTTATGTAATTGTTGGTTCCGATGTACCGCGCGAGGCCCCCATAAGTTAAACATAATGTCGCACACCCACACGACACCGCCCATCGACTCACGGGCACCCACCAGAAGTCGTCTTCGCAGTCGTCGGTCGTCGGTCGTCGAGAAAATTGCAAACAGGAAGCTACACAATTTAGCGTTTTTGTGTGGGCGACGGCCGCCATTGTTATGTCGCGTTGCGTGCGTGATGACGAAGTCACCCTCACACCCCCCCCCCTGCCCCCCTCCTCGCCACAGCAACAGTAGTCGACTTGGTGGCGGGGGCGTCGGTCGGATTTCCGTCGGTTTTGCCGCCGTCGACGGAAGGTCGGCATAATTGAAAGAAGATTTCCTGCATAACCGCGACCCGGTGACGGCGACAACGCCGATGGTGGTGACGGTGGTGAGCAACAGGTTTTTCGGTTCGCGACTCACTTCTTCCGGTGCTCCTTTGCTTATAAGCCCGCCAACATTATGGCGCTAGGACAACGGGCGGTGATGTTTTTGTTGCCTGATTATCGTCGTCGTTGTCGTCGGTGGTGCGTTGGCGGCTTTCTTGCTTGGAATTAACTTCCCTTTTCAGTCAGAGGACGATACTCATTACTAAGCTGTGGATTATTTTCCTTTTTTTTAAGTTTTTTTTTGTTTTTTGAAAAGAAGAGAAGAAAACCATCGGGCCATCGTGCCATCGGGCTATCGTTTCCATTTAATGCGGTGGCAACATAACGACGAATCAAGCGATTGAGTTGTTTGGCGAGGTTCACCAGGCCACGAATCGCTGTCAGTGATGCCAACAGACACACACGATCCCCCGTCGACACTCTAGAGTGCCCTAGCTCGGCACATCATCCACCACTCATCGCCGTCTCTCGGTCGCAAAACGGCGCCAAACGGACCAAAAGTTCGACCACACACGGAGCGCGCGCGGTCAGATCTGTTTGCGCAAGCAGCGAACCATCGCCACCCGCTTGGGCCTTGGCCGACGGTTTCGGCTACCATTCCTCGCGGTAGATCTCAAGCGGAAGTCCATCGTGTTGGCCCTGCGCCAAACCGTTTAGCCCGACGGAACGGTTGGCTGCACACAGGCGCGCCCGGCACTCCGCACAGGTGTCTCTTCGCACATTCTTTGGTTTCAGATTCGGTTTGCGGATTCAGGTTACGGAAAAGGTGGCCACCGGGTGGCCACCGGGAGTGAACGGTGAACGGCGTCGCTCCGACCGTTCGCTTGCAATTACTTAGTCACCCTTGGCCGCACTCGCACAGCTTAGGGCCCGGCTCTTGGCGTGATCATGATCACGATCACACAACCGTCTAGCAGGTGCATGGTGCCCGCGCTTTTGCGCCAGACTCATCGCGCCGCCCGCCAGTGATGATTTGTTTTATTTTTAATTTCGCCGAGAGTGAAATGTCGAACGTTGATCGGTTTCACGCTGATCGGTTAGACGGTGCCAGCAGATGCGACATTCGAGTGGGGAATGCAAACGAATTTTGACGTCATCATCGGCACGTCGGTTCATCGATCGCCCCCGGGGGGTGGTGGGCCAGCGCGTTGAAATGAAGTGTAGCGATCGAGTCCGAGTCCGAGTCAAGCACTCAAGAAATTCAAGATGCTTCTAAAGCGGTGGTTCGGTGTGCCCGTGTCTGTTTGTGGGTTAACGGTGCGACATAACACCAATTACCATTCCCGCCAAACCACCACGTTACTCATCAGTTCATGCTTCCGGTTCAGGGGAGCTCCAAACACCACAAAACATGATGCTCCTCCCTGGTGGTGCGTCTAGTGCTCTTTGGTGACGCGAATGACACCCTGTGGCGGCTTTGTGTGTATGTGTGCTGAGGACAGATTCGCTCGAGGGCACATACGAGCAGCCTACTTGTCGTTTGTTGATTTCTGCGATTTTGCACCACCTTCACTCGCACACGACCCGTTCCGGCGCTCGGCTCGGTCACAGGCCGATAGCGCACATCGCACCTCACACGCCTCCACACTTCCGTTCAATGTTGCGTTGGGTGGTACGGTGTGGGAGGGAATGGGAGCGGTCGGGACCGAGCGGGTGGCGAGTGATAACCGCAAACCCCGATGGTGCTACAGCGTTGCTACTTGTTAGCGTTGGGTAATATTTCAAAAATATCTCCGTCCACACCATTGGCGGCTTGTACGAATGGTTGCGAATGACATGGCTCAGAGCGCAAGAGAGCGCGATAGAGAGAGAGAGAGAGAGAGAGAGAGAGAGGCGGCTTTTTCCTTGTTTGAACGGAGCATCCGGAATGGGGACTAGAAGCGCCATTATTTCGGTACGTCGCGCGCGTCGCGGTACGTCGCGTTCGACAATTAGCGCGGAAAAACAATAACAAGACATTAACGGCATTATGGTGGTTTCTGAGGGGGGTTTTCTTTTTAGTGTAGAGCATGGTTGTCACGATCGGTTTCACGTTTGCGTTGAGTTTTAAATGTTGACTGACATCAGGCGCGACGTGATTGAGCGGTAGAATCTGTGGCAATTTGGGAGCGAATTGAAGACATGATTTCTCAATTGTCCACAACGTTGAAGCCAATACTTGAGCACTTTCGGAGATTTAATGAATGAATCATAAGCATTTAATTAAATTCGCTTTCCGTGTGAACGTGTGATCTTACACGCATCTGCTGTTGACATTCGTTGAATGTTTAGGGAATGTAACTAATGCCGAGACCACTTATTTTTGTTTTCGCTTTTGGATGTTCTAAAACGGTACTTGATCAGACGTGTTCCGCATGAAATTCAAGCTAGTAGCATCGTTATTGACTATCTTCGCAGATTGATTATTAGATTAGATTCGCGAGATTAGATTCGCAAAAAGCATCTCTTTTTTAATTTCAATTAATCTGCCAAAAATCGTAAAATTGAAAAATCTATAAAAACTCTCCGGGGCTACTTAGATAAACTTACAATCTTTCTAACGAATATCGATTTCAAATGACCCGTCGCTACGATGGGCACCGTAAAAAGTGCCTCTGCGACGACATGCCTATCAAAATTTGATGCCATTGATTAATTTTTCAATGAATGTTGCTCAAAACAATACCAAATATTCTTCAAAAGCTGTAGATTAATATGCCATGTACTTGAAAAAATATAGTTGATTGGTTATGTCACAAAAAAATCGTCAAAAACGGGCCTTTTATTTGCCAGAAAATACCGAAGTCTCCCCTTAAGCGTCTATGGTGGAGACGCATGGTACTTGCTTTTTTTCATTTTTTCACTTATTTCGTTGAATTGAACGTGAATTCCACATCAATTACAATGTTTTCATCAATAGTAGGATTTTGTGCCAAATTATTTACAAAAATGATTTACAAAAACACAATAAGAATCATTAAGAGCAATGGAATATGTTGTGAAAGATCCGCACCGAAGAACAAGTAGATTTCGGTGTTTGGTATGTTGTCGTAAATATTCTCAAATCTGGCTCATTGTATGGATAAAAAAATATATCTGAGAGCACAATTTCAATCAGGATATATCGATGACCGTGAAAGATTAATGAGTGTGTTATGAGTGATATCGATTATTAAATACAAACAGGGAGCAGAAACTGTTTATCACTCATTACTTATGAATGCACTTTTTGTTTTCAGAAATGATTGTCAATTAATCAATCAGTTAATCATTTAATTGATTACCTAACCGTACCAGAATCTTTTGATTGCTTTCGATCATGACTATCACTGGAAACTGCATTCATCAAATCACCCACCACCCACTTGAAACATTCGCAATGACCTCACCCCCTCTCCCCACAAATCTCTGTTTACATAAATTTCACCGCCTATGGCCATTTCATTGAACCATAAACCAGTCAACTAGTGTCACAAACTGAAACGCTTTAAGTACTCACCACACACATAAACGCTGCAATTAACAGCGCGAACCGAACCCAACACCATGTTCTGTCCTCACTCATCACTGACAGTGCATTCCGGCGCTACTTTGTCGTACGTCCCGGGCCCAACATTTGCTGCAATAAGCTAGCTAACCCACGGAACTCTACGCACCACAAACTAATAGCTTCACTGACCACCATAAATATTGTTGCTCTCCCGATTGCCCGTTCGCCGTACTCGGATCATAAACCGGATCCGAAAATTAACTTTGTCCGCTCCGCAAGCACCGTAAACTACACCGAACCACCGAGCGGTGCTAATGGCTGCTGACGAAAGTCACCGAAATTAAATTTAACTATTGATGGCCGAGTCAGAGAGTCTGGAGTGTGCAGCGCTTCAAAGTATCTCCCATCATTTGCAGGCAACACCAGCGCACCTTTTGGCCAGCACCCCCTGGCAATCCGATCCGGTCCCTTAGCGTCGTGGCCGTGTCCGTGTGGCGTTGGCGTTTGTTTGGTCAACGCGCGGAACAAAGCGTTTTTCGTGGCAAAGACAGCCCCGCATCGTTCTGTTGGTCGACAACTGAACAAACCAGCGTTCATCCTTCTAACGCCTGTAGGAGCTGGCTGACTGGCTATTCGTTTAAAAGCGTCGTGTTTATATTTATGGCAAGTTTTATTACAATTCCCTACACCACCACCATCATCATGACCACCGGGTGCGCGCGCGCGCTCCCACGTGTGGCCACCAATGGACCATAAATCGCAGCTCGCTGCTTCAATAGCCTCACGTTCGGACATGCAGATACCATGCGAAGCGGAAGCGGATTTAATCTTCGCCCTACACTTCGCTATGCACTGGCACACCAATTGGCCACAATCGATGTACGAAATTGCACAAATGAAACCGATTGATAGCGCAAAACGATAGCGCAGTGAAATGAGAAAACATTTACAAAACATAGCGATGGAGCGTAGGAGACACACGTCCGATGACGGTTAAATCATGATTTCAATGATTTCAAATTCCCCTTCGGCTGTGCTCCAGTGTTGAACAACACCAACAAAGGATGTTGAAACAGTTGGGAGGGGGGCATTTAATGCATGCAATGTATGTTCTACACCTCGTACAACTAATGGTTCGTGGAGCAATGAAACTTTCAGCCCCAGTCCACTCGCTTCACTCGTTTCCAAAAAGGGCCACAAATTGACTTTTATTGAATCATTACGTTTTACGAGATTGCAATAGCAGCAGCGACGGCTGCGGTGTGTCCATAATGGGCGATGCGCGCACCACGGCCCATCCCTGGTGGGTGCGCACTGAACCGCTTCATACTAATTTCATGATTAATGAATAAATCCCACCGCTATGACCGATTATCATCGAGCGAATGCCCGATGCCGGTGCCTTTTCCCCAATGGAATGCAAAAGGTTGTTCGGTGCATTAACGATAGCGCGATGCTCCGTTGATAATGAGAGCCCGGAGTGGGTTGAACGATCCCGGTAACGGGGTGGGTGTAATTGTGTGAGAAATGCCTTAACATTCCGTAATTATGGGGCAGAAATGGTGGTTTTATAGGGACGGTAGGACCTTTTCTGCAAAAAGGAGCCACCATTTGGGGTTGGTTTGTTTACGAAAATCTGAATAAGTTGATTCCACTTCTTGCATTCGTATTGTAGTCGATCCTTGGGTCCGAAAACAATGCTGCCAATTCCAGTATTCCAAAGACAGCATCAGCAGAGTGTTCCCCGTTACAATGTTTCACTACTTTCGAAATCCCTCCTTCAAATAGATCCACGGCAATCTCTTCCGTATCTGCATCTCTTATGCAGCACCAGCAGCGAATGGGCCACCAGTGTCAGCTGTCATTGCGCTACGAGATGCAGGCACTGCGGACACCTTGCCGGGAATCCTGGCCATGCTTTCAAGCCGGAGTGGCATCGGTGTCGTGATGGGGCCATTATGAGGCTTTCGCCGCTTCACACAATCCCACCGTTGTGCGCCTAGTGCGCCTAGTGACTTTGATCAACGGCTTATTAATATTAATAGGATTGTCACTGGCACCGGCCGGCACCTTGGCCGCGCTACTGGCCTGCGACGCTGCGTCAACGATCGTCAAAGTGGCCGTAAAGAACGGTTTCAAGTGATTCCCCCTCGTCTCGGATGCAGCAGCAGCACCACCTGGTTTGAAAGAAGGTCCTTGGGGCAGGATTTCATCCACCTCACAACAGCTTCCTCCTCTCTCTCTCTCTCTCTCTCTCTCTCTCTCTCTCTCTCTCTCTCTCTCTCTCTATTGCTCTTTGGAACAGTAAGTAGTTCCAGCACCAGCACCCTTGCACTGTTCACACTCCGCCGGTGTCAGCTTTCATTTGCCTGGAGTGTCTGGTGTGAGCTGGCGAGGGGGCAAACATTTCTTCTTCTCTTCCTGCGACGGTGAAGGACAGACCTTGGCCACTTGTACAGTGGTACGGGGTGCTGCGAGTGGAGGGTAAATTATCAAAGTTCATTTTCTCTACAAATTCCTGCTTCCACTTCAGAGGCATTGCATCACCAGCAACACAACGCAACGCAACGGCCATATACGGTTCCGACGTGCATGATGCACCCTTCAAGATGCATACAGTGCATCTCTCCAGCTCCAGCATGCGCCTGAAGTGGCAAAGGAGTAGCGATTATGCGCTTCATTACATATGCATTTATTTTCTACGTAACCGAGCTGGCATCCTGGTGCTGCTCGTGGCTTCTCCCCCGATGTCGGATGGTTAGTTCTCAGTTGGTCCTGTGGGAACGATT
>NC_064877.1:33497500-33505000 GCF_943734665.1 Anopheles aquasalis
GGAAAAGCTTTATGAAAGCCTGAATACTGGCTCAGATTTTCTCAACTTCTTAGCAGTCTGACATAATTAAACGTTTGACAACAAGTACGGTACGCTATCGTCTGCGAATGTGTAGCACAACTTTTCGCCATAAGCTGATCCTGGTGCTGCTCCTGCTCCTGATGCTTCTGTTGGTGCGAGTGTGGGAACGACTTAGTCCTCATCCGGTCGACAAGCATTGTCGAGTGTGAAGCGGCTCGTCTGTTTCGGGTAAAACAAATCCAAACTCCATCCAAAAAAGATAAGCCAGCGGAAGAGCGACACCAGCGCTGCTTCAAACGTTACTGGATCGCGGATCTGCTGCGCGGAACAGCCTCTCAATCTCCATGGCATGAGTGACGCGGCCACGTCGCCTCGTGGAAATGTTGCTTTCGCTTAGCCCCCAGCATAATTTATGCAGTTTTATTTGCACTTCCAAGCCACAATCAACAGACGAACGGTGACGACGCGACGGCGTTGGTGGATCCTCTTCCAGGATGGAGGATAAGCTCGAACGATGAAGCATGAATCATTGAATGCCACAAGCAAGCGAGCGCGCTAGATGCTGGATAATGGAAACGCCGGCCGAAAGCAACGACGATAACGATGATTTGGATAATGATGACGGGCCGGGAGGTGGGATTCGCGACAATCATGGGAAACAGCAGCGAAAGCTCACCGAACTGACGCCGCGGAAAAGCGTAAAGAAAAACAACAAATCCTGCCTATCCGCCACGCAGTCAAGTGCTGGAGCAGTGTCGAGTGTGTCGAGCGCGCGCTCTCGAAAAGTCTGCTGAAAATATGCTAAAGATTGTATTATTTTTTCATCGCTCCAACCGGGTGGTACTGGCCGGGTGGTCCTGCTACCAACGATGGAAACGGGAGCATTACATCAAACGGCTTCAAAGCGAAGCTCGTCGTAGGTTCGCCTGTTTCCGTGCGAAACAAGCGCTCCAATGAACGGATGCTAATTTGCTCCAGTTCCTAGCATCCAGCGGTCGCTACATGTTGCATTTACTCTGTCGGCTCGGTGTTTGATTATCCAGCATTATGAAAATTGCGTTTATTGAAATCTTTTTCGGATCTTTTTTATGCTGTCGTTTTTTTTTTTATTCTATTTGAGACACGCTCGTCGAGATTACAATGTGATTTGAGATTCATGGAACACTCGCCGGTTGGCGTGTGGATGCATATTAAAACATTTTTTAATGCGATCCAGCGTGGCATCGCTACTGCGAGACGAAATTCAGCTGTTAGCACAATTTTTTCGTCATTTTCTTTCACAACCTCCAGTTTGTTTGATGAAACACCACACCAAAATGATGCTGATAGAGCAAAGGCCGTATTTTTTTGTACGGTCTGGATGTTGAGAGCGACGATGGCAACGAGCAGAAATAATTTGTTTCGCTTACACATAGCATTTACGCCTCGAGAGCACCAGGAATCCGTTAATTTATTTCACTCAAACGGCCAACGACCGGAACAATCTTTAAAAATTGCGTTTATTTGCTCTTTAGCGGCTGGAGTTCTCGTTGATGGAATAATTTCAAATACCCAGATTATTCTTTTTGTGCCTTTTCGTTATTAAAATGTCTAGCTAATGCAGTTCAATTTCCAAACTACCAACGCCCATCATTTGAAGGATGCTCTTCACTCACTCACACACTCACCCTTGAAATTATTCCAGCCGAAGTGGAATGGAATGAATACAAATGATCACAAAGTTCCCCTCGGTGCGCCCAAAATTACTCCAAAAGCCATCCCTTCTCTGCCCCTCCCCAGCAGCTAACGCTAACAGTGTTCTGCGTGTTCCCGCAGGAAAGTTACTTTTGATTGGGAGAAACTTCTCCAAAAAGCTTTTAAAGTATTTCCGCCCCATTCTCGACGACCGACGCAGGCACCGTACCGCACCGCACCTCAGTACCAGTGACGAAAAACGGAGCAAAGCAAACGCTGCTTATCACCAATCATAGGCGAGTTTGGTAAATTTTGCTTGCCTTCCCCGCTTCGCACTTGAGCCTTGCGGTCTTAGGACTTTGCCGGTAGGAGATGGACGGCTATCAAGCGACGGGAAAAGTTTCATAACTTGGTTGCGTAGCTCGCGGTGTTGTTGCAACACTTTTGACGCCTATCACATCCCCGGACACCTTGCCGGTGTGCGCGTCGAGGTGAGCTTCGAGAGACAGATAATGTACTCTGCGGATACGTACTTTGCGGTTCGGGATGCAAATTCAGCCTACGGGACTATAGGGACACGAGACGAGTGCAAAAATCAAAGTCAAAAAGTTGTCACTGTGCTCGTTGCTGATTTGTAGGAAAGCCCCAGAACGAGCAACACGCAAGACACGTTCACGAGTTCAAAGTCAACATTTCAGAACACTTCACTTCACTCTCTAGCACCGTATCAGGTTAGCAACTTTCCCGGAAGTTGTACTTGAAAGCGTTGGATTATAATTGAAAACATTGACTCTGCTGCTCCCGGGCCGCCTGTGTCACGCGGGCACAGCTGGAAAGCGACAGTTATGTGGATCAATAATGTCATCCGGGATGAGCTGGCAAATGAAAATAATACTCACCTCGTAGGATGCTCTGAAGTTGTCCCACAGCATATCGTAGCTGCAACACCACGCAGGCACATTTCGCACGGTTGAATTGGTATAATGTGTGTCGAGGACATCCTGCGCATCCTTCAAGCTCAGCTCGGCGAGAAGTGAGCAGCTGGTCTGAGCAACGGAAGGCTCGGACACTTCAAGCTTCTCCGTTATCGCTGCCCACACTCAACGCTGGGCTCAGTCGCCACACTCGCAACGTCCGACCGAGCAGCAATATGCGAGTTATGCTGACATTTGATTTCCTTTTTCATTTTTGTCTGACCCATCTTCTCTGTATCTCTCTCGCTCTTACTCTTTCTGTCTCTCTGTCTCTCTGTTTTTGCAGAAAACGGAAAAGTTCATTCCCTCCTACGAAACTGTTTCGTTCGCGGTCAAGAGCATCGCCCAGCAGCTTAATTGGACCGAAGCGATTCTGCTGGCGACAGGTAAGTGGCCATGGCATTAGCTAGCAATTGATACAATCGAACGATGGCAGAACGATGAGGGTTGAAACAAGTCTGGATGATAGCCGTCCCACAGGGCTAGACACTGACACTGACGTGCTAGTCAATTCGTTGAAAGACGGTCGTCAATTCCATAAACCAGTCCAGTTCATTAAATACCAACATCCCAATCTCAATAATGCGGTTTTCCTTAAAATATGTTTAAGTTGATTTGTTTGAGGAGTGCTCTAGTTTTTCTGTGCTAAAAAACGGATCATATTTGTTCTATTTCATTACTCTTGTAGGGAATCGTTTCAATTCTAAGCAGAACATTAATGGGGATTCTTTTTCCAAATGAATATCAAGTATTATTACTTTTATAAAACTCGAGCATTGCATGTTCTATGTAATTTTATTCTATGAATATGCAGGAATTGAAGATTGGTCATATATCTGCAATGACAGTAGTGTTTGAAAAATTGAATGAAGAAACAATTTGAACAATCAAGAGTTTGAGAGCCTTGGGTAATTTCTATTACAAACCCCTGAAAGTATGCAATTTCACTAGATACCTGGCGCCTCCATTATCGGGTTTCGGCAACAGAGCTACATCATTTCGTTTTCCCGGTGCAGCGACCCTTTGGAAATGCCTTTACCTGTCTAGCCACGATCACCAACACCGGTTGGGCTCTGATAGGAAGAAGCAAATCTGTAAAAGCCACACACTTCCAAATTATGTGGCGAAATGGCCCGCGGACCGGCTTTCTTCTGTGGCCCGCGTCTAAGTTCTTGCCTGAGTTTAAGACAAATCATAAATGCTGAAAAATGAAAACATTCAAATAGTAATTACATTGAACTGTCTGTACGATTTACAAACAAGAAAATCCAACCAAAAACCACCACCCACAGTGCAGCTGAATACGAAAGATTGATTTAATCATTCGAGTACCATTAACCAGGATGTTAAGTCCACTCGTTGTTTAACTTGGCGTCTAAGTATAAAATTACACAACGCTCACAGAACATGGCAGGCTGACAGGATGAAGAAACAACATTACTTATCCACTCGCCGCTCCGCTGTGAGCAGCCGCCCTTGTTGACATTTCGAATAATGTCATAAAGTTGTAGCAAAAGCCTAGTACCTTGACCAGCACTTCAAGATACTCGGCGGCTGGCCAGGTTGCCTCATCCAGCAGCAACGGCACGGTGAAGTTTCTCACAAGCTGGTCAGGGTGAAGCTGATAACGATCCTCTGTGCACACAGTAGGTGCGCAGTGCGTTGGACCACAAATCCGACTCCCGGACCGACGGACCGACCGACCGCACGCTTCTTCATTCAACAAGCTACGAGCACAGAAGCTCAGACACAGCGACACTCCAAGCTAAGACACTCCAAGTGTCCAAACGATGGACTTAGCGCCTCTTTTGCCTGCCACTCGATAAGACACCGAGCAAACAGTAGCACGCTGGACGCTGGACGCTGGGCCGGTGATGGTGGCAATGGTGCTGACTACGAAGGATACGAATGGTACGTGCTCTGGCCTAAGTTGCCCTTTCGGACCTTTGACCGGTCTTTGGAACATACCTTAGGGGCATTACAACCGACACTAGTCTCAAGCGCTTTACGCAGTATAACGCGCCTTTCCCCTTAATGCTAGCAAAAATGGCGAAGAGAATCACCAGCGAGATGCAAAGCGTTGGACCATCCTCGACCCTCCCGGTAGCAGCACCAGCCCAGTGGTGATTCTGATAAATTATTTACCAACATCACACCGACCGCGACTTTCACAAACCGTTCGCTCGCTCGATCCTCTGCGGTCGTCGTCGTCATCGTCGACCACTCTCACATAAGGCGTAAGTGTTTGAGAATTCGGTAAACGGCGTTACCTCCTTTACCACCCTCATCACCACAAATTCCCCCGAGGGGCGTGAAAATGTGATCCGGAGTCCGGGGAATAGTACGGTGGAGCGGTCGGTGAGCAAATGAAAATTTAACAATTTGCTTCCTTGGTGCTCATGAGGCCGCATCGCAGGACAACAGCACCCACCACGGGGAACGGTATCAGTGGACCATCCATCCGGATGAAGCAAAAGCAAAAAGAAAAAAGAAGAAAGAAAGCAGCGCACAAAATCCTGCGGAGGTCACGGAGGCTGAACTGGCCAATGGTGTGCTCCCGCCGGTGGTAGCCAGGCCAGTCCCGGGCATTAGGCATTCGGGACCGGTGGTGAGAATGTTAGCACGTGGCCATTGTTTATTTACGTACGTGCCATGTTTCGCGAGAATTTATACGCGGAACCGAGCATGAAAGGCGCTCGCTAGCCTCGTTACAACGCGGCAACGGCGGCCGTTACTTCGTTCGCCTGCGTTCCCGGGGTCGAGGGATGGCCAGCCAGCCAGCCAGCCAGCCAGTCCATCCATCAACCGGGCAACGCTGAGAAATGATTCTCGTTCTGATTGCACATTGCACACCGAGTGGGTTGGGAGAGGGTATGCCTGGCGGAAAAAAACGAATGCGAATAGCCACGAACGAAACGTTTGGCTCGCAAACAATTGTGCCAAACAGACACAAAAACACATACAGTACGGAAGGGACACACAGTGCTTTGTTTGGCTTAACCCGGTCTGATTGCTCTCTCTCTCTCTCTCTCATTCTATCTCTCACTGCGTCCTGTGCATGTTTATTGAAATTTGAATCTCGTTACAACGGATTGCGTTTCGAGAGGGTGAACAGTACGAGTGTATGCTGATAGTGAGCCGCTTGGCATCCATGCTCCCGTATGCCAATGGGAAAGGAATCATGACCGGATGGATCGATTTCTGTCATTCGGTTTGTCGGATCCTGTTGTTGACTTTAATTCTTCTCGAGAAGATGTGAATGCCAAGCACACTATTTACTTGCCATTTGTTATTGACATTAACATGTTTACAATGATCTTCTTCCCGAACGAAAATAATGGGTTAGATCGGGATTTAGATTGTATCCCGATTTCATACTATGTGCCTTTTCTAAATGCTTCTGTTATCTCTTACATTTGAAACACCATCGGTTCAACAAACTTAATAAAATAAGACAGATAAAACAGATTTTTCGTTTGTAGCAAAATGTGGAAAATATTAAAACACACCGAAGCATCAATAACAAATCAGACGTAAAAGAGAACAAATCGAATACGATCGCGAAAAAAACTAAATGCTTCATCAAAATTACATGCATCAGATTCACTAAGTTCAGGCCTACTAAAAGTACAGTTAATAAAGCTTAACTGATCTATCTTAGTTCCCTGAATTAGCAGGGATAAGACACTAGCACTTGGCACTAATTAATAAGTTCACTCTAGCAAACTTGTACACATCACGCAAAGGATATCATCAAAATTGTTTATTATTAAAAGTAAACAACGAATCTTCCTATTAAATTGTAGGAATGACGTGCTCATAGTGCTGGATGCAGCCCGGATGGATACATTTTGTGCAAAAACGAATTCTGTGGACCTGAAGACAATATTTAGTAATGTGAAATTGCCGATCATCGACTTTTATTACGACCGGACACAAATTAGTAAGCGAACCGAGATCAACCTGGAGTTCACAAGCAATGCTCCAGGTACAGATGTCTAATAATGACATTGAACAAACATTGTGATGCAAGATTTGATCAGCAACATAATATTCCTATAAACATATTGAATAAACTTTGCTCATAAAGTTTCTCGGTCAAATTATTCAAACCTGCAAAGAGCGTCAACGTCACCGTTATCATTAACCTTGCACCTCGCACGCAAAACGAAGTGAAGCAATTCGATACAAAATTTAAATTGAATTTTCAATTTTCCACTTTCCCCCGCCATCGGCCACAGGTCGATCACGCGCAAACTGAATTAAACATCCACAAACGAATGCAAAACCCGCGCCACATCCGACCGCTGGCTTCAACTTTCATGTGCGAACGACCGTCGATGAACCGTCGGCCGGACGAATTGTTGCTTTCACACTCAAACGCCACATCCAACAAACGGCCTTAAATATGCATGATACACTTCGTCCCGATGCCCCGATGATTGGAACGCCCAAGCCCAAGCGTCGTTTTCTGCCGTTTTGGCGTCAAAATGGACGACCGATCGGTAAACGGTAAGGGGTTTGGTACATCAACCCCCTGACCCACCCCGCTCCGCCACGCCTCGCATGCATGGAATGGGAAATCACAGTCCATTTAACTTCCACCGAACGATAGACGCCTACGAATGCTCCCTCCCGTCCTGAGCGGTGAAGAAGAAGTGAAGCAATCGCTTCCCGATGGTAGGACGTGACGTCCGTGGCCGGAAGAATCCGACGACCAGCCGAACCGTGCCAAAATGAGGGATCTCCACAGAGATTTTCAATCCATAACGCCTCGACAGCCCAGGCGACGAGCGCCGTAGGTCCCATAAATCCATCTCTTAACGGTTCG
>NC_064877.1:33507500-33522500 GCF_943734665.1 Anopheles aquasalis
GTTTTCTTATTCGTTGAAAGTTAATTTGTCGATCCTTTGGCGGGTTAATCAGCAAACTTCAACTTGAAGTCACAAACTTATTAAAAAAAAAACAAAGTCACTTATACGTTCAGTTTATGCTGGACAATACCAGAGCTTCTTTTGATAATACTGAATTCGTTTTTGTACTAATGGTATCAGTCCTGAGCGATGCAACACTCCATTTTATACAATCAAACGCTCTTCCACAAATACAGCTTATTTGAGAAGATATCGTTTCGAAATTTATCGTGAGGAGATAATGATTACGTGAACAATCAACATAATGATGATACATCATCAATCGATGTATTTGAAGCACCTGTCTACAGTATAAAATTTCTAACAGCACGACTACAAAGTTACAACCTTTTGTATTTACTTCAAATGCATATTACTCAAAAGTGTGTTCTCCCATCCATTAAGTCTAGTTTTGATATCCATATTTTGGATTAAATGTCGAATTCTCTTCTTTATATCATCCTGTGTTGATTAAAATTATAGGACTGTGAGCTTAGAAATAAGTGAGAGGATTTCTGGAGATACTGGTTTACACCACTTTTTTTAACTTTTATGATTAATAACTTGTATAAAACTTTTTTTTAAATCGGCTGCTTATTTAGTTTGTAAAAAAATCTCATAAATTAGACGTATGGCTTGTTCGTCCTCATATATGTTAAAAAAGTCATAATCGTATTTCATCAAAAATGGATTGACTTATTAAGGAAACGAAATTGATTTCAACGGAATTGGTTTCGCCATCTCCAGGTATACCGACCTTACAAAATCCATTTCCAACTTCAGCAACAATATTACTTCGAAATGAGTTCCCGCTTCTCAATTTTACCCAAAACGAATTTAACCCTCTTTCCAATCATCCGCAGATTCGAATCGAGCGCTGGCCCTCGCCCTCACCAGCAACCTGCACATCCCGTACACGGTGCTGCTAGATGATCAGCACCTTCCTCGCACATTCAACGATAGCAGTGGCAAAGGTAGGTCCAACTCCATTCCATTCCCCCGCTGGAAGAGGATTCAATTTTCCGAAATTCCCCAATATTATAGCCATCGGACACCACTCGCGAAATCCACTAAATCAATGGAAACATAATTTCACGCCCCATTAATCGGCCCCACGGAACGGATCGGATCGATCGCTCGTGATGCTTGCTCCAAAGTTCCTCAACAACAACAAAAAAACCCCATCACTGCGAGACAGCTTCATCATCCGTTCTCTCATCCGGCCGCAGGAAAATGGTGCGTGGTCGAATCGAAACTCAAAGGGAATGAAATTAAAGAACGAACGACGGGACGGGACTGTCGGAACTGGGGAAATGAAGTCTTCTCTGTGGCCTCGCCCAAAAAATTGCCAAAAATCGAAAACCACAAAACGGAAACGCACCACCACCGGAATATGCTCGCCGGTCTCCATCATCATCATCATCATCATCTTCGCCTTCGCTTTCGATCGCTTCACGGTCCCATCTAAGCCATATTGCCAATGGTGAGCGATGGTAAACGAATTGGCCGAACGCGAGATGGCACCGGCAATTGGCGTAGCGTTCCGGGGGATGGGGGGTTGGACCCCGGTTGTGAAATGTGAAATTCAATTACATATCCGTCTCCCGGCCCCCCGGTCTCACGAACTGTCATCGTCAACGCGATCGTCGGCCTCAATCTAACGGTGCCGGCGGTTAAATCCTTCACAGCGCTTCACCGTCGGATCCAAACTCCCGATTCCCCGAAAACTGCGCGCGCTCGACGGCACCATGGACGGTTCCGCTATTGTCAAACATTTATGAAGGAAATGCTTTTAAAAAAAAAGAAAGACGGAAGCAGCCTCCATCAAAACAGTGAGTGAAGCCTCCTATCCCGAGGACTGTTTAACGGGAAACGATCGCGAACTGTCGAATGCATGGGGTACAAGTCTGCTCCATCGCGGGAGGCTTTTTGGTGCTTCTTTCCGGTGCCAGCAAACGTACCGTGGCTGCGGCTCGATACCGCCACCGACAATCGTGGCCGATAACGATGATTACCATAATCAAAATTGGATTCCGTCGGGGATTCCGACGGGGAAAGCGCTTCACTTTCGCTTCGCTTCACGCCCTGTGGTTGCGGGAACCCACTTGGTGCGAGTATGTTTTCGTCTACTCTTCCGCTGGAGAAGAACCACATGCCGAAGCCACCACCACCAGCACCAGCAGTTTCCAATGTTTAATGGAATCCCCTGTAAGGCCGACGTCGAATGGTGGAGCCTTTTCATCAATCTCGACTTTCAACCCTCCCAATCCAATTATCCAGAGATATCTGCGGTGCTCGAGACCGACCAGAGAGTGCTAGTGAGTGCGGAACCGAAGATTGGCTGGCATTAAATTAGCAGAACACCAATATGCCCGGAGTTGCGGTGCGTGCCCAGGGGATATGCCCACCCCGCAGCAGGAATACCAGTGGAGTGGAGCACAACCCATGCGAGCTTCGTCCTTCCGAAAAGTTGGCTTAAAACGGGTGCCACGTGAAGGGTGCTTCATCAGTGCATCAAACAGATACGATGGAATTTTCAATAGAATTAAGCGCCATTTAAGTGCGCTTAAAATATGCTCAATGGCGACCCTTTCTGCTCAGCTCAGCGTTTATCAGACATTTTTAATGCCAAATTGATTTCTGTGCCACTTTCAACATCAGATTGATAATGCATTCTGTTCCCATTTGATTCTTTTCGTGATGAAATCCAATGTTTGATCCAAAATATTTCGCGCAAAAATGTCTCGATAACGCTCAGAGCCCTAAGTTGAGCAAACGGCATCCACTTGGCATCATTAACAATTGTCCGTTCCATCCATATCGCTGACAGCAGACTAATGGTACACATTCCGCTCCGAAAGCTGTTCACGGAATGCTCCACGCGGAAGTTTGCATGTTTACACACGCTTCACTCTTGATTCCATGCGCATGGCCCCTTGCTGGCATCAGACCGATCCGCGATCTTTAAATCCAGGATAACAGCACACTGTTATGAGCTTCTCTGCTCTCGGCGCTCGGACAAGGAATCAATCGGTGAATCGGGACGCGCCCGGTTGGAAACGGGAAACTTTTGTGCGATGCTGCCATTGGTAAAGCGTTGTAAGCGATAACCGTAAGCCGAGCTTTGTGCCAATGGCAATCGAAGTAGAAAAAAGAACGCTCGCACACCAGACGTTCGCACAAATACATCCGAGTTCCAGTCAGTTGACCCAGTGGTGGCACTACCCTAACGACTCCTGCTTCTTCCTTCCGTCTTGTTGTTTACGGCTTAGCACACAGCAACACGGACCAACTGGAGCAAATGAGAGTTGAAAGTAGTGAAAGTTTGCTCACTTCCTATTCCTTCCGTCTTGCTGGATCCCCGGTATCCGATTACCGGGACACGGACTTGCTCGCTCTACGGCCGGCACACAAGGAACAAAAAACCTTAATGCAACTCCCGGTTAATCTTCGTTCGTTTTCCCATCTCCTAACCGAGGGAGGGGAATCTCCGTTCTGCTCCCTTAGATAATGAGACTTTCCTAGTGAATGGCGTCTGGTGCCTCTACGCTAACTCCCCATTTTCTCTGGTTGTGCCTGGCATTCAAGTACGGCACCGGCTCGTGCTCGGTCATTCTTTCTAGTTACCCAGACAACGTTTGTTGTTCGTTCGTTCGTTCGTTCGTTCGTTCATGATAAGAGCTGAAAGCTGTAAGAGAAGCAAAGAAACAATCATCCTTGGTACGATACGGGATAAGAGTTCGCTCCGTTGCACTCATGGTTCTCATTTAATTAGGTGCGTGCTTCCAGGGAGGGCAGTAGCAGCGGCACCAATTCTGTGCTTCTATCCTGCTTCTTGTACTGAACCAAGCAGAACCAGCAGCGTGTCCCAATTACCTCCCGTAACCCGCACATTGCAGCTCACTCGACTCGACCGACGTGAATGAAAGAAACACTCATCAAATCTTTACATCTTAATTCGCGAATAATCTCATTAAAACTTCATCTACGCCCGGGGTGCACCGCGGGGGGGGGGGGGGCAGTAACTTCATGTTCACGGGCTCCACTCATTGTCAGATTCATCGTTTCGTACATCAAACAAACATTAATTTATTTTTTTCCAAGCACCAGTTCCTCGACTCCTTTTGGTGGCGATGATTTCGTTTTCCCTCGGCGTATTTCACGGCTCCATTATCCCACAAAGAATGCAAACAATTTCCATTTGTCCTCTGCCTCTGCGCATCTCAAACCACGCTCTCTTTCTCATTCTCTGTCCTTTCTTCTCCCTTTGCAGTGGTAATCATCTGTTCGCCGATCAACTCACCTCGAACAATCAGCGTAATCAATCAACTGCGGCGCTGGCAGTACGGTCAGGCGAAGGTGCTGCTCATCGACATGATCGGCACGATATTCAACAGCAACAATGCGCTGTACCGCCGGCTAGCGGAGGAGGAGGACCAAGATGGGAGCCTCGGGGCGGTGCTCCGATCGCACCGTAACCTGCTCGTCCTCACCATCCTGACGGAACACTTTCGCACCATCCTGTACCGGCTGCACGGTGTCGATCTCGGGGACTATACGCACATCAGCGAGAGTTTGCTCAAAATCCGCTTCACCGAGCCGATTGTGGTGGTCGAGAAGCACGTGATTGCTGATGAGCCCGCGGTGGACGATGACGCTGGCACTACGGAGCCAGTGGAGCAGCTGATGAGCGAAAACGACGACGAACAGCAACAGCAACATCAACAGCGGGAGCTCGTCCGGTTGGAGCTGCTCCAACTCGCACGCAACTCGACGGCCAGCAGCGACGACGACGACGACGACGACGACGATGGTGACCGGTCCGGATGTGATTTCCATTACTTCTTCCACCAGGTCGCCAACTGGTACGAGATCCTTGAGCAAACCACCGACACGGCCCGCTGTCGTACCCTGTTCGGTGGTTACTGTTCCCCACCGGCCACTACACCTCCGCTTGACGCGAATGCGAGCGAGTTGCAGCCACAACCAACGTCAAAACGGAGCGGTAACCACAGCGTCCCTAACAGTGAGCAACGAGCCATCGAAGAGATCGAAAGATTTTGTGACCTTTTCCTCACCAACTACGAAACGTTGCTCTCGTTCGGGTCCGAAACATCACCGTCCAACGACACAGCGCCCTTCCGGTCGACCGGGACTGTCGAGAGCGTCCTAACGAACTCACCGCACCTGCTGATATTTGGAGAGCACTTTTACTTCTTCGACTTTCTGCTGACGATGCTGAGCGACACGGCAGGGGACCAACACCACGAGCACATCGTCCAACGCTACGACTTTGTGGCGTTCGATTTCAAGAACTTTTCGCACCACCGGACGGCGGTCGTGTGGCGACCGTTTTTGATTCTGCAGCAAAGTCAACTTCACCGGCACCAGTTCAGCATGCACCCGGTACCGCCCGGTTACGCCGATTGGGTCGTAGAGCGGGCCGTTCTCGAGACGATCTGGAACTGTGGCGTGCTGTGCTGGAGCGTTGTGGCGCTGGTTGCCCTCATCGCCGTGGCAATGGTCGCCGGGAGCATCGTGTTCAGCATAGCCCTCCGGTAAGTAGGTAACCGGGGGAATGGCCCAGATCGTTGAGTTGTTCGTTTTGGCGTTCCTGGAACCCAGATCCAGTTACTGTGACTGCCGTGACCGTGGAATTCGCATTGTTTCGCTTGTTTACGGAAGAGTTTGAGCCGTTTGAGCGAAGCTAATTTGAAATTAAATCCTTCTCTCAAGGGCTTCATTCCTTTGACCAGAAATCGTGGAATACACCGTTACTTTTCTGTTGACGGGTTATGACGTGAACCAAAACTCTGAACTCTGCTTAAAAGAAAAGCATTTTGTCGAAGTATTTAATGCAATACTTTAGTTGAAGAAACTGAGTTGAAAAATATTTTCGAAAGGGTCTCAAGCAGCTGTCGTTGGAGGATCCTCGAGTGATCACAAACTGAACCTAACGACGAGCCTTTCTCGCAATCCATCGCCTTCTCTGATGGAACCTAACGACCATTCCATTTGGTAACAGACCCGGGGGATATAAATCGATTCTGCAAAAGCTAGCCAGTGTTACCTTGGTGACATCAATGGAAAGTTGTCGAGCAGCAGCTCGGTTTCCGCCTGAAGTAACATTTCCTTCGAAAAACATAATCAGTTCAAGCCGTACTGCCCGAAGAGCACCAATCCCAATGAAATGCTCGTTAAACTTTTAGCCATTTCAAAGCTTAGCTAGCTCCATAGCACCCGTTTCGTTCGGCATTCGGTTCGATTAACAGCGAGATTCCGGGAAAAAAAACATCTCTTCAAAAGGTCATTCACAACCAGCCTGCCTGCCTTCAGGAATGGGATCTTCATCAAAACCGGAATACTCGGAATAGACTCCCGCCAAGTTAACACCTTCTCAGGGCGCACCTTCTCACCGTCCTGACCTGTCCGGCCTGTCCATCATCTTGAGCAGGTTCCGTTGCCCCTTGTTCCAGCTCGTCTCACTTCACCGGTAACGAAAGTTTTCTTTTTTGTGGGGCCAGTGGTTCCGTGGGTGCGTCCACTTGCCCTCCAAGGTCTGTCGAAATGGTCCGATCCAATACGCTCCGTTCCGACTTGTCACTCACAGGCGGTGCTACCACGCATTAGTATGATGATGAATCCGGTCCCGTGTTTAACGTGTTCATCTTGTGTCAGCCCAACAACAATGGGTGCGCCAGCCACACCATCAACCAACCCAGCCGGAGCCGAAGGTTCAAGTGAGGTTTCCAGGGCATGCAAAACCAGACCGGCTCCACCATCGTTACCAGAACCAGAGTGGTCCCGAAACGCGCACAAGCAATGCCGTTCACTTTCCTGAAATTGATTTCATCCCCGCACTTTACGCTCCCTGACCACTCCACTCCCCGTGCGCTTGGTCAGCACCGGGTCTCTATTGCTTCTATTTTTGAAGAGCTCCTCAAACTCCCCCAACCAGACCAGACCAAACCAGTTGCCAGTTGCCAGTTGCCAGTTCGCTAGTTGATTGACACGATACTGCCACGTGGTGTGGTGGCGTAGCGGTGACCACCGTCTGTTTAACCACCGTGACCGAGAGAAGTTATCACCACCACCACCACCACCGGGCAACAACTTCGTCCATTCGCACGAGATCTGATACCGACACAAACTGATGGAAAATTTGTTTTGCTCCTACGCCCCGAAAACTGCCGCTCCCAGCAGCGGCATCAAGTTTCGATCTTTGGCTCGGTCCTTGGACAGTGGTTGGACCGGACCAGACCGCGTAGCGCTCCGAGAACCAGAAATCAACCGGATCGATGCATAATCCATCATGCAGCAAAAGCGATTTGCGCCCAGCAATTATAATAATCCTTGGAAGGGCAAAAAAGATTACCACAACTAATCGACTAATTTCCGCCACCGGACCCGGTGGCACGAAACCGGATCGGAAGGGGAAGGATCGCCTTCCAGGAACGAGTAACTTCAGCCGTTCCAAGAACGCAACCCCACGCAACGCAACGATCGTGGCCGAGATGATACATTTTAATCGTTCCGAACGAGGCAGAGGCCCCGCGGGATGGGAATTTATTATTCAATCAGCGCAGCAACCTCCATCCTCCTCCTCCAGCAAACTTTGGTTCCAGAGCATGGCCACGGCTGCTATTAAGATGTATCATAATGCGAGTATCCGGCGGTGGGAAAGGGTGATGATTAATAATGCAATGGCCCCTGGAGCCCGGGTTGACCTGTTGCCCAGGTCGAGCCCGTGTCGGCCCATCGGAGGTCCGGCGATGACCTGAACGTGGTCTAGCGGCTTATAGGAAAAGTATCATAACTGGTGGCGAATATTGGTAAAGTTTATTTTACTTCTAGCATCCTCCGACGAGCGCAACCCATCGTCGTAGCACGCGGTGGGATGGGATCCCAAAGATTCGCCCACCCTTTTTCTCATACCGCCCCCCAAGCATATCGATTCACGGTCAATAAGCTAAAAGCCGAAGCGAATTTTCATTGGGCGCTTAGATAACTTAGCAAGATGAGTCTTCCTTTTTTTCCAGCGATGCCATAACTTTTCGCCGCCAACCTATCCTATTTTTTAATCGTAAAAAAATCGCTCCTTTTTTATCGGAAACGTCATTAGGAAGATGGAGCAGGCTGAAAACTTTCGAACTTTGGAAGGTACAAGCCCCAAACCAATCGATAGTTCCACCTAACTGCGATTCTTAGTTCGATGGCTTGTAAATCGATATTTACACGGATAATCCCTGGCTTTGAGGGGGTATTACTCAGCGTAAAGGCAGTAAGTGACATTGACATTGGCTTACAGGATTACACTAATGCACGTTATCGAAGGAGCATAAACAAGCATAAAAAGCGTAATGCAGGATCAAAAATATGTTCCCACATAATAATCCGCGAACTGTTGTGAGTAAGTTGGTTGTAATGTGAAGTCGCATTCACTATACAAGAGTTTAATTAGAGTTCTAATTGCTGAAGGACCTGTAAATCCATAAGGAGTCTGCTAGGAGTACTGCTAGGATAATCATTACATTACATCATAATTGATATAATTTTTTGCTGTATTAACTTGTTGCATTAAGGCTCTATTTGAGTGTATCAAGGATATACAGTCATCGAAGTAGTTCAATATAATCCTGAATATGATGTAAAATATAAAAATATTTGTGGAATTTAATCAGTTTTCGATTGAGTTCTCTAAACATTGTATTGAGAGGTTTTAATCTATTTCATACAGTGAATTACTCTCGGTTTATTAAGATTAATGGTAACCAAACATTGAAAGTAGATTTGCTCCTTACATAACTTCTCCACGGTAATCTGAATTATTAATACGTTGGCCCAGAGAAGCCATTAGTTATCGTTTAATACAACAGTTTTTTGTGTCGTTGTTCACGGAATGTGCCACTGGCCCGGATGACCGAATCAGCCTCCCCCGGGAAGAGCAACAAATAGCTTGACACGCGTTTAATGGCTTCCATTCGAGGGTTAAAACTTTGCCAGCCAGTAACCCAGCTGCGGCACATCCAGCCAGGTGCCGGTCCGAACAAGAAGAAAAAGTGTGTCCGATCAGGCAACCGATCATCGGCTTCGCCCCCATTACAGGCGGGTCTCAAAGTTGCGGCACAAACTTATCCGAGGCCGATACCCGACAAATTGCGCCCAGGGAGAAGTGCTTCAAATTTATTATCGCTTCAGCACTGTGGTTCCCCGGTTCCCAGCTGGACGACAGCAAAGTTTTCCGAAGTACCCTCATCATTGCGCAACCTTCCCTGTGCCCTTCGCTTCACCTGCTTCACTGGTTCCACCAGTGGTCAGTGGAACAGTATCAGTATGGAAGCTATCACTCATAAGTACTTCGGCGCCATTTCATCTTACACTTCCATTCCTCCCAGCCCTTCTTCCTTCTTGGACATCTCCTTGGCCACGGTAGCTTCGTTTACTGGTACAAAGTATTTCGAACTTTTAATTCCGAACTGGCCCGAACTTCCCTCGCCCTGTGATCCACGCAAGCATGCGCCGGGAAACTTGGAAGGAAAAAAATTAATTGACTTCGATTAGATTGACGCACTTTTGTGGAGTTATGCCTTCCGTACGAAGCTGATCGATTCAGCTCCCAACCAAGTTCACTTCCCGGGCAGTGGATCATTCCAACTTCGACTGTTCGACCACTGGACCGGCAATAAATAGTAGAAAATATCGGCCGCCCATCGCCCAGCAAAGGCAATCGCTTCGCACAATATCCCGGATGGGCGTGTTTGGACAGTTCTTCCTTGAAGTCATCCACCGTTCTCGCCCCACCCCTCCCACCATCATAAGCCGATGTCATCGAGACGACGGAAGCGGAAATAGCCCCAACCCCCACCACAACCCCTTGCCCCGGCCCCCAGCGAAAAGGGACACAAGGTATAACTCACTCAATTAAGTTTTCATCGAGGGAGAAAATGAAAGTTTGGACCGGTTTGGTTTTCCTCCTTTTTTCCCCTGGGGGAAGGTCAGGCGGCGTAAGCTTCTCGTTCAATTGTCTCGCGTATTCTTCGCCTTTTCCGGTCCTTTCTACCGTGGTTCAGCGGATTGCTCGCTCGAGAAGATGGCACATTCATTTCCGCTCGGTCAACGGTCGGTCGCTTCGGTGCGGCGCGGAAGACGGTGTTATGTTTGAAGCCTTTTCTTCGCTACCCCCTTTTTCGCTTCGCTCATTGCGCAGAAAACATTCCATCGATGGCCAGGAATTTCGCGATAAAA
Organism: Anopheles aquasalis; assembly: GCF_943734665.1. Lineage (NCBI taxonomy): Eukaryota > Metazoa > Arthropoda > Insecta > Diptera > Culicidae > Anopheles > Anopheles aquasalis. Next base: position 33,517,785 of record NC_064877.1, read on the forward strand.
AAGTCACCAGGACCAAGTTGAGATGCTCGCTCACGGTTGGGACGGGGCGACGCTTTTATGGAACGTAACGCAAAGGTCCCTTGTCGCTTTGAGTAAAGCTATGATGATTTATGAGCGGATGGCGGCCCGGCTCGTCGTTTTCCCCGCTGCCAATCCTTTTGTGGTGTGGAGTTTTGCTTCCCGAAGAACCGATGGATTCTTTAAAGTAGCGTAAAGCGAATGGAGAGGCCTGGGAGGTAATCCCATTTTCGCGGAAATGATACCATCCACGATGTGGTCGTAAAGTTTGACCCACTTGTAGCTCTTGTAGCTGGGTTTGGTTATTGTAGAAGCTTGTCTGCACTCACAACGAACCGTGCCAGCTGGTATCTTCTATCTAGCTGGCATCCACTGCAATTGAATCCATTTTCATTCAATGAAGAAGGTTCTGTCGTTCGGTGTTTGCAGTACATGTGGTGATTGATCAACCATTTTGCAACCCAATTTATCTGTCATAACGTCCGCGCGTCAGTGTCTTTGTCGATGAAACAAATGTCAAAGCTCAACCGCAACCTACTGCGATCTGTTTTCTTTTCACAATAAGCGTTATCGGGTCGGAACTGACGACTACAGTTACGGTTCTGTTTCACTGTTTCGTCGCATTTGAACTGTCCTTTTGGCATCATTCCATTCATTCGACATTTTTGGAGCAAACTACATTTCAAAAACTGTAGTCGACAGTTCCATTCAATCAATCCTGCAGGACCTTTTGTTCGCCCTTTTGAGTAAAGCATGAAGGAATGCCATTCGACTTTTCAACTTTTCACTCTACGCTTAGGTATCATTGCTCGGTTAACCGGCGACCACTGAAAATCGTCGGAAACAATCTCCTCCATCCTTATTTCGCTTCGCCAAGCAGAATCACCAAGTAACTGTGCCCCGTTGTCCAGTTTGTTTCATGTTGCGGACTCCATTTTACATGTCATCCGGTTTGCCACCCTAAAGGGGCCCTTCTCCAACTCCGAGCCACCGAGCTAATTAAAAAAGATCATCATCAAGCCCACGCCACCCCTGCACTCCACCACCGGGTGCGCGAGAGGTGAAATTAAGACGTTCGCTTATCCGTTAACGACCTTCTTTTTGTCCTTTTTTTCTGCATTTCGTCCTTCCAGGAACTACATTATTAGAACGCGCCTCTCGAAAGGCCCGAACAAGATTGTCCTCTCACCGTCCGACTTTGTGTTTCCAGTTGATATGCGAAGGGTAAGTTGGGCCGACTGGTCAGGTTCGCGTGAAGGTAGCTCCATTCCCTTCGATTATCCCCAGCCGATGCCTACCCGCTAGCCACGGGGCCCTTCAACCATCCATCGCGTTCGAACACTGCGCGCTTAATGAGGGTCTAATTTGGTGCCGTTTCCCTTTTCCGTTCCTCGTCCACGGTGCAGGTTGACGAGGGTATCGAGGCGATGCTGTGCTGCTGGTTGCAGCAGCTGCAGGAGTTCGGTGGCCCCGAGGTGGAGAAGCCCGATCTGCTGAAGGGGTCAATCGGTTCGCTCAAAAACCTGGGACTTCCGGTACCGACGAAACCGAACTCGGGCAGCGAAACACTCATCCGGCACAGTGCGGCCGCCATCGATCACAAGGCGCGATACAATGTAAGTGCTTCGGGGCGTCAGAAACCGCCCCCCCCCCCCCCCCAAAAAAAACACCAAACACCACTAATACGCGTGTCTTTCATGTTTTGCTCTTCCTCTTCTCCTCTCCTCCCATCTCCGCGCAGGGTGATTTAGTGCAGCTGAAGGAGATCCCCTCCAGTACCTCGGCCTCGCACGAGCTCAAGACGAAGGCCATGGATCTGCTGGTGATGGCGCACGGTTTACGACACGAGAACATAAATCCACTAATCGGTAATTTTCGCTTCACTTCGCGCTGTCCGGATGGTTTATCCGGGATTCTTTGTGTGTCCCCGGGTGTGCCATGTGCTGTTGCTGTTGCCTTGTGTGTCAAAGTTTTAGTGCCTTGTAAACAGCTACAATTTTATGACGTACCTGACGTTCCCGCTCGAAAAGCCACAACGCAACGCCAGGAACCGCCACGTTCGCAGCATCTGTGCACCAAACCACGGCCATGACTACGACGACAACGGTGACGGCACGGCATTATCCTTCCGAAAAACCATCCACCTAATGGGTGAACATAAACTCAGATCATCTCCGTCGATCTATTTGTCATCATTAACCTGGCCCCGGGTGCCGGCGGGTGCTCGAGCTTCTCGTGGGTCACTGCAGCTCTCTGGAGAGTTGGTGAGCTCTGAAAGGACTACTCGACTCATCCTTTCTCGATATCCCATCACACTCACCGGCACAGGCCTGGCAAGCTACTGATAGCGCGTTGGCTGCATGCTGCTGATACCAGGATCCCGGTGCGCTGTTTGATGAGCTGCCATCCTGGGGCACCGTGTTGCAAGGAGAGTTAATTGAATTAAACGCATCGTAGCTTCATAAATAATGCTAATCAATCGAACGATCTCTGCTCTGCACGAGCTCCATATAGTCAAACATAAACTCTCGTCTCGTCACTTTCAAAACCAACGCGTGGGCTGGAAACAACATCCTCCGCCCCGGTGGAGGATAGAGATTAGCGCAGCTACAGGAGAACGAGGACCACAATTAATGTGGCTATTCATTCCAATTAGATGCCGATCAAATTATCTGCCAATTCATCGCATCACAGTCCCACGCGTCGTAAACAAAACCTCGCACCACCACACAGGCGGTCAAGGGAAATCTGAGGCAACCATCCGGCTGTGTGTCCAGGGGTGATAACAGCATCTACGTGTTTGTGCGTGTGCGTGTTTGTGTTTATTAATTTTCCACCCAAAACGGTGACTCGAACGTGAGCCATAAAGCCATTACCAGGTCTGCACCAGCTGGCCGGTGACCTTGGACGCAGCAGCGCTTCAGTCATCGTCCATCGTCCAAAGAATGGCGTCCACCTTCGTCGTCGTCCTCCTCCGGTCATGATGATGAGTGTGGCCACTCGGGCTGTGTCTCACTTGACACTCCCCATTGTTTGCGCCCCTCTGGTCTGGTCTGGTCTGGACTGGAGCTAAATCTTATTAATTAGTAACGTTACGTTTCCTCGAGTACCATAAATAAGCTGGCGCGAGCGTATTGTTGTGACAGATCGAATATCAGCTCACCTTCTTCTCGGTACTGCGGGATGGGGAGCTCTTTCCTACCTTTTCCCACTCCGACATTCTCAGTCCAAACCAACCAGGTGACCGGCCAGGAGCCAGAGCCAGTGGCACGGTTTTCGCACGGTATTAATGACATTGGCCATCCGGGGATTTCCGCTGGAGGCTGGCTTTCACTTAGTGACTCACAATAAAGTCCTTTAACTGGTTTGAGCATGGCCGGTAAATGGTTTTTGCGCTTCGAAACTTGCCTCAGCCTCAGTTTACCAGTGAGCGTGCAGAGCGTAAGGCGCTGTGACCAACCCAAACGTCTCTATCATTCGCTTAATGTTCAATGTTCGTCTTTACGTAAGTCCGGTTACTTTAACATTTCAACACTGCGCGGTGCCTCAATGGGGACCGCGTACTTTGTGCGACCGATGTCACCCACCGGTGACTCCCTTCCGGGATGGGGGATGAAGCACTGACAATGATACTTTTCGGCGTTTTAATGCCCTGGACGCCGGTGTCGCCGGATGCTTTGTTCTGCTCGAGAAAAGCCTTCGGTAACCCTCGTCCAATTTTATCGCTTCGATGGTAATTGCTCCTACAGTCCCACAGGCCCACCCAGATTCTCCAGACCCCCCGTTCCGTAGGCCACTGGCCACTGTAGCGTAATACGCTTACGTTTACAACGTCCAGCCGGTACCAGGGGCAGAATAGTGGACAGTGTGCCCCTCCCCCCCCCCCCCCCCCCTTTGATGGTGTATCTTTTCATTAAATTACTATCAGGAACTTTCAGCTTCAGCTTCCAGGCCGACCGACGTGTCCAGACGGTTGGCCCGTCGGTGGCCATCATTGCCCTTGTTTCGTGCCGAGCACAACACAAACAGCCCTAACAAGTTCTGGTACTGGTTCGGTTTCGTTTGGGCAGATAGCTCTCAATTTCGTGAAGTACACGCTGGTTGCAGCCCACCCTGCTTTTCCTGCTCTCTTTCTGTGCAGTTTGTGGACAGTCTATGGTGTTGACAGAACTGTGATTTCCAGGAAGACCCCGGTCCCTGATGATGTTGCTGATGAAGCGGATGTGTAGAAAGCAAATCCGCACGCACGGTTCGACCGTATCGTCCGTCAGTTGACCAGCTATCGTATCGAATATTTGGCCTCTTCCGTTCACGATGCCATGCCGCCGGTTGGTGAGGTGCATTCAGGTCGCCAGCACCAAAAGTCTATCAAAGTCAGCACCCATCACGAATGGTATTGTGTCACTCGTCTGCTCGAACTAATAGACCAGCACCAACCAGCCGGCCGCTACCAAAGGACAACAAAACGGGGACATTTTGTAACTCATTTAGCAACAATCTAGGCTCGATGCAACTATGCAACGCTGCCACTGTCCGTCTGCTACCGCTGTTGGTGCTGACATTTCATAAATCTGAAGGGTACGATGCACCAGGGAACGAACTCACGCAACGACCACCAACAGCTTGAGTGCAGACAGAGTTCGTTAAGTATGGGCTGCATATCATTGTTGTACCCTTCACCGTGGCACGTTGCATATT
>NC_064877.1:33527500-33547500 GCF_943734665.1 Anopheles aquasalis
ACGGGTAAGTGACCGCAACAGCAACATCAAGAGTAGCGCACAACAACGTTTAATCTCAATCCAACAATAACATTACACGTCGCTCCGCGGCCGTTCGTCTGTCGTTCACCAAAAAAAAACCACCCACAGGTCCCTGCTGTGCCGGTGTCGTTGGCCTCACGATGCCACGGTACTGTCTGTTTGGCGATACAGTCAACACGGCCTCCCGGATGGAATCAACAGGTACTGGGATTTCATCTCTGTTCCACGTGTTTGCGTGCCGTGAACCACCACCTTCACCACCATCATGCCACACGGTGTCACGGTCCATTTGCACTATCCACATCATCAATCATTCATGATAGTTTTGGGCTTTCCATCCAACTTTATGCCTTGCGGCGAGCATAAAGCTAGTTTGCCGCACGATGCATGCTAGCGCACCACCATCATCAGCATCATCATCACCCAATCAACACCATATCATACCAGCACGACAGACCGCACACGACGATTTTGGAAAACAATCCCGATTCTCCCGTCCAGGTGGCGATACGGGACGAGCGACATGTGAACATGCGGCCCGTCGTCAGTCAAAATAAGATGAAACTTGGCAATCATCAGTTGATTCGCAGACTGTCTCTTCATCACCTCGTGGTACTTGACGGTTGTTCTGTGGCTCTCTCGAGAGAGAGAGGGTGTGTGCTGTTTGAAGTATCCTCCGAGGAGCGCTGTCAGGTGAGACAGGCGATCGAACACGAGTATCAATTCATGCTCATCAAATATGCAAATTTCGAGACAATATTCCACTTCACTGACAAAACGGACCGCGTCGCGTTTCATCGTTCGACATTTCGATGACAAAACCCGGGTATGATGGCGATAAGCTTTCATGAATTTGATGCTTTAAACCAAGGGTGTTAAACTCGCGGACCGCTCAATTATTTTGTGCGCGCCGCAGCCACCTCTGTGGTGTTTGTTTATGTTGAATTTTATTATTAATTACATGTTTTATGTAATTTTATTCTACGTGTACGTTGGAATTGAAGATTGGTGATATATCTCCAATGACAGTAGTGCTTAAAAAATGAAGAAACATTTTTACAACATTTCAACAATTTCCACATAATGGAGTTTGAGATCCTTGGTGTTGTCTGCTTTTCCACATCAAGTAGAGAGTCGCGAATTATTCCTTCCAACTCTATGGCATTTGCCAGGAGTCTTTATTACTCTTCGATATAAATTAAGATGTCTATGAGAGATTAAGAGAGATTAAGATGAGAATTATGATTCCAGAAATCAATCGAAAATTTCAAACTAGTCCGTTTCCTTCGTCGGATAATCGCCAACTGTCGTTCTATACCCGGAATCGTGCCCTCGCTTCATCCTCTATCTCTGGTTCTCCCACTCTATCCTCTATCTCGTCCCGATTTTTCTCTCATTCCTCAAATCCCAACTTCATGGCCATCATCGCATTTTTTGGCAATGGAGCTACATTTCCGGCGCGGCGACCAGTTTAGGAATTGCCTTTACCTCTCTGGCTATGAACACCAACACCAGTTGGGCTCTGGTGAGAAAAAACAAATCTAATAAAGCCATGGACCTCCAAATTATGTGATGAAATAGCCCGCTGACTGCTTCTTTAACTAATTGTGTTCGCTTACATGATTTGCTTGCGTTCCTGTGGAACCCAGAACAACCATTTCGTACAGTTAGATCAACATCTGCCAATATAATCACCGAATGACGCGCACCGTCCGCATCTTGCCCGCGCGATGACGCGTAACGCCTCTAGCCACCTATGCGTTCGATTTGGGGTTGATCGATGTTATCATCGTATCGCACCACTTCCCGTGCAATTCACATTAATCGCAACCTATTACTCACTACGGATGAACCCCCCGCGCCTGGCTGGTTCGATAACACAACGCCAGTGACGGCCGGGAACGGTCATCAATCAAATTCCAAAACCGGAATGGAACGGATCGGCAACGTGGCTGTTGTGTTGTCGATGGTGGCGTCGAAGGCGATAAGCCAAACCAAACCGAGCGTGCACAACCGCGTCAACCAGAACCACGATAATCATACACGATGATCGATGCATCGATGCACACCTACACCCCACCCCCGGTGGTGGTGGTGCCATGAAGGACGTCAGCAAGCCTACGGCAAATCAATTAAAGTGCACTGAGCTACCGTTGGCCGGTTGGATGCTATGTTGGGTTGGGACCGCATATCTTATCAGCTCGCGTTCGCTAGACACGTACGTGTGCTGCTGCCACTGCTGCCAACAGATGGAAATCTGTTGGCAATGAAACCGTGCAGTCGACGAAAATCAAATTAATTAGCGCGGAAAGGTATCGATAACGAATGCCGCTCGCTACTCCATTCGCTACAGTGAGGTACGGTACGGTAATCACTTACCGACTGGTCCACTGATAGCCCTTTCTTTATTACTGCCGGTCAGTAGCTGGCCGGGAAGGGCACCGGAAAATCAATGCAATCAGGGAACCCGTTTTTCGTTGCATTCCGATTAGTAGTCGATGGAGGCGCATGGTGTTTGGTGCTGCACCATGCGCCTCCATCGCCATTTCGCTGGCATCGACCAACCTACACACCAACCTCGCATACATCCGTAGCTGCTGTTGCTGCTGCTACCTTCATGATTCATACGCTCACGCTCCATTCCATCTCACTCGCAGTGCACTGAACGGACCAACGGGGGCCAATTACCTTCGTCGGGTGGAGAAAACTCATAACATTCATTCATCCAACGAAACCCCTCCATTTGGGATTTATCCTTCCATTTGCTCTCTTTCCCTCTCACACACGCCCATCTCTCTGTCTCTCTTTCTTCGTCCAACGCTCGACCGGCGCGCCCCGTAGGATCGTCCTGGAGGATTCATATGTCCCAGCAGACGTGCAATTTGCTGGAGAAAGCTGGCGGCTACGTTATCGAGCCCCGGGGGCCCATCGAGATCAAGGGTAAGGGCAAGATGCACACCTACTGGCTGCTCGGCAAAAAGGGTTTCGACAAGTCGCTCCCACCGCCACCACCGATCGGGTAAGTGCGCTGCGGCCGCTACAGCCGCTACATTTAAATTATTATTACCTCGACCTTTTTGCGCCAGCCCCCCCCCCCCCCTTCCGGAGCGCTGCATAACTGGTAGTTACTGCTTTTGCCAGAATGCCTGGCATGTGAAGAACAACTTAAGATGCAATGTGCCAAAAAAGTGTTGCGCGCCAACAACCGCATTTTGAAGCACATTACTTGAAAGGTGAAGTGCTTAACGGGTTTAAAGCACTCTTTACCAACATCATACCAATGGTTTGGAGTGAATGAAGTTCCCACACATTGTTATTGCATCTCATGGAGCATAATTTGTTCGTTTACAGGCATTAAAAGGTGCCAAAATTGTCGACAGCTGTTGCGAGAAGATATTGATATTATAAGTCTGTAATCGGTTTATGTACAAACTCTGTTCAATTAGATTAGGTAGCAGCTAACACGTTTTGATAAAAGCAACTGCCAGAGGAGGAAAGATTTTAAAATGATTTGTTAACAAACAAACCGAATTAAATCGAATTGATTTGATTGATTACAAAATTGTGAACCGCAAACTCAAGTTAACTAAACATAAGCATTTAATATTCATCTAACCAAAGTTCTGTGCTGCCTTAACATAAATGATGTATAATGTAAACCAACAATTGGTTAATTCTAGGGGTCCTATCGGACTTTAACAAACCAGTTCCCAGAACGACACCTTCAACAGTCTAATTCGAATCTTTGCATTTCATTCCCTGAAACGGCTTGTCGAACAACTTTCTTCGAACATATGCCCGCTCCCTTTCTTCCCACCACACTCTGGCCTGATTCTTGTTCTCTTCAAAACGCCAAATTCCCAAAAATCCCCGCCCACTCCTTGGATGCCCTCTGATTTCTCAACCCTTAATCCTCAATGAGAATGGCGCCCCGGTCGGTCGGTCCTTTTTGCGCTGGCAACCTGGCTCAACATCATTGAAACAATCAAACACCTTATCCGAACCGAGCTTCTTGGAACGATTTTAAGGCGATTCCGTCCCTCCGACTCCTCTCTCTCTCTCTCGCTCTCTCTCTCTTTCTCTCTTGGACTTTGAAGACAATTCCCAAGACAAACTCGTAACTTTTTCCGGTCAACCACAATCTCCCCCCACATCTTCGCCCTGCCTGGTTGGCCGTTTTCCTGGTCGAACGACGACCCTAGCGACCCGGATTAACAAAATTCAAGTCCCGCTCTCTCTTTCTCTGTCTAACTTCTCCTTTCCCCCCGGGTTACGGTCTAACGAAATTTCTGTTTTCTTCCTTCTGCACCTTACGCCGCATGCTTCACGGTCTTACGCTCTGTTAGGGAATCGCACGGGTAAGTTTCGCCCAACTAATCCATCCATCTTTAGGCAAACATGAGTTCGGTGCTCACCTGGTGGCTGGTGACCAAAAACTTGCACTGAATCTCTAACACGCGTCCACTCCCCCCCCCCCCCCGCCTTCCGTTTGCATTTGCAGGTTGGATGTGGCGATCCTCAAGAACTCACTGTTCCAGTCGCAGCAAAGCAACCACGGCAAACCAACGCCAACACCCAATGGCCAACCGTCCGGCTGTCCGTCCTCGAGCCACTCACCATCCGTCGCAGGGGAATCGATCGACGTGAAGGTGGAAATAACACCCCCGGTACCACCGGAAGCAACGACAGAGCGCGAAGCGACCACCGACCATGCCGCCATCCTGTCCACCTCCTTCTCGATCGATTCGAGCTCAAGCAACAACACCTGCACCCTGAATCTCGGTGATTTCCAAATGGCGGCGAAAGGACCGGGACCGGGACCGACAACACCGATCGCCAGTCCGCACGCCCGCAAACTGTCCGAGGTCATCGGTGACCCGTCTTTCCTCAGCACGAGCTCGGCCGTGTTCGACCGTCACAACCCTTCGCCGACTGCCAACTCGACGCGGCTGTTCAAGCGCATCGAAGAGCTGATCGATCTCAGCTCCCCCTACAACTACTACAAATGTCTCAGCCCGAGCGAAAGCAATCTGTCCCAGTGTGCGGAAACACGGTACGGTAGCTACCAGCTGCGGGCGACCGACACGAGCTGTTCGAGTAAACCCGGCTCGACGCGCTTCCTCCGCCGCCAATTCAGTCTCGACAAGGACGATGGACCGGGAACAACGGGTGCCGGTGCCGGGGCCAGCGCTGTTGGATCATTCAGCCAAAAGGCAACACTTGATACGGTGAGCTCGATTTCGGTCGATCGTGAGCAGCTCGCACGGATGGGTACGCTCACCTCGATCCCATCGATCAGTTCCACGACCTCGAACTCACTCGGATCGGTCACGACGCAGAAACAACACCGGAACAGCCAACAGCTTGCGATGCACCACCGTCAACAGTCCGCTAGCGTTGCCCAGGATCTGGAGAAGATCGAAGAGATCCCTCTGTCACCGCAATCGTTCGCTGCCACAATCGGAAACCATACCGGGAGTAGTAGCACCTCCAGCCTGCACTCCGAATCGAACGAACGGAGTGGGATGCGTGGTGGTGCGATCGTTGCACGTCACAGTAATGGTACCATCGATCGAACACCGCCGAAGAATGGGAAATCGGAGCTAAGGCTCAGTGTTGAAGCGTTGGGGCTGCTCCGGTGAGTGCAACAGACGAGCACGGTGTCACTGCTGTAAAAGGTGACACGGCGGAAAGGCCTCGCGGTCTGTTTGTCCTGACAGTATACGATAAACGTGCGGAGGGCGCCCCCTGGTTGGAGACGGCAACTTATCGAGGGGGCGCACCCTCCCGTCCTCACGCAATTACAAACAAATCCTACCGAATGCTCACACGAAGGGGGGAGTTGGGGTTGAGGGGGGTGTTTATTTTCATGCTTGTGGCGCCCAGCAGCAACATACTCGCCACCAGTCGCGTTTGGGTTCGCGAACCAGCGCGTGTGAACAGAAGATGTTCATCATCTTCTTTGATCGTGAATGTAAACAACACCATCTTTGAACTTCACCACCCCCACCCCGGGATGACGGTGTGTGAAGGTCGCATGAGGTTCAGTAGCATCCCCACCCTCAGGCCGCCCTCCAGGGGGGGAGTACATTCCGGAGATGACGATGCGTACGTTCAGCAAATTCAACGGCGACGACGCTGGCCACACGGTGCAATGTCAAAGTGGTGGAACATCGATATGGGTACGTGTGTCTGTTTGCGTGCGCGAGTTAACTTTCCGGGATACGGGTGAGACTACGTTCCGGCGAAGAGTCAAACGAAATGAAGACAACTAGGTTCCTTGATTGGTGTATGCGAAGTGATGTTTTATTTCTATGGAATAGTTTTTATAACATTTTGGAATGTCGGAAAAGGTAGAGAGATGGAATGGAAGGAAGAGGGAGGATACATAGAATCTCTATGTATTTGTCGCAGGTATACGATATCGGTTGTTGTAGGTAAGGACGATGTCGGTTGTCGGTGACGGTTGGCGACGAACATTGTAGATGCTAGGTAGGCTGCCAGTAGAGACGTAATTACGGGGAATCCCGGATTGGCGACGAAGTCCTTAGCAGATGCGAGGCGACTGGTTGTATTGTTTCAGGATGGTTGACCTGATCAGGTAAACGACGACGAACATTCCTCGAATGGTCGGGTGTTGCTTCAGTATGGCTGTTATGATCAGGTAAACATCCGTTAACTCGCCCCCCCCTTAGATTTGAGGCTCCGTACGAAACACATGCATCATTGTAGGCGGGTTGTAGCTATTCTCATTGAGCTCGTTGTTGGGTGCTGGTGGTTCATGAATGTTGATGACCATTCTTCCTTTCCAAAGTTTTATACCGAGGTAGATACCGGTGATGATAATCAGTAGCACGGGTAAACTGATTATACTCGTGTGAAATCTGTTCCATGTGATGCTGTTGGTTTCTAATCTGATTTCCTTCATTTCATTTCTAAGTTCTTTGTGCAATGAATGTAGGTGTTCTAGACTTAAATTGATGATGGAGTTTTGTGGCGATACTTTGATACCGTAAATTGGCAGATTCAATGGTGATCCGACCATTTCAGTCTTATTGTTGGAGATCAGTTTTTCGTTGATGAAGATATTGCATGTCTCGTAGGTTATTAGAAATGAACCAGTTAAGTTTCTCTTTTTAACGCAGCAAGTGGTTTTCAATGTGAAGGTGCTGACTGCAGCGATTATTAGATGATTCATATCTAAATGGATGATTTCAGTCTTTGCTGGATTTGACACGTAATCGCAAGCGGCTGATTCTCCTTGAAGTAATGCGGGTGTGCATTTGCCGTTGTCTCGTTGCAAGTCTTTGATATCGTATATGAGTTTTTTTAATATTGGGTATGATGAAAGGTTGGGATTTTAGGGACGGGTATTGCCGGTTGGGAACAATTGCTTTCTTAATATTACTAGTTACAGCTTTATATCTAGTAAGTACCTGCATCGCTATCGTGTATTATCTATTTCTTGCTTTTTGTGGATTGGATATTCCTTCTTTTGTAACGCTTTCCCTGCCTTTAGTCATAATGTTTTTTATTCTAAATGGTTTGTAATGATGGAGCTTTCGTTTCGCTTTCATATGAGCTTCGGATTCTCCTGATATTGTTTGGTTTCCTAGCGATTGATTGTGATATGTTACATCTTTTCCTATATGAACTTTTCCTAAGATTGTGGGTATATCGTCTGAAGGTGCAATGATTTCCATGGGAGTATTCAAGGTACCAGTTGAAACAGAATGATTATATTTGTGCACTGACATCGCTACCAAATCTGGAGGATGTATGTGCGAGTGTTTTGTTTCGAGTAAATTGGAATTGAATCGTTCAATAACACCATTCATTTCACTTCTTCTTGTGGCGGTCACATAAGGAGTGATACCGTTAATATGAAAAAGTTCTGTAATTTCTTTTGGCTCCAATGGCTTATCTCCATCCATGATGAGAATGTCAGGAGGTTTATTTTCCAGTGCCGCCTCTTTTAACTTTGGTAGCACATCAACAGTGGCTCTAGAATCAATTTTTGACACTTGTGCATTCATTGTTTCTAACGGTGCAGATGGCAAAGGGGGTTTTTGTTCGGTGCAGATTGCAATAGGGTTTGTGTGTTTTTTTTGTAATGATCGTTCGGTTGTTTTTGGGATTGTGACTTTTTCCTGATGGAAATTGGGAATTGGTTCAGTAGATTGAACGTCTTTAATTTCTTCTTTGAGGGTTAACTGATGCTTGAATGAATTTGGTGGAGCTTCGGGCGAAGTTATGAAAAAATTCTCACTATCATTTGCCGAATGATTAGTGCATGTCATAGGGTATACCTTTGGACTGGAAGAATCTGCTACGATATTAGTGTTAATTTGTTTTGTTACCTCGTTTGTGTATGCAACAGGGTAAGGATTCATTTTCTGAAGTGGAGTTGTTTCTTTAGTGCTCGTGGCACATTTTATGTGTTTAGTGAATGCTTGTTTGTTCGTATTAGGTACGTTTGTAAGCCTTTGTTTTTTTGGGGAATCTAAATGATCCACTCGAAAATTGACGAAATGATTTTCATTCTTTCTTGCATATTTTTGTAGTGGTATTGTAAAAGGTAGGCCATCGTCTGAGATTATGGTAAGGCTATCCTTTTTGAAACAAAGTTCAGCACTGAGTGTTCTCAATATATTCGAACCGACGATGCCAAAAAAGAATGGGTCATACAAGTCATACAAGATGAATTGAAACTTATAGTTGGAAATGGGTTTAAAAAATGTAATGTCTATTGCTGAAGTAACGTTGGAATTTCCTGTAGCACTTTTAATCCCATTATTACGATATTCGTATGGTTTTGAATCTTTGTAAGCTAAAGCGAATTTAGGTGAGATTAAGTTTACGTTGGCCCCAGAGTCGACCAGAAAGGGGAATTCTCCTTTAGATGTCCGCAAGAGGATGTATGGGAGAAAAGGATTCACCATCTTGCGGTCCAGTCTAAAAAATGAGATTCAGCATTGTTACCGTTAGCAGGTTCGGTGTTGTATAAATCTGTTTCATTCAAAGGTGGCGCTGCTTGGACATACTCCAGCGGGGCGTCTTGTTGATAAGTTTGACTGTATTCCGGAAAAGGTGGTGCTGTTTGGATCGGGGTATCTACAGTGTAAGTTTGCCAATATTGTGAAGGGGGTGCTTCGGTGGGGGTGTAATATAACGGGGTATCCTCAGGATAGAATTCGCTGTATTGCGAAGAAGTGGGTGTTGTTTGAATGTATTCTGTGGGGGCATCTACAGAATGAATTTGCCTATATTGTTGAAACGGGGGTTGAGCTATTCTGTGGCTGTTAGGAGGTCGATTAGTATAATTTGAGACCTTTGTTCGTATTGATGGATCAACTTCCATCGGTACGGGATTATTATTCAAAGCTTGCGGCCTTGGATTCGATTGATACAAATTTTGGCTTGTTTGGTTACGTTGTTGTTGTGGGGGAAGATGGTTTCCTTGCTCAGGATTTCTTGGAGGAAGGGGTAGTCTTTGAGGGATGGGGTTATTGATATACATGGGCCTTGGAGGTGGCGCTGTGTATAAATCCCTCGGTTTGGGAATATTATTTACTGCTGTCACTCCTCTAAATGATGCCGCTCTTACATTCATATTGCAGTATTCTAAGTTCGATTTACCATCAAATGTTGGTAAATCGCGAACGTAGTCGAGGGCTTTCCCGATACGCATGAACTGTTCAAAATTCAAGATAGTATTGGTAACCATTCTGTTTTCGTTAAAAAAAAAAAATGGTACCGTTTGTACTTTCTATAGAAAATACACTAATGTTCTCTAACTATTTCTTATACTTTGAAAACGTGTTTCACTAAAACGCACTTAAACACTAATCACTTAAAAAAATTGTGACTTACGCTACAATCAGGAACGTTGCGTCGACTACGATGCTCATGCCTTCGATGACCGATGCTTGAAGAGTTGGGATGATCCTTTTTGGCGTTGCCTACTAAGGGCCCTCGTCGACGCTCGAGAGCTTTCGTCTACGAGTCGCAGGTCACGATGAACGATGTTCTTCTTCGTTGTTGTGCAGGTTTTCTAATCGTGGTTTTAACACGTTCCGCCTCGCTGTTGTGCAGGTTTTTTTTTGTGGTTTTAAACACTTTTCACCTCACTTTTTGGGCAGATTTTGTTGTGGTTTTTAAGCACTTTTCACCTCACTTTAAAACTTGAAGAACGGTCCCTATTCGGGCGCCAGTTAACTTTCCGGGATACGGGTGAGACTACGTTCCGGCGAAGAGTCAAACGAAATGAAGACAACTAGGTTCCTTGATTGGTGTATGCGAAGTGATGTTTTATTTCTATGGAATAGTTTTTATAACATTTTGGAATGTCGGAAAAGGTAGAGAGATGGAATGGAAGGAAGAGGGAGGATACATAGAATCTCTATGTATTTGTCGCAGGTATACGATATCGGTTGTTGTAGGTAAGGACGATGTCGGTTGTCGGTGACGGTTGGCGACGAACATTGTAGATGCTAGGTAGGCTGCCAGTAGAGACGTAATTACGGGGAATCCCGGATTGGCGACGAAGTCCTTAGCAGATGCGAGGCGACTGGTTGTATTGTTTCAGGATGGTTGACCTGATCAGGTAAACGACGACGAACATTCCTCGAATGGTCGGGTGTTGCTTCAGTATGGCTGTTATGATCAGGTAAACATCCGTTAACTCGCGCAGCTGGAGGCAATAACCACCTAGCGGAACCAGAAAAAGGGGAGAAAAAATAAAAAAACGCAAAACAAACGATTAGCTTTAGGGGATTAAGGAGAAATGTAGTGTAGTGTAGTGTAGTGTGTTGCAACTGTTTAGCGATGCATGCCTCCGTCTTAGATCCGATTTTTTCCCCCTTTGTTTCCGCTCTATGAGCTTCCAGGCAAAAAAAAACGGAAGACCACCATGATCCAATGGGTTTTTTGTTCTCGCTGTGTAGTACGTGACTACTCTGTATGTGTGTGTTTGTGTGCGTGTGTGTCGGTGTCCTTGTTATCAGGTATCAAGGTAGGTCAAGGGAGACCGGTGGGAGACAAAATATGAACAGAGCTTTACCAGTGAGAGAATGATAAGATAATAGGCAAAATGCGCTTAACCGCCCTCCGCCCTCCGGCTGGGAGGGAAGAAGGGGAGCGATTCTATGGAAGCTGCCGATGAGCGGATTGAAGACAATCTACGAACCTCCCAGAAAAGTTTTTTGGGCGAAAAAAAAATTTTAAACATGTTTAGCAGAAAACGAAAAGAGCGTCAAGAGCAAGAAGCGTCCGGAGCGATGATGCGCTCTGCTAAAGGTTTTCGTTATTTTGATCCGCCTGCTTTGTTTCGATGTTTGTGTTTTGGCGTACTCTGGTTCTAGGGTTGGCTTCTGGGGAAAACTTTCTCGTTGGTTATTGGATTTTATTACCTTTTGATGAGATAACATTTTACGAAATGTTGCTGTGAACTGTCTTTTTGGCCTGGCTATGTTCTAGTGTGCATGTGGCAATGTTACTTTCTTTCAACATTTGATTCAATCACGTATCAAACGAATACAACCTTTCGCTTACGCATTGTTGAGTTCTCATCAAGTCTTGGCGCATGCAGTTATTTCCAAGAATCTTCACGTCAGAAATCCAGATTCTTCTAAATTCTTGTATAAGCTCGATGAAGTTTACCACAACAATCTTACGAAATTCCGGGACTCTCTCCACAAGCCAAATTGTTGAATAAATGGTTTTCTTTAACCCAAAACAACGAGCAGGAAGTGCTTTATGCATTCAAGGCTACCAGTATGCATCTTCAACACCTTTTTCATCGAACCACGAGGAGCACTTCGGAAGAATCAAACTCCTTCCGCACGCTAATGGTACAATCATTGCCTTGGCTTATCATCACAGTGTTTTAACAGTGCCTGTAATCTGTTCTGTGTTGATTGTCGGCCCCCTTGGCCACTTTGCTAGAAACCACTTTATTGGTAGAGCGAGCAAACTCGTTCACTGTACAGGATTTCCAAGGCAATTACCACCAACATTCGTGCAATCTGCGCCCTTCCGTGCGTTAACAATGGCCTTCTTTCCACCATGAACACTCACGCACACATGGTTTACCTCGGGATCGTGCCCATCATGCTTGCGAAAGGTGCCACCCAACATCATCATTTATGAAGCAAGCCCAGACCCAGGTCCGGGATCCGGGGTCCCGGGTTCAGGTCCCGTGAGTTGTTTCTTCTTCGCACCGCACGACACCACTCGCTTGGCCTCGCCACTCTCTATTCATGGAGAACGTTTAGACGTTTGACCGTCTGTCACATTCTCCGTCCGCCTTAAGTAATCCGAATTAGGCGAGGGCTCGGTTCTCACACGTTCGCAGGGCCACACCACCCCGGAGCAAAGTAATTTAATTTCAAGCACTACTTACTTATTCACAAACAGTCCGCAAACATTTCGCTTGCCTACCGCTTCGTTTGGAGCTGCTTGCTTGCTTGCTGTGCTGCGGCCTTCTCTCGTTCGCGGCCTGCTGAGATGGCCAGCTCACAGTTTTGGGAATCTCTCACAGCGCAGCGTTCGCTTGAAGAGGCTCGCCGTCCGTTGTCAGAGGCCACCATTTTATGGCAGGCGCCACTGCTCGCGTGTATGTGTTTGTGTTTGGGTGAGGGTTAATTAGTTCAAACTATTTGCGCCACACACCAGCGCACACCGATACAGCCAACAGCCACTTGTTTCTCTGTTTGGCGAGTGTCGCCGGGGGCTTGGAGCACTGGGCTTGATGGAACACCATAAACTGTTACCTGGCAACAATCACTGGGTAACCAGGTTGCCCCCGGGGGTCACTTTGTCTGGCCTACTGGCCCCCCCCTGGCAGGCTGGCTGGCTGGCTGGCTGTGCAAATAGAGTCGAACGTGTGCAGAAAGGAGAAAAAAAAAATGGGAAGCAAAATCTCAAATCCACAAACGGCAACAAACGCGCGATTAGTGCGAAACCATTAGCAACACCTGCCAACGCCAGAGGCCTTACGGGATGAGAAGGGGTGAGGAGGAGCTCCCCTTTTCAATTGCCTGTTGGACCGGTACACCAAGGAATGCCCCCGGTCGATACCATAGTGCTAACTGTGCTGTTTGTGATCATTAAAATGAACGACCATTCTTTGCCGACCTCTCGCCTTTTTCCCCTTTACCACCCCGCCCCGGAGGAAGGGGCTCCCTTGATTACAAGCGATTGCTCTGGATGCTGGCTACCCTGTACACTCTCTCTCTCTCTTTCTGGGCTGGACGTGAAAATGTACTCCATAAAACTCGCTGCTTCGTTCAATGGATTGCCACCACCGCCGATCCCGTGGCCGTGGCCAGGCGCTCATAAGCGACCCACCCCGAGCGGTGCGTTCTGATGCCATCGTGCTGCGGCTCTTCTGGGTGTCCATTTCGATCAACTGTTTGGGTTTACAGAGTACAGTGCCAGTGGCTGGCCAGTGCGTCGTTACTTTTTACTTTCGCTGGAAGATACTTTCAAGCGTGCGAAGTGGCTTTTGGGGATGGAAGGTGATGCTAACCGTTGTTGCTGCGCGATGCGCTGTTGCTGCCCGGAATGATGATGTGGGAAAAATTGAAAATTACATCCCCGCTCCCTCCGCTAAGCGGGAGATCGAGAGACTCACGCAAAGTACTTGTAATTTGCAATTGAATGTTTATGTTTTGCCGCCCGCGGGGACGATGTGGTCCATTTCACATGCGTGACACTCCAGGCCACATGCACACTCGCTGATTCGATGCTCTCTGACCAGCATTTCGGTTTTTTTTTTTGCTTTTTTCGTAATAAAAGTAGAGAGGAATAAGACATAAGGAAGGTCCTTAAACGCCTGCTCGCTTCAATACGTAACCATTTCAAGTGAATTGGATGTAAAATATGGCCATCAACCAAATAAAATGGTCGTAGAATGCCAAAAACTGTACTAAACGATGATGGGTGTCAGGAGCGAGGGAAGCCAAAGTAGTAAATGAAGCCGAAAGTGGCCACAGGACTCGCGTGGTGCACCTTCTTTGAGTATATCGATAGCGTTTAAGAGGATGAACTATGAACAAAACGCAACATTAGGCGCGAAGTGAGAATAAAGAGGGAAATCAGGAAGTGGAGAGAAAGAGAGAGACAGACACAGAGAGAGAGAGAGAGAGAGAGAGAGAGAGAGAGATAAAGAAAGAAGTTGATTAGGAATTTCAGAGCCACAAAGATTCCCCTTCCAACTGAAGCTGCGTAAAGTGCTGTTGACATTTCTGTGAATCCTGTCGCTCTCTCTCTCTCTCTCTCTCTCTCTCTCTCTCTCTCTTCCTTTCCGGTCCCTTTCCGGTTCATATACACACCTAATACATCCAACAAATTACACATCTCGAACGCCGCCCACGTACACCGCCGGAAATAGTTATGCTAGTCATCCGACAAACCGTAACTGTAAGTGGCCCTGCGCTACGAGGCGGCCACCAAAAAGCCCCAGCTGCCGCCCCCCCCCCCCTTCCACCCCACGCCCAAACCGAAATTTGAAATCGGTAAATCTCCGTGCACGTGCATCGAGCGGAACTGTTAAGTTACTGGAAAAAAACCCGTCGGCAAATCCACTCCCCGGTGCCATTGTTTGCGAGCGAGCAAAAACGTTGGTATTTTTGGTGAGAGGGGGAGGGGATGGAACGAGACACCGGGGCCCACCTTTTGCTAAGGCGAGCGGAAACACGTCGGTATGATCCGTGCTGCTGCGAGCTGCTTCTTCCGCCGGCCGGGTTTTTGGCCAATGTTTTGTCCGCATACACACCGTCGCTGCTGCTGCTGCTGCTGCTGCTGGTGTTGCTGTTGGATGAAAGATGGAAATCGCTAAGCCACCGCTGAAAGGAAGCACGTTCCTTGGCCGTTGAATTGTTTTCCTTTTTCGGTGGGCGTCGGTGAACGTCGGTGGGGAGAGAACGGCGGCTCATTTTTTCCGCCTTGGCCCATGAAATTCATTCATCTTCGCGGACGCATCCGGCGGCGGCTGTGGCGGCTGCACAAAGCACCGGAACCATGTACAGACCGTTTACTAGACGCTGTTTCAGAGAAAGAAAGGAACTAGGAGAAAGGTAGAAAGAGAGGGTGTATGTGTGTACGGTAAATAATCCTCCCTCCCCCCAAAGGCAGTTCCCCCTTTCTACTTGTAATGTACAGCTCTTCAAAACTTGTCTCGCGAAACGAGATAAAAACCTAATATCATCTTGTGCTGTGTAGCTGGAAGCTGACGTTTGGAGCCGTCTAGAGAGACTCAAAGACAAAAAAAGTTAAAACGGTGGAAGGGAAGGTGAAAGATGAAGGTGAAGGTGACGAAGAAGAAGAAGGAGCTATCGACCTCGTGACGAGAAGAGATTCATTCAAATCACGGCACGGCACGTCGCGTTAAGTAGGAAGACAAAATACTCTCGAATCAAATGTTTATATGGATGTTAGAGTTTATTTTGATATTTTCCCAATAACTAAGAACTATTGTAGCTATTGGCGACGGGGTCTATGAAAGAAAAATATATTCTAGTAGTGAACTCAAAACCTCGCTTGTTTTCGTTCCTTTTCCCCTTCATTCCCCACTGTAAATGCATTTTCCATGAAGGAAAATGTAGAAAAATTGAAAGTTAATTAGGTTGCGCGTTCGTCGCGGTAACGAAACCGCTTTGGGTGGTGGCCATTTTCATCCCGAACTCGCTCGATCGTTAATTCGCTTGGTCCCTTCTGGGCCTGGGTTCCCCCAGGTAAGTGCATTTGGTGCAGGTTAATTAGCTTCCAGCACCCACGGTGTGACCCACGGAGCGAGTCGTCCGCTACAGTCTCGCCAGCAGTCCTTCCATCGCTAGACCATCGTTAATTACGTCTCGCAGCATGGCACGGACGGAGACTTCGTTGAAACGCATCGCCAACGTACGCAGCACGAGCAACAGTTTCGCCAAACGAACCGCCGCCCAACCACCGACCGCTACCGTAACACCATCGCCGTTGGTGGACGCGCCCAACAGTTCTCCTTCGATGGCCACTTGTCGATTGGCCTTACTGGTGGTGGTGGTGGTGGTAGTTGGTTCGCTCACCGGCATGCCCAGCATCTGCTGCACACTGTAGTGGCTGAGGGCAATCAGGGTTCGGTCGGCCAGCTGCGCCAACTGGTCGGCCTCTCGTTCACTCAGGGCGTACTCTACGTTGGAGGATGGAATAGAAAGAAACGGAACAGAATTCAGTTGTTTCAATTTTTCGTGAATTCTTCTTCTTCTTCGCTCCCTTTTGCCCGTCCGACTGAACCGAACCTTTCCGGCACAGTAGCAGCGTCTCGAGCAACGACAACTCGATAAGATCCACCTGGAGTGCCCGGACATCGCCCAGAATCGACCGGAGATGGGCATCGCAGCAGCTGCAAGACCAACCAACGCTCGATTAACGGTGCTGCTGATGATGGACAATGCCAGGGCGACGGTTGCGACGAAAGCTTACCGATCGACCAGGGCCGAGATGTCTATGGACCAGTTGGCCACCCGGAGCAGAAAGCACTCGTACCAAACGTGCCGCAGGATCTCATCCTGCTGCATCCGGCTTAGCACGGCAAAGTGCTCATTGTGGCGTACCTGGCGCATGCAGGCCAGCAGCACCTGGGACAGAATCTGCACCGACAGACCGACCTCTGCAAGAGAAGAAAAAAAGAAAAGGATGCAGCATCCAGGAGAAGGAATGGCCACCGGTGTTCGGGTTGATTAGCATTATTTGTAAACCGAGCAGAGCATGCACTCCAAGATGCCTTCCTGGAAGGGTGGAATGGTTCCCGGAAGGATCTGTCGGAGCAGTCACAGTTCCGAATTGATTGGCAAACATGTGACATCGACCGAGTGAGTGAAGCTACCCAGCGAGACACCAATGTGCTTGGGGGCTTGGGCTGTGCATAATTAGCATACTTTCGCTCGAGTGCACACGCTCTGCACTCGAGAATCTCGATTTCGTGCCCGCCTCGAGATTCACGGAGAGTGGAAGCGTGGCCTCGAATCGTCAGCACATTAGCACAATGCTCGGTATGCCTCCACCGAACGAGTGATGCTGGCGCTGAGAGCAGGGAGTGAATTTTAAACAGCTGATAATAGGGCTCTAGCAGCGTTCGGTTGCATTTTGCCTTCGTCAACAGGAAAGGACAGAAGGTGATTGAGCAAGCTGAAGCGCAAATGGAGCGCAGCTAAGCAAACAGTACGGGTGAGTGGCATTCGGAAGCATTAACTTTACTGCAGACTGGAGAAAGGCCAAGAATAAGAGCGATAGTGCCTGCGAATCTGCATTCCAATGCAAATGAGAGATATTTTGAAAATTGCTTCATTTTGCCGAGGAATTAATCGCTCCACCAGCGATGCTCTATGACTGATCGACTATTTTAGTGCTTCACTAGTTGATCTCCATAAATTGATTAAATGTTCCATCTTCTACATCATACAATAGAAATCTACACAAGTTACCATTCTTCGATGTCCATTTTCATTAAAATTTTACATTTTCTCCATTCTCGGTTCCAATTAAATCTGCAATACTATTGCTGCCCATGACAAAATAATCAAAAAGAATTGAAAACGACTGCAAATAAGCTATTCGTAATCGTCAAATTAGTAGCATTATGTCTCCTTTTAGCTCTATAAAAATCTAACACAAAGGACGTATTGAATTCAAAACGAATAGATGTCACCTAACACGAACCCACCGCTTGTACCTGCATGTCCTGCCCCTTGCAGCACCTTATCCACACGTTCACCGCCCGGATTCCGTCGGCTCGTTGGGGCAGCTTTTCTAGAGCGCATCGTTTCGCGCAATCCCTTCCGGGCCTTCCGAGGACCACGCTCCTGTTGTACGGCGGCCGCATTCATGCCAGCGAGAAAGCACTTCTGCAGACGACAAAACGGACACCAGTTGCGCCTTGCCTTGTCCACTGAACAGCCGCCAGGACCGGCTGCGGGAGAAACCGAGGGACAGAGACACAGCGATTGATACACCTTCCGAGCGTCGCTTCCCACCCTTTTAACTTCCACTCACAGATGCAGCTGTAGATGGCCCGTTTGCGAATACTTCGCTTGAAGAAACACGAACAGCCATCACAACAGACGGTACCATAATGTTTACCGGAACTTCGATCACCACACACGGCGCACACTAACGGCTGTGAGGCCATGGCCGGGAGCATGCGACACCTAAAACCTGATTATCCCCGTAAACAGCACGACACCGATGATGTTCGCCACCGATTTGGCAACTAACCACGTCGCTCGACGCTTCGGAGCCTTTTTATATGAAACTTCCGGTAAGAAGGTACAGGACAGCCCTTTCTGCACCACACTAGGGTCAACGTTAATCATTATTTGCTTTTCAATCGACCTGCAACAGGTTGTGAAGGGACATCATTTGCATCGCATCGGCGTCTCCTCGAACAAGGGGCCTCGCGGGACAGTGCGGACACCCGAACTCCTTGGGCACCCCTCGGCTCATTGGGTGTGAACGTTGACATGCTAAATCACGCCCCACTCTCTCGCCACTTCAGCCCGTGTTATCCGTGTCAAATCAAAGACATTTCACACACGTCACACAAGTGGCCAGTCGCAATCAGTGGTCGACCATCAACGGCACGTCACGACGCGACACGACACAAGAAGGTACAAGGTTCGCTGGTGAGTCCACTCTGGCGAGTCATCGTTTTGTCAGCCCGAAGCGACGCGATCGCCTTGTCACCTCCGAAGGGACCGGATGCCGGGACTAACTTACCCCTTACGTTGGCGGATGTCCAACATATAATTGACATGGCACCGGGCCCCCGGGGGGAGGTCGGGGTCGGCACCACAGACCAACAATTACATGCATTCCGAACACTTGTTGCCGCTGCCACTGCCGCCGGCTAGCTTTATTTGAACAAAAAGAGAATGGGGAGGTAAAAAAGGATGTAACCGGACCATTCCGGAGCCATGTCCGCCGGCTCGTGTCGCTAATGTGAGGCAAAGTTGTAACTCCCGGACCCGAGTGAGTGAGGAATGCATGGGGAGTCTATGTTTGTTTTCTGCTGTGTTTTGTCCTGCTTTGCTCACTTTGCAGGGCTGAGGAGTGAATTTGTGAAAATAATGAACATGAATATTTGATCCTTTTTTTGTCACATTTTCAGTTTTCGATTCCACATACGGAGTTGATGACGAGTTAGTCGAAAGATAATGATTTAGAGGGAATGTCTAGTCACAATAAAAAACGCAGTTGGATGACAGCAGTCGATTGGCACCTCGATGACCGTTCGTACCGTGGCCTCAGGAGAGATTGATATCAGTACCGGTGATCACTAACGGGAGTTATCCGGTTCTGACTCATGTGAGCACGTGTCATAGGCACTCCTTGGCGTCTGTTGAACATGCACGCAACGTAAGATACGATAACGAATAGGATATTTGTCTGAAGTTTCGTAGAGTTGGAATAGAGACAATTTCTAGAGTATTATTCAAACAAAAACTTCCAAAAGCAATTGCAGTGATTGTTGGGTGCCATTTTGCAACTGTATATCGAAATAAATTCTTTCTGTGCCAGACCAAGAGACCCTTCTGACCAGAAAAGAGATTATCTCAAGATCCTACATATATCGATTATTCAAAAACGTAATTTGATTACTGAACAAATCAAAACTCTGAGGCTTCTACATGAGGGGTTCCTGGGAATTACTGTCTGTCGCGAAGGAAAAGAAACCTGTCCTTGTGTTCTCTGAGGAGAGAAAGTTTTCCCCATTCATCCATAACATTGGCGCACGGATTGGAGCAACGAAATTTAAATTCTCTTCCAAGGATTCCAACTGGAGTAGGAGCAGTTGCGTCCGAAAATTGGTTTGTAAATTACTTTCCTCGTTTCATTAGAATCGTCGAAGTAAAGTAAGTAGAAGTTGGCAATAAAGTAATTTCTTCGAAAACATTATATAAATAAGCTGTCCTGTAGATCTGGTTTGCCATCGTGGATCT
>NC_064877.1:33552500-33560000 GCF_943734665.1 Anopheles aquasalis
GGCGAAACCTAACCTCAGCCTTTCTAATAAATGACACTTTATCCATCAACACAGCTTGGCACCGCTTGCCGATCAGTGCAGCTGTCGGTGCCGGTGCCGGTGGCCAGAATCTATTTTAAATCCCACTGGAACGTGCTCCGTCGGCCCGCCGTGGAGACTTATCGAAGCATTTCTGCAGCCCACCCTCACTCAGCACGAACTAAAAAACCCACTCGAGTGTAGCGACGACGATCTCAGTGCTTATCGTTATCCTGCACGCTGATAGCAGTCACGCCGTCCCCTTCCTTCCTCGGAGCGAATGAAAATGGCGTCCAACGCACACACACCCCGGGGACACGATTGCCGAAAAAAGCAATCCGCGATCGGAATGATGCAAGATCGTGATGCCGCGATGCGCGACCGCCGATCCGCCGAATCACTCATCAAAAGCCCATAAATTGGCATTAAGATTAGCAGATCGCGCGCACCGATCGCGGACTGGTGCTAGAGGTGGTGCTTCTTGGTTCTGGTTCTCGTTTGCTGGCCACCTTCGCGCAACCATCGCGAAATGTCACAGTTCATGTTCCGGTGTGCGGTGTGTTCCCCCCCGGCCACAAAACCAAACCCATTTTGGCATTTGTCAAAGGTGTCCACGGGGTAAAAGCGTCTGTCGCAGGTTCGATCAGTCCCGCTAAGTAGTTCGGAGTGCGCGAAAAAAAACCCCCCGAAGTTCGCACGACGCAACATAATTACTTGTGATGATGATGATGACGATGGCGGTGGCGGCGACAGTCGTGAAATGGAGCTTGTTAACATGCCAACCTCCACGGTCTCGTTATCGCTTGAGCAGGCAACGTTCTAACGGCCCCCATTCCATTCAACACGTGCTGGCGACGGTCATAAAAGCAACGAGGGAGGGAGAGGACCCTGAACCACCACCGAACCTGCGTACCATCAACTGCGATCAACTGATCCTCTGACCAGCATATCGCTCGCCAGCGTACTCCATGGATAACAGCAACAGCTTCAACAGCAGCAGCAGCGATATCGAGCGAACAATGGTGCCGGCGCGGTTGGTTTCTACTTCCGCCCACTTCAGAGACACTCCCCTACCAGCACCAGCACCAGAGCATTACGGCGATAAGCATTACAGGCCGATAGCGCACCGCGGCACAGTTAACCACTACACTACGGTACGGATGGATGAGTTTCGCAAAACGATGAGCGTTCCTCGTGTGTTCCTCCTGTGACAAACTTTGCGCAACGAACCGCAAAAGTACGGGCCACGTCGAGTTTCCGGATCGAGCGGCTCATTTTACCTTCCATTGGGCTCGCTGTCGGGACACCTGGCAGGCGTGCTGTCATTAGGTGTCGCAAAGTACGCGTTATCGTCTTTACTCCCGGCCAACAGCGCACAGACAGCTCCGCAGTAGCATCCGTTATTCCGTTTTTGTCGTTCGCGGAACCGAAACCCTGTCAACCCGTTTCATTTCGTCAAGTTCAACGACCTGGAAGGGCCATGACGTGCACCCTACATTAACCATTCGTCCATTCCATTAGTCCGATTACACTTGATCGAACCAAACGAGGAGTCGTGTGGGACACCCAGACAGACAGTGGCGCGAGAAACAATTAACACGCTGCGTGATCAGCCGGTACGAGATCTTTATCATCGCGCGGAGCTGATGGCTATCACAAGACGCAAGATCCGTGCGATCGTTGGCGTGTTTGTCCGCCGGCTGACAGGTGACACGTGTTTTGTGGCGCCGCTCTCGGGGTTACAGATACTGTGCCACCGTACGCCGTCTGTTGATTGATCCTTCTCCCTTTTTTTAGTACCTTGGTGTGGTTGCAGCAAATATTGATCGGTGTTTTAGTTGTTTTTGGATCGACAGCTGTATGATTTGAATAGTGTTGGTCTTAGTGGAGAGATTGCAGCATCTCTGGGAGTGTAAACCCATTCTCGATCAACGATTTGATGTCTCCGGTGAGACAGAATTTGCCAAATTCCACGACCAATTCCGGCGATCAAAGATTAGATATCGATTAGGAGGAATAAGGTACATCCAGTAGTACTGTTTTAGATAGATTTAGCATCTTATAGGCTACCTTTAAACTCATTTGAAATACACGTTACTTAGCTTTTTGAGCACTAGTTGCAATAAATTGTATGTGAATGTCAAGCATATCACAGAAGCTGTTGAGTCTAATGTACCGTGAGGAGGCACATACAGGGTGCGCCATCAGGCGCTACACTATTTGAAAGTTAAATAACTCTGTCATTTTTCAGTCGATTTTTACAATTAGGTCAGTTTCTGAAACTTTAGTCTGTGCCATTTTAGTAATGGATCACTTCACGTTAAACGAGCGGACTGAAATTGTCACACTTTACATTGAATAGTGGAAACTGCGATCGTGCAATGAATGATGAGTAAATGGTGGTTTCCTTCTTTGCCGTATATGACGGTCCTGGTTTTTTTTCTGTGAGTCTGTATGAAAAATAAAATTTTGCGAACAAATTGAAGGCTATGAAACAACTTAATGCAAATATTATTTGGCAATTTCAAATTGACTCCCTAAATGTTGTCCAATATCATGCAAAATGCCCGAAAAAGGGTCGCTGTTTTGTATGCCAACTGAATGCGATCATTTCATCGAAATCATGTTTTAAGTATGGCACAATAAAGGGCATAGCATAACCTAGATAAAGCTGGTTTATTTTCTAAAATCGGATGAAAAATGACAGAGTTATTAAACTTTCAAATAGGGTACCGCCTGATGCCGCAACCTGTAGAATTCCTACACTGTCAACGACTGCGCTCGATTCTAACCGTGGAACTCCAGCAACGTTCGTCGGTCGGAGTTTTTGTCGAATTCGATTCCAGATTTCGTATCGAACTCTAATAAAAAAAGCGCTTCATTGCTTCACAGATATGACGGACACAAAAGGAGCACGCAAATTTCTCTCATGATCGCTTTCCCATCTCCATTGTTCAATAAGTTCCGGGACTTATTGGAAATGAAAAATCGCAAAAATCGTTTAAATCATCATGGTAAGAAAATGGAGAAAATCGTGAAAAGTCCCAGAACTTATTGAACGATATGTTAGCACATGCAAAGAGAATGTTAATTTCTGTCAAATTCTCTACTAACCGATCACTTGTGACAACCAACTGTGTACGATGTTCATCATGCAAAGCATCAAATTCGAATTCGGAAGATCAAAAGATGCTGCTTCTATCCCTGCAAAAGGAAAGCTGACTAATATGTATCCTTCTTATAGCTCGTCAACATTCTAAAGAAAACAAAGTTGTATGACTCATTTCACTCTTACTTCACTATCGAACACCCTGGCCAACGTTCTCCTGATATTCGTCTATACTATCAACCAAGCCACAGTCCACCAAAGGGTTCGGTGAAAGCCATGCTCGATAAGACTCATTCAAAGAGACGGCTTCTGTTCTGTCGCATTCCTAGAAATCAAACGGCACGAAAAACCATTCGAAAAAAAGAATAAAACAAAGTGTGCATGTGCGTTTGCTGCACCGAGCTGCCCCTGACTCGGCCACCTCCGCCGCCTTTGGCCACCCTTATCGGTGTCGATATGGGCGCAACGGGGGATAACCAAATCTTGAACCACGAAACGACGTGAAGCGGGGCGTGTGCCAGCGACCAGTGTTGGCCCTAGGCCCTGCACACGACCCATTGGCGGTCGACGGTTCTACGAATTCCGGGCCAAACCGATAACGCCGGACGATTTGCCGGATGAGTGGATAGTGGCCACTATCCGTCCACCGATATCACTGTTTCAGCGCGCGACAGCAGCAGCAACGACAACGACAACGGGTTCACTGATAAATGTGCTTTCACTGCTAATCATCTTTAATGAATCATTGATCCACTTCATCGTGCGCTAAGGCGCTAAGCTAAGCATCCACCTTCTGTCCCTTCCTGGGGACAGAATGGCTTTATCGAAACAGACACAGAAAAAAAACCTTCCCAAAAGAGGGAGGCTCATGCTCTCAGCATCAGCATCCGATCTGCACGGTAGGATCTGCTCCCCCCACCCGGCGGGTCACCAGACAAGCTGTTTTCCATTGTGCTCAACTCTCACCCCAATTCCTGCGCCACCAAAGGATGGACGGAATGGGCCCCGTTTTTACCGATAAGAACTGCGCTTTGGGCTTCGGTACCGCGGATGTCACGAGCAGCAGCAACAGCAGCAGCAAGAGATCGCGAGCAGCGACCAGCGAGCGATCGAAAACATAAAACAGATTCTTTCCATTAGGGATTCTTATCGAAGTGCCACAAGGCGCCACTCGGTCCGCTCGGTGGTGTGGGACGGTGGGCCAAGACGCACCATCGAGAGCTGCAGCACCGTGTCGATGCACCTTTCCACTGCTACGGCGACCGTCGTTGTCGTCGTCTGCATGCGTCGCTGGAAGGGCTCGCTCGCTTCCTTTGGCGCAGAACCGGCTCCACTCCGCGCGTGGCCGTGGCCAATCAGCGCCCGGGGGTCGCACCAACGCACGAATCGGAACGAAAGCCGAGAATCGAGAATCGAGTCGTCGTTGTCGTCGTCGTTGTGGTCGTCGTGAAGCGCCAACCAATGAGAACTCGCGTTCCGCGTTTCAATCCGCGGTGGAGAATTTGTTTTTCAACGTTTATGGTTTTCTTTTTGTTGTTTTGTATAGGACGACGCTCGATTCTCGCTTTTGCACTCTTCGCGCAAAACCATAAATCATTTTGGTTTCGTTTTCGAAGATTTTCTTCATTTTCCACCTCACCGCGATCAGTGCGCGGTGTGATCTGCGAATGATTTATCATTGCAGATGGGGAGAGCGAGAGAGATGATGATGATGATGCGAGAGGGTATCATCATAAATTATAAGTCGATGAAAAATATGATCCCATTTTCAGGTTTCACGAATCGAGCTCGGCGGCCCATTCCGGAGGCCGCTTATCGTTGGTCGCTTGGCGTTTTGCGCGGCTTTCGCCTTCGTTGACAAATGGCACCAGCAGCAGCAGAAGGAGAAGTAGGATGAAGATGATGTGAATGATGCCCACCAGAACCCCAGAACCAGAACGAAATGAAAAGATGTACCAACGAACGCTTCCCACTGCATCACGCATACAAATACGCTTGACGTTCTCATATTTTAATGATGCGATGATCGCATTTGAAGCGACGTGTAAGTGCAGATGTGATCGTAAAAAATAAAGCGGAAGACCCTCTTTTTGTACACATTTTCACCCAACTAAAACTAACCATCTAAGTGCGACGGGTAAAGCGATACCGAAAAGAGGGAGAGAGTTGACCGCCGAAATGGACGAATTACCATTTTCCATCAACCCGAAAAACACTCCAAAAACTCCCCTGACTAGCGATAAACGCGGCGATCTTAAAGCGGGCAGATGCTTAACATTTCATTGTTTTTTGAATTGCCATATATTCTCGCACCGCAATATTGGAGCCAAAGCTAGTGAGCGACCGAACGAGCGGTAAATGTGTTCATAATTTTATGATCCATCCTCCCCCCGGTGTGTCGCGGGCCCTGGTTCCACCACAAAAGTGGCTTCAGGATTAGGCCTAGGCGAAAATCGTCTCAAAGCAGCCGTCATGGCGGGCCTATCATCTTCGACTTTGATCGTAAAACGCGGTCCGATAGGACGCCTGCATGCGCCCCCGAGATGCGGCCAACGCGTCGCGTTTTACGACAAAACCATCCCGTTGTGGGTTAAACTTTATTGCCTTGTCCCCGTTTTTTTTTTTTTTGAGGGTGATCAGCCTCAGGAGCGTTGGTGAGTCACTTGCAGCCCCCACCTACCACCTCCGAAACGAAGGGTCCGTGCCATTGGATATTGAGTCGTAAAATGGTTGGTCGGTTTCTGCTCCGGGTTAGAACTGCGCCACATCAGCCCCGTCGGCCATTTTACATTTCTTCCTTCCATCATCATCATCATCATCATCATCATCATTTCACCATTCAATTTCAAACCGCACGATAGCCATGTTCAGCTTCGCGTTTCGGCTTGGCGTGAAATGAGCGAGTGACGAGGCGCTTCGGAGCGCTTATCAGCTGCATTCGCCAGCCGGTCACACTAGAACATCTTGGTTTGGTGGCTGAGGTCTGAGTTTCTGAAGTGATTTCTTAATTTTTACGAGCCAAAAAACGGGGCAATTAACTTATCTGATACACCAATCTACGCAATCAAACCCGTTAATGTGTGATTCCTTCGCTGACTGACCGTCGGTGCGAAGATCTGCACCTTGGAGCCGTGGAGGGGGGAGGTGGAGGTCCGCTTGAACACACGGTAGCAGCAGCACAGGTGGCTCAGGCAAAAGGGAGGTCGGTTGAAAATTCCTAGAAAATGTTCCGTCGTCATAATTCTTCCTCTGCCACCACTCTGGCTACTCTGCTTAGAATTCAACCCTCCCCTCCCCACGACGGAAAAGGGGGCTAAGGTGGAAAGCGGAACAATTCGTGGATCAAATTAGAGGCGAGAAATTAAAGTTGGAAGCTTGGAATGGCGCGCCGTGCGTGGCCACCTGGTGGTAAATAATTCCGGAATTCATCGTTGCTATCGCGGCCATTTTTTTTTCGCTGGAGGAAAAGGAAAACATAGGAAGGGTGCGCACCCTTCCGAACACACCGCCATCACCACCGGAAGCGTACAAACAAGACTTTTACGACCGTCGATCGGCATTCCGAGGAATTGTTAGACTCGCGCGGACGTGGCGTCGCTACCGTCGCGCCACGCTTGTTTCGGGAATGATTTGATCTAGTTAAGTCGTCCATTCTGTGCTCTGCTTTTCGGGCCTGCGTGCGAGGTGGGAAGAAGTGGAAAATAATGTTTTCCAACCAAAAGGCCCGGACCAACACTAATGCCAGCTGTTTCGGTTGCCCGAGTTTGCTGGGAAATTGAATTGTTATCGGGACACTAAATCGTAGCAATTTTACGATCGGCCATCAATAAAGTGTGTCTCCCAGGGCGGCAAAACCCCTTTGAACCGTCGCTGTTGGTTCTGCTTCCGGAAGCGAAACCCCCATCCCGAATGTTTAGCCTCCGACGGAACTCGCGGCTAGAATATGCATTTTCGGCATGGCTGCCAGCGAGCAGAACGACATTAGAACAACAATTGCTGGGGAATTCCTGGGGAAATTGGGGAATTAAAACTATTCGCTTCTTTATTAGTAACGCTCGAGATATACGCACAAGCGCACCACATTAATTAGTTACTGAAGCAGCAAATGGACTAAAACAGGCGAAGGATTCCGCTAAAAGGCGATGACCGAAATTTGATTGAGCAAGGGATTTACGTACGTTAAAGGCTTAAATCGTACGATTCGATAGATGTACATTAATCCGTTTTAGAGAAATGGATCTACCGACAACTGAGCTTTGGGAAATGCTCAAATAGAAAATGTTTAAACATTGTTAGGTATCATTTATCATCATCATCATCATAGTAGGAACGAAAGAAAGTCTTAAAAAAGTAGAGTTTAACACAAAGTGAAA
>NC_064877.1:33565000-33587500 GCF_943734665.1 Anopheles aquasalis
TGACTGCACCACACATCATGATTGATTCTGGCGCGGGGTTCCGTTTGACCCGGCGAGCCGCGCGATAGACTTGTAGCCCCTCGCCGTGTCGCTAAAAGCCGCCGTGGAAAATAAAAGGGTTTTTTTTC
The DNA here is from genome assembly GCF_943734665.1 of Anopheles aquasalis. NCBI lineage: Eukaryota > Metazoa > Arthropoda > Insecta > Diptera > Culicidae > Anopheles > Anopheles aquasalis. The sequence goes on from NC_064877.1 coordinate 33,565,129, forward strand.
TACTTTACAACTCGATTCCATTTCCTGCGTTGCCCACAAACATTTCAATACTTTTCCCGACGTTCTCCCCTCCCCGGGCTTTTGGTGTGCCTGGCCGACCACTGAAGGGAGTTGCGCGACGCCGGATGCGTCTGTTTTCCACACCACACCACAGAAAACCAGACTCACCACCCCGGGAGACAAGGAACGCGGAGACTGCGGAGGGCTCGAGAGTGAAAGAAAGTATCTCGTCGTCGTCGTCGTCGTGGTCGTCGTTGTCGTCCGTGAGTGCTTTGTGATTTGCCGACGGGAAAAAAACTGTTTTGGGTGCAGATCGTTGATCGTTGATCACACCACAGCGCCGTCGCCATCCGATACGGTCGGCGCCGCCTCGACACAACGTCACCAAAGTGAAGCACGAGGGAGAGAGAGAGAGAGGAAGAGCGGAGAAAGGTCTGATAACCGAAGGGAAGAGAAGTTATGCATCCTAGCGAGCAGAGCTTGATACAAATCGCTTCGATATCGTGTTAATCGGAGGTTTTAATTTATTGGACTCCGGCCTGTGTTCGTCTGTCTGCCGTCGAAGTCGAAGAGCCAGTACACACACTCGCACACAGACTTGCGTCACATCACAAGATCACTTGTCAAGATCACAGAACATCTCACCGATCCAGCCGATGGCGGTGATGCGTCTCGACAACGACGACTTCTGCTCGCGGCGCTGGCGGAGAAAGTTCTGGCGCCGTCCTCCTCGCCTTGGAATGTGCAGTCCCGGTCCAGTGATTCATTTTTCATTTCCGGAAGGGTAACGAGGGTAGCCAAGGAATGCCACCGATGCTGCTCCTGTGACAAAACCATTCCACTGCGGGCGGAACGCGGCTCTGGTGACAAAAGATGAGCATTGGATCGCGTTCTCCCGTGAGAACCGACCGACAACGGGAGCTAGAACATCTAGCGGGCGGTTAACTGATTGAGAAGGCAACTCGCTTTTACTTGTTTTGTTTAGTGAAAGCTATGATCAACCATCAATAAACATCAATAAACATTATTATAAACATTACATCTCCGTTGATTCGATGCGTTTAAATTCTTTTGGTGAAAACTGCACCTCAGAGATGCCAAAAACTGATGTTCTTTTGCAGATAATGAGTTTCTTTAGACAACTACAGGATAAAAAATGAAATTACCATGCTGCAAGCATTTTGAGAGCAAAAATTACGGTTTCGACGATTTTATCTGAAGAAACTTCTGCTATTCACATGGAATTATCAACAATTTTGTGTGGTAAAAACAAGGGGTTATTGTGACATGTTAAACACTTCATCTTTGTGAAATGTCATCTTTCTCATTTGTTTTTAGAATAATCCCCTTTGATGTTTGAAAATTCACTAAGCCATACAGGACACTAGGTCATTCATTTTTTGTGAGTTTTAAAGCTGCTCCTGGCATATAATAGAGAGTTCAGTATTTAGTATAGTTTTAGCAGCGTTTAAATGCACTAATAAGGCAGCGGTACATTTTCGACTCTGTATTGTCTATCTGTGCTACTGAAAGAGAAATGCCAATCAGTTTGTAAATTAAATGCTTATCAGTTAGAGCAGAATGATATTATCTAGAATACAACTAAGAGGACTTACATTTTAGTAAGAACAGGTCTAGAAAATCAACAACTACTAGACTTGTAGATTGTTGCCCTCTTCTCTGTTGTTGATTTTTCTCTGCCATTGGAGATCACGAAATGCGTATTTACAGGTGATTTCCATATTTTAGTGAAAAAAATGGTTTCTCTTATCAGACGAATCTGGTTTCTCTTATCAGACGAATCTGAGATAAACAATTTGAAGATGTAAAATCGCCAAACGATCGACTACAAAAAAATGTCTCCAAGACGAGCTTTCAGCATCAAATCTGTCGCAAATTTCCATTTTAACAATAATTTATTTTCTCATCCACACTATGTAACAAACCAACTAATTATCGACAAGAAGTACGAAGCAAATACGAAAAGGATGATCTTGATAATCAAAGCAAGCAGGTTAAGAATGGATTAACGTTAATGCACTTCCTCAGCATATCTTCTGCCCACAGATTCATCATACTTCCTGCATTAGCAATTGACTACAGCCAGCGCTGCATTCGTTTAGCGTGATATCCAGCGCCGAGCGTTCGCATGGCCACCGACATCCCCCGACCTCGAACAATCAATTCCCATTCCTCGGGCAAAGCGAACAACGAACGAATGGCCAGACCAGCCCTGTTACGGTAGCTGTAACATGCGTAATTTTCAATTAGCGTTTACATTTTACCACCGTAAACCATCCCGAACCATAATAATCCCCTTCCAGCGGGCAGCGCTTCCATTGCATCGCTAATGGACAGATATCTGTTGTAGCGCGTACTGCTGCCATTATGTTACAATTATTTTTTAATTAAAACCAAACGACCGCCACCCGTCAGCCCCAAAAGCTCACCCCGTCCGTCCCCGCGAGGAATTCATCAAAATGAAACCAAAATGGACAATTCATAAAAAACAAAATCCACTCAAAAATATTTCTCAGCCCACGCCCCGTCCACCGAGCACGACCGCACGAGAGATTTTTTTTTCTTTTCATTCCCAAAGCTGTTGAACTACAAAAAGGGTAATTTAGAGAGACTAACCAGCTCGGCCACGCCACTGAGGCAGTGCAGCTGGCTTCTTGCATTTGCTCCGAGGCCAAACGGTCCGCGCGATTCTGTCCAAGCCATTTTGTTTCTGCCAACACCCCTTTGCCACCGGGTGGGGGCTGGTGGAGTTATGATGAGCGAATGGAAATTTATGTGCCGCCCGGACTCATGCGAGTCGTGAGTGAGTGCCAGAACCAGGCACCTGCATCTGCCAAAAGTGCATTCTAGCCCCTTTGGGGCGGCTGATCGACGGCGGTGAACTCGATCCAATGAGCTCACTCCTCACTGCTGCTGCTGCTGCTGCGAACTGCAAACTGCATACATAAGCCATTTGCGATTCATAAGCGCCAGAAACGTGCTCTCGTTCGCCAAAAAACTGTTCTTTGTCCAGAAGAGGATGATGATCTGGGCAGAGCTTCCTGTTGGCGTGGTGTGGCAGTAAAGGCCATCTTTTGGCAGAGCACAGACCACCACAACCGTGCGTGATGCGGATGAAGATGACGGTTGGCCTTCACTTTCGGGCGCACATTATTGAGATGTTCCATTAAAATTTATAATCCTCCGTCTGGCAGCGAGTGGAGCGAGCAGACACTCCGTCCGTCGGTGCTGCGCTCCAAACGCGCATTTCGACGTTGAATTATGAGCCCAGTTCCTCGTCTTGGCCCTCCCTGGGGCCCCCTCGGGGGTCAACTCTTGGTTCCGACACACTACACACTTCCGAGCAGAGTTTGGCCTAACGTCGCTTTGTTCTACTCGACGCTCCGCTGTTTCCTACGATTTATCGTCTCGTGAGCAACCAACCCAGACGCGGACGGAAGTCCAAACGGATCCAACCGGATCGGTGGTGCGTCTGGTTTCTGGTCCGAATTTTAACCCCTCGGTCCGTCCACATACCCGATGGAAACACCGTTTGGAATCCATATTTACAATCCTCCAGTCGCTCCAGTCCACCAGGGACCAACAATTAGCCGTTACCGAACCGTTACTGTGTTATAAAAAGGAGGCCCGGTCCGGGGTCCGGTACTGTACTCCGGACTCTCATTACCCTACTTTCGAGTCCCCCGAGTCTCGCATCGATTATGCGGCGAATGCGACCAGAACACCATCCGCTTCGCATCCGCCATCTTGTGCTACAGCTTTTCCTCGATATTAATGCCCGTGTCATCGCCACAACAAGCCCTGTGCGTGACTGTGTGTGTTTGTTTGTGTGTCTCGTAAATCAAATACAAGTTCCTCGATCTACGGTACATGCGCGAACCAACGATGAGATGAACTCAAGCTGAGGGGCGGCCAACGAGTTCGAAGGACAGCGAAAGATGGCGTCTTGGACTCGATGGCCCTGAACGGTGGTCTGGGGCACGGTTCTCACGAAACGCTTCACTTGGACGCAGTGGACTACGCCTTTCGATCGCGATCGGAGCGCAACGCCAGCGCGAAACCAGCGAGCACCGAGCACCGAGGAACAGGACGCACAATATCACCTGAATCTCGTAAGCGAGTCAGTGCCAGCGAAGCAGCAGAAGAAGCAGAAAACCAAGAGGAAAATGCAACAACGAGCGAGAAGGAGCAGAAGGTTACGTCGTCGACGTCCCGACACGGCGCCAGGACCGTGATCCCGAATTGTTGGTTGTCCCTCGAAACCAAAACCGAAATCCCTTTCGTCCGAAGCGTCCATGCCAGGGTCTGCACCACCATCTTTTGGCCCAGCATGATACACGGAACTGCTCTTTACACGGTACTAGCTGGCTTGCTGGCGAGACGGCATTGGAGCCACTGGAGTTTATGAGAAAAACGTCTCATGCTGCTTCAACATTACGCCATCGATCAGACCGGTATGCCGGTGTCCTCCGCAGGAAGTCCTCATCTGCTGCTCTCAAACTCGCCCTCACGGACAAGACCAGGGGCCCGTGGGCAACATTTCACTCCGGTACGGGGTCGACCATAAATTTTCCCACTCCTCCCATTTGGCAATTTGCGATTTACCTGCTGCTGCTGCTGCCACGCACTTCACCTTCACCATCCTCTTATGCATCTTCTTCTGCATCAAACCAACCAAAACCCAACAAGCGCAAGGAAGCGCAGGAATCGAACCGAACACGGTCCAGGCGGCAGCGACGAGCACTACCGGTGAACGCACAACACAACCGAGCAGCATCCGAGCGATCAGTGCACGCCAAGGTGACTTATTAGCTCTCGCCTGCGCCTCTTGGCCCGCGTGGCCAGCCCCAATTTGTGGCGAACTTGAAGCCGTGATTTATGAGGTCCCACGACAAACCAGTTCACGTACACGATCCAGCAGCAGCAACGGCAGAAGCAGTAGAAGCAACTGGGAACACCGTGATGCAGGGCCGTGAACGGCAACTGGTAGTCGCTGGTCCCGTCGTGGCTGACATTTACACCTAATATTCATTACCGCAAATGATGATAAACCATCACTCCAACCTTCCCCTCCGCCGGGGGATGACAATCCGATCGAACGATCCGTCGACACCACATCAATCATCCATCGATGCATCCGAGAGAGAGAGACGACGTCGCGCTACCGTTTCGCTAGATCCCGGGACACTGACTTCTTCTTCTGCTTCCCCTCTAATCGCTACTCCTAAGCCTATTACCAGCATTCCGACATCCATCGTTTGTGTGCATCGCGGCCATGCAGTAGCCCCGGGAGCCGGGAACCGAGAGCGATTGAGTCCCGATCCTAGGACCATCGCCGACATCAATCATCCACATCTCTGCTTTGCTGGCTGCCTCCGATCTGGTTGCCTGCTGGCCTGCCGCAGCTCCAGACAGAAACCTGTCACCACAAACGTCATCCTCGGGGCCTCGGGGATGACGTCTGCTTAGTCCGGATCGCCTAAGTCGCACCTTCCTAATGAATGACTCCCCGGTCCCGGTTTCTACGTTGTCGTCGTGTGTTCAGGCTCCCGTGTGCAAACTACAGCTGTCACTGATCAGCTCGCGCGCGCCCTTGTTGGTATCGCATTACCGAACTAGACGAGACGAAGTTTGTCCGAGAAGTCCAGTCCAGAAGTCACGAACCTCGAACGGACTTATCGGTTTCGGTAGCAGAAGCATCGAACAGCAAACATCGAAACTCACTTATCTAATTGAGCTAATATTATGAGTGCTTCGCTAACGTAAACAACAACAACAGCAACAGCAACGGCAACGGCCTCTCGATCCTTCATCGGTTACGCCCCGTTCCCGGTACCCCTTTCTGGGCGGCTCGAGGTCACTGGAGGTACCTGAAAGCGAGGCAGGAACGATCGGATCTATCCGATCTCGGTCCAATCCTTGGGCGCCAGCCGTCAGACCAGCTACCTGAATTACGGCGCTAGATTGAGGCGTTCCATGATCCTCACTCGCCGCTCGCACTTAGCTTGACCTCGCCTTGGGCCTGGGTTCTTGGACAAATGTGACGAAAAGGCCCCCGGAGACCGAGGGACCGGAAATGAGGAAAAAACGGGGAGGATCGATTCGCCTTTTTTCTACTTTTTAACAGATCGCTAGCAGACACTCGAGCAATCCTTCGCAGCAGGTACTGTTAGTGTTGCCCCCTCTCTCAAATTTTGTGACAAAAATGATCCTTTTCGCTGGATTCTACGCAGTGCAAATCCTCGGAATGGTGGGTCATTTTCACCGGGGAAAAAACCACTCTTCTCTCTTTCTCTTTTTCCAGCACTCTGTTTGCTTTCGCTGCAAATGGATGCAAATGAAAAGATGAAATGCGTTGCGCCACCACTGCAGAACCTCGATCATCATCATCATTATCATGAGCAGCACTAGCAGCAACACTCTCCCGGGATCCCGGACTAGTGTACAATGTTTCTGGCACCAATAAAGTGCAAAATTGATGAGCTTCCATTGCCGCACAGTAACGGGCTCTGGTGCTGGTGCTGCTGGTGCTGCCGATAAGCATCGTGAACCTTTTGGCCAGGTTGCGGCCCAGAAGCTGAACGGTGTTTGAGGTCTTGCAGCACGCACCGCAGTGGTACCGCTGAGGTCAGCTTCAACTGGTTTAATTGCTGCTTCCAACGCGAGCTTCCCATCGATCTTTTCGCACGGACGGTGACGAATGATGAGAGAGAGAAAGAGAGAGAGAGAGAAAGAGAGAGAGAGCGCTTGCGAGGGAGTTTGCACTTCGCAGGACTTGAATAATCGCATGCGGTACGGTTGAGCTGGCCACCGACTGACCGCCGAGGAGGTTTTTAAAAAGAGTTAATCGCCAAAATCACTTCCCGGTCTCCGGACCCAGCGCCCAGACCAGAGGGTCTCGGCCAGTCAGCCCACACGCTCCCTCCCTCCGCGTCTTTGTCGACGCCCGCCAGGACCAGGCGCGCGGTCGTTTCGCGCTAAATTAGGGAGCTTATTAAGGCAGCTCTTAATTAATCGGTAGTGGCTGCCTCGGTAGCCATTTTCATTTCTTTTTTCCCATTTTTGGTTCGTGCAAGAGGAGGAGTGGGTTGGTGGGTGGGTTTGCGTGGGCTTCACCTGTTTTGCGCCTCTGCCGCGGCCCATTAGCGCGACCCCCGAAAGCCGCCTCTGCCCAGCTCTGCTCTCGGGGCTCGTGCAACCCAAAAAGGCCCCCGAGGTTGGCCACAGCGCCGTGAAAGGGACTCACCACTTACGCAACGCAACGGCCAACGACGACGACGACGATGACGACAAATTGCTTGCAATGACCCGATCACATGCGACACCACGGACGAACGGTGGCCACAACGCGGGCTGCTGCACTTGCCTTTACATTAGCCGCCACAAATTTATGTGGCCACCACCCTCGCTCCCACACTACCAGGCCTCTTCATGTTTTAGGGAAGAGAAAAGGAAAGAATGGTCCACCATCACCAGGTACACTCGATGCGGTGTCCTTCGCGCAAGCGGTGGACGGGAATCTAATTAAAATGTTAGAACGAGTCGTTGCTGGCCCTGCGCATTAACGCTCTCACTCTCTCTCCCTCTCATTTGTGTTTGTGAGGTGGACGAGAAGCTCGCATGCCATCGACCAATATATCTTCCTTTCGACCTGACCCTTAGCTAGCCTCACTCGCCATTGAACGACAGCTTTATGGGGTCTCTATCATTCCGATACCGCCGGCGAAAGGTACCATCCGGCACCATCTTGGACAGGGCTCAGTTCAGGCATCGTAAGTGACAGTTTAATTCCTTTCCAATCAATCCATCGATCGGAAAAGGGAGCAGCGGTAGTGCTGGAAGTAGGAGGACCTCATAAAACAAGCGCGCACCCACCAGCAGCATGACGGGGCGACGGTGATGGTGATGCGCCTCATTATCAGTGCCATCAGCTCGTCACCGCCTCATCATCATCATCACCGCCGGCCAGTGTCGTTGGCGGTCCTTCCTTTTATGTCTCTATTTGCTGGAGGAAGTCAATCATTAGCCCTCCACCATATCCAAACGCACGAAACCCGATGAATCTCCATGCGCTTAGGAGAACGGGGTGCGCCATTAAGTTACCCGTGCTCCCGGTGAGTCCACCGAAAACCAAAAAAGCAGCGGTTGCTAGGCCCCCGAGACGGACGCATAAAACTAAGTTCTGACCCCCGGAAGAAGCTCTAAAATCTGGTGCGTTAAGTGCGTTCCGGGAGTAAAAACGGACGCCCGACCCACCGTAGAATTACGACCAGAGAGACGAAGCAAAAGAACAAATGAGCCACAACTCCGAACGGCTGAGCAATTAGTAGTGGTACGATCGTGCAGGCGAACGGACAATTACGTCACGCTGCTTGCGCCACAAGAAATGGATTAGAATTAGGATGATCGGTTGATGAGAAGGAGCACTGACTGTTATTCGATTTAATGCTACAATTTAGTGCATATTTCTGATACTATCGAATGGGGTTCGTTCTACAGAAAATCATGCCACCAGTGCCATCCTTTCTGTTCGCTAGTTGGGGCCCCCGAATCCTTGCGAATTTGGATTTTGATTGAATCAAAATTAAAGGCATTATAAACTAGTGGCCCCGCTTTCATCAGTCAATTCGTTGACCACAAAGTTAGCGAATCTCTAAATAAAATCTTTAGCCGAAACGTACAGTGATTGTTGTCGAGAAAAGGGTTACATACTAACATTTTGTGCTAAATGATTCAGGATCATAGCGTGATTAACTAGCTCAAATGATGGCCAACCCGGTAACAACTTCCAAGCAGTTGGTTCTACAGTGTATTTGGAGGTCCCGCAATAATATAAATTAGTTGTTTTCGTACAGTCAAAAACTAAATTAAGATCTTCATTCATATTATCTATGCCTTTTGAAGGTGGCGAATGACAGCAAATGACCAGAAATGGTTGACAGAAGAGGTGTTCTGTTCCATTAGAGGACGACGTAAAGCAACACGTGTTTGTAAAGGCTTGTCAGAAACGCCGAATGCTTTCTCGATGCGTACAACATGTAGTTCAAACCAGGCATAGAAGTGATTTGCATCTTTTACGCGCATTATTTGTTTGTTTGTTTGTTTATTGTTGTTCATCGGCCACGAATTGGCTAAATGAATTGAATAGCATGGAATAACTAGATACAATTTTTAACAATCGTCAAGGATTAAAACAACGAAGTCGCTCTTTGAATTATAAAATTTTATTACCGGTAAAAGACTATAATCAATGAGAAGGCTGTAAAAATTATTGTAAAAAACCGAACTACTCGAAAAGGTTGCGCTAAAATTGTAGAAATAAATAAAGGAAACCCCGTTAACCTAGTGTGCCCTAGTGGGCCCTCCAGAGGCTAAAGACGGCCATAAATGCCACACGCGATGACATTTGAGTTTACTGGACGCGATCGCTGGCGCGTGCTTGCGACCAGCGATCGCGTGATGATTAATTGGCCTCACTCCCGAGCAGCACCGATAAATCATAGCTCCGTGTATTCATTCGTCTAATCGCACACTGTCTCTAGTGGCATGGAAATGCCACATCATCACCACCATCACGAATGACAGAAGCGCGCACACTCTCGCTCTCTCTAACCTCACAAAAACCACTGTGCCGAGGGCAAAGGTGTCTTGGCAGCCACGGTAACCGGTGGCGTGCGTAATAAACGCCGCGGGACTACCACCAATTCGAGATAAGCGTAATCTCGATCTCTACAGCGCCAAATCGCCAGCACCATCGCCTGCGCATCGCGCACGTAAAACGTCCCAAACGATCTGTTCCTTTAAACACTTCCGATATGCGAACGCGCGCGCGCCTGCGATGAAATTCAATACTTCACACCGAGCGCCAAAGACAGCGACGACGACGGCGACGAATCGATAAGCGCGATCACGCGGTTGGTGTACGAAACGATCCTTCAATCTCCAAACGATCTCGCACGCTTATCGAAGGCTCGCAGTGGTGGTGGTGCGTTAAAGCCAGTGGCGGACACCGAGGGAGTAAGATGTCCTACATCGATAACTTCATTTTGCGATCGCGATTTTAGGGGTCGCACGCGCACAACGGCACGTCAATGGACCGCGAGTATCATATTTCAGGTACACTCGGCGGTCACTTCGCCAATTTGTAGCGGCCAGCCTTTCGCTTGCCATGCCGAGTGCCGTGTGCGTGCATTACCGTGGCGATCGCCAGGAATGATGTTGCTTCTGCTGCCGCTCGTAACGCGCGCTCTTCTGCTCGTTTATGGCCACATTCTCGGGTCGCGTAAACGAACCGCACAGATCTTTCTCGTTCGACGTTCTTTCCTTTCCGTTCGACGCTTCTGCTTTCTCCTTCCCCTTCTGCAGTCCTCCTCCAGCACTGGGTTCACTGCCACTTGAAAAGGAAGCCGAGGGAGAAAGCTCTTCAAACGGACAACGACGACCATCAACGACGAAGCATTCGCTGCTGCTGCTGCTTCTGCTGCTGTTGCGGTTGTAAGGAAAGACAATTATTGAAATTAGTCCTTGCACTTAGCCGACCACTTGTGTCGCGCGGCGCCGCACCGCACCGCACCGCAGGGACACCGGGAGGGATGATTTAAGAAGCGGCGCGATCGTCGCTCCCTGCCCGACCGCCGGGGTTATCTGCCTGCTGGGTGGCATATGATAGTGAACATGTGCCGCTGCACTTACGCTGCAGGGTGAAAGTAGAGTGCACCAGACGCACACACGAAAGGGCCTTCGTCTAAGTGGGCTCGCGTATGACCAGATTTCAGCGCCACCGAGATGCATTCCGTTGTTCGGTGTTGTTTGCGGTTCCCCGAGGCCACTTCACGATCACCGTCACGGGGTGCATCTGGATCTGGATCTGGCTGATGGCATCCTCGACGGTATCAGGACAGCCAGGAGGAGAGAGAAAAAAATCCCCTGTGTGCATTATCGTGCTGCGCTACTGGGTACCGCGATGGTGCTCGCTATCGTGCAGTTGTGACATTCATGAACCCTCCCTCCTCTAATATGCATTCCAACATGACTTGCAGCGCCACAACGTGGTTCGTAGTGGCTTTGTTTCCAGTTTTTGAAGGCCAAGTCCTTCAAAGCAGCCCGATAAGACTAGAACGATTGCTCCAAATAGCTGCTCCCTCCCCGTCCAGACCAAAGGCTCTAAAGTATTGAAGGTGAAACTTCTCGTCTAGGAATAGAGTGATAGCGAGCGCCCCAAAAAGAGCGTAGGTCACCTGCCAGACGGATCGCCTCTAATCCTCTGAAAGCTTTTAGAGCGCGAGTTGATCTAAATTTGTTTTCTCCATTTTTAGGACGGCGATTCGCGATCAACGAATATTGTGCGTGCCATGGCTACACAGGACACGATCACGGGCACGATTTGTGACATTGTGACACATCACTGGCAGCAGCAGCAGCAGCAGCAGCAGCAGCAGCAGCAGCAGCAGGAGTAGCCGGCAGGACATCTACTCCGACGCTCACATTCCGTACAAGCATCATCATCATCGGCGCATTCCAAGCATACCACTTCCACTCGAGGCAGAAGAATAAAAGGAACCGACCTCCGGATGAGCCACCTCAACCAACACAAACACATGCACACACCTAGAGGCCCGCCAGTCCGCCAGAGTGGGGATCGTAAATTATCCGAAATTCTTTCACGGGGCAGCCAGAGTGGCCTTAATTGAAATTTTCAATCAATGATCAATTAAAACAAATTGTTGTCGCATAAAATTTGCATACATCTAAGCGCTGGAGCGCCTAAAGTGGAGCCGAAAATCACTGCTCGCGACGCGTCGCTACACATTAGTCTGGGAGGATGGAACGGATGGCCCCACGTCGGGGGACCACGCTGCTGTCTAGGGGCACAGGATGTGTGTTGCGATTTTGGGCGACCTTTTGGTGCTGGCCCAGCCCTAATGGAGCCATGGTGGAGATGGTTAGCACAGTTGGTTGGGCAGGTAGTGACACCAGAGAGAGAGAGAGAGAAAAGGGGATCATGCAGTGCCACGATCAACGCGAAAAAAAAGCATCCGCAAAACATTCTGCGACCTCTCGCCGCTCCGTCCAAAAGCTTTTTCCTCCCCTCGCCCCCTTAAAATCACCCGAAAAACAAACAAAAGGAAAAAGGAAAAAGAACGGACGCACGCATGCACGGACCACAAAGGAAGTGCCGCGGTGCCGGCGCGCTCGCGCGACTGAAAATCAAAGGCCCGGGACCGCCCCAATCCAATCCTTTTTGGCCCACTGCCGCACCGAACAGTGTTTCCAATGTCCGATGGATTTCAATGTATTTTGAATAATTTCCACCCCAGCAGAGGGAGCAGAACAGAGAGAGAGAGAGAGAGAGAGAGAGAGAGAGAGAGAGAGAAAGAGCAAAAGAGAGAGAGAGAGAAGAAGCGATGGTGGAGCAGGTTGATAAGATGGAGGGAGAAAACGGATCGGATCGATTCGATTTTCATTCTGTTTTGCAAGATATGCCCGATCGGAAGATGTTGAGCATCACATCGACGTCGTCGTCGTCGTTGTCGTCGGCCTCGAACTCACTCTATTGGCCCGCCGGTAGATGGATCTCCCCCCCCCCCCACCCCCCCCATCCGCCGAGAAATCTTCCACTCGAATCGAAATGGAATTAATGATGCCACATCGGTACCACGGCACCGCGGATCTAACCAGGTGTTGGACAAAGCACCAACCGTCGGGCCATCAAAGCGGTGCCCGAACATAATGTTTTAAGTGAAATTTTATTTCATAATAAAACTATAATTATGGTCATCCCGATCGGTGTCCGGTGACCGTCACGAGGGTTTTCTGCCTGGCGAGAGCGAAATGGCAACGGTAGGAGCCGCTTTTGAGGTCCCGTGCGATCCCGCCCGGCTCTAAACTAGAACTCTTTCGATCCTCGGATCTAGCTTTACGACCGTTCCACGGAGCGGACGCAGGGGATGGGATTTAAGTAGCGAGGAAAGCAAAGAAAGAAGATCGGTGGCGGTCTCACATGTGACAGGCGGTCGCGGTTGCGGCTGTCGCGCCGCTTGTTGTGACAGTGCCCGGTGTATAATGTTGTCTAAATGGAGTCTGATGAGATGTGCGCGAAGATTGCGGCGAAAAGGGAATCGTGAAGCTGAAGAATCAATCATCGTGCCGAGCACCGGCGACCACGGTACAACAGGTTCGGGATGGATCTCTGATGATCCGTCGCCGGCGGATCGTAATTCGTCAACGCGACTGCCGAAGCGTCGACACTGGAAACCCATCATCGATTGATATCGTGATTCGAGGAGAGAACAGAGAGAGAGAGGGGGGGAGAGCGCGCGCGAGAGAGTGACTGAAAGATTAACAGAAACATTAAGAGCTGATCGAGAGAAAGAAAAGACGAGAAGGTGGGAAAAAAGAATCCAAGAATCTTGCGACCACGGACTCTGGCAGTTGTCCGGCACAACTAGCGACGATAATGCGCCTTTCGGTTCACGGTTCACGGTAATTCCACCAAGGGACAAGATGTGATTTATGAACTCTCTCGCGCGATGCAATCGAAACGCATTGAGGCAGGTGCACGAACGCAATCTTGACGAACTGCAAAGGATTTCAAATGCAGTTAAGTGCAATCGTGTGCCATTCCCGTTTATGCTTCTCGCACGAGGCCGCGAACATCATATTCCACTCAGGCGGGTTCAGCACGAGCTGTTTGCTGGACTCGAAGCATTTAACTGCGCTCTTAGTGTTAACATTGCAGTCATTATGCTCAGCGTAAACTTTGCATCTGCGTGCCGGAGTCTCTAGCATCGGAACTACGGATCCCGAGGTCCTAGAACAGCTCAGCGCGTTGTTTTTGCGCCCAAAAACCGTGCTGCAACACAGTGCGGCTTGAAGTATACCACAAATCCACAGCCTTCACAGCCTTTAACACCTCAACGATGCTGATGCTCCATAAAAGAGGGACCCAAGTGCAAGCGTCTTAATTGGAAGCGCAGCAGAGAGAGAGAGAGCAGAGAAGGAGATAAAAATGTAAACAGTCGTAAAGGAGGGGTTTACGATCGGTTTGATTGATCCACCATCATCACCATCCACGCCGGATCAACTCAAGAGGTATTCACCGAATGTGAAGGAGAACGATCAGAACGCCGTCGAGAGATGATACCGTGCTATCCATTAGCTGCAATCCCGGTGGATGGAGGTTCGCAAAAAATGAAACATAAACTGTCCTCTGATCACTCACTCGGTGACTGATTTCTGGACACCAAATTGAGAGCAAGGGAACCGAAACATCGAAAACGATATTCAATCCCGCTTCCCGCTTGTACGCAGCTCTTTCGTTAATGTTTCATTCATGCTCCAATTCATTCACTGGTGCGATCGGCGATCCACGTGACAGGACGCAAGCATTCAGCAAATGTCACCCCCGAAGATGCCACCGAAAGGATCCGGTGGTGGGATGAAATGAGATAGAATGGTGCTGATGGTAATGTCTGACCGTGGTGAATCCCGACCAGCACCAGAGGTTCGCACACGACAATCACGACATCCGCCGGCACGATCACTCGATCTCTGGTGCTCCAAAAGGGTGCTTCGGTCGGCTGCTGTCGCTGGTAGCATGCAAAACTGGTTACTGGCCCCTCTGATCCCGGGGAGAGAATGTTCGTGGTCCGTGGTTTGCGGTTCGCATGCTGTCCTGTCCTGTCCTGCTTCGTCGTCGTCGGACATCACGCCCGTTCGGTGGTGTGCCTGCGGACGACTTTGACTAATTTTTGCCGCCAAAATAGATACACGATTTTGGACTTAAAGGTTTTAGAAGCGAAGGCCCAGAACGCGCCGGGACGCCCGCGTGCAAGATCAAACGCTGGTGGTCGTCCGTGTTGATGGAGAGCTCCCGGATTTTTCGACAGTTTTTTTTTTGCTTTTCGTTCGTTCGGTTCGGTTGTTGGCTTGTTTGTTTCTCTTTTTTTATATATTCTACTTATTTGTCGTTTGCTGATTTGTTTCCTTTTATCCACTCACTCACTCCTCGGTCTCTCTTTCGCGCTCGCGTCCACTTCCTCGATCACCGGTGGACATCTACATTCATCACTGATCGCGTAGCTTTTCATTCTTGCCTGCGCGACCGATTGATCTTTGCTGACCAATGCCTAATGTTGGGCGGAAACGTTGTGCGGTTACGTGCCTTTGATCTACCCTTCGCGTGCATAGGTGGGCTTAATCGGATCGCAAACTAGGAACCCCCACCAACAGCAAGGAATCATGTCGCCAAAATTATATGAATGGATCAAATGCTCGCACGGGATCAGGAGGGTTAAGTATTGGTCTGTTGATGTGCCGATGAATGATGATTCACAGTCGCCAAGTTGAGTGAAATAATGAATGAAATGGATTCAATACGAAGAATTTCATGTTCTGCTGGGGCAATAGCATCAGCTAGGTTTATATTCTTCACATTTGATGATTGAGCAATCGTTGTTGTCTAAATAGTCATGGATAATATGAAAATCATTAAATCCTCTTCTGAAAATCATATTCAAAACTAAGCAGGCTGATGTCGATTTTTGTCTCATATTGTATTAGAAAGCACCCCAAAGGATTATGTATTTTTTTATCATAACATTTCTTTAACTATCAATTGATCAGTTAACATTTTTATCTTTAAGTAAAGAATAGCATAGCACAGAGCAATAAACATGTAAAAAAAATGTTTTGATTGTTGAATCCTAATACTTCGAAAACTATTATCGAACAGCAGTGTTCACGGCAACGAGCAATGGATTCAATCAACTAATACTGCTAGATTTTCTTTTTAAATTACTTCATGCATTTCTTTGCTCTTTTATCGCAATTTAACAAAAATGTTTTAAATGTAAAATCATTTGCAAAGTATCATTTCATGAAATTGCCTTAATAAAACATAGTGAAACTAAACGAAGTGACATTCAAGCAACAATTAAAAGGGAGTTTAAACAAGAAATAGTTTAAAGATCATTTTCCCGACGCACATTACAATGATCTTATAGTGAAATAGTTTTATAGTATTCGTTTGCAATATAGTTGCTTTCACAAGTATTCTAGTAAAGCTCGTCCAATAAAACACACCAAGAACGATGCATCAATCGCCCTTCGTATGCCGTCACGAAGCGAATCTCGAGCGCCATTGCTTTCATCGATCGGGACTTCTTGTCTTCGTGTTCGAACCGCTGCTTCTGACCTTATTTGTCAATTAGCAACAAAGTGTGAGTTCCCGTCGCCTTCCAGCTGACTATCGGCAGCCATTTTCCGGATAGTTATTGAGCTGCAGATTATGATCTCGCTTGATTGGCTGAGCTCGGCCCTGCTCACCAGCTTGCTCCCTTTGCCTTTGCATCGGCCCCCGGGGGGCTCTGTTGTCCCCTAATTGGAGTCATTAAATTTAATGATCTATGGGTGAGAGCATTGGATGTTTGTAGTGTTGTGGCCACCAATGGAAAACCAACTCGCGACTTCATCCATCGCCCGATTTGATCCCGTTCGTTGGAGTGCCTGTTTGTGGCCTTCAGCCACCAACGGAGCGACGGTAGTAGTTGTACGATTCAACCAACCAGCCATCCAACCAACCATCTTCCATTATCGTAAATAAGGTGTGAAAATAATGTTATAGGACTGTAGGACGCGCCGGAGTAGACACCCGGTCTGTAATGGTACAAATCAATTAACTTACCTAGATGAAGTTGACACGTTGTCGCTGGTCGTTGGTCGGCTGCCGTCGTTCCAAACGTTGAGGTGAGCTTGTTACCGTGAAACGGTGCCGTATCGTCGCTGCATTAGGCGTCAGTTGGGACCGAGCAAGGAGCTAGTACTAGTCGTTGGAGCGGACTTGCAATGGTTCAGTTCAGGCTGCTGTCAATGTGCTGCTTCTCATTCGCTACAACAGACTCTAGTTTACATGTTTTCTGACGACAGTTTCATTTTGTTTTCGAATTTTCTAACCATGGAAGTGATCTCTTCTCTAGCACACTAGTCACAGCCTTACAGTGAACTACACCGATGGAGGTCGCTTTCTTTTGATGTGATTCTTATGAACCAGATTCTATTTCAGCATTTCACAAATTGCACAAAATCTTTAACTTCTTTTTATGTCACTGCACGATTACGGAAAAGGTTATTCAACGATCTCTTTATTTCTCCTAAGACACCGAATAAACACAATTCACTCACTAAACGAAATGGATCTCTGCTCAGAAGTTTCAATTACAACACGTACACTGCTCACAAATTTCTTACTTGGCGATCACTCAACAAACTAATGAAGGAAGAAGTCGCAGCATTATGATTCGAGACTATCTACGATCAGATCAGTCACCTGCAGCAAGCAATACCACACGCGAGGCAAACGACGATCACGCATTTATCTCCGGATCGCCCAGACAGACCGAACACACAAAACGCCGTCTTATCCCTCTCGAAAACTAAGCTCAACTAAAAATACGAGCGGCCCCGAGCGACGCATCGACGCGCGTCTTCGAGTCGGGTTTGGCCGGTTCCTTTCCTTCTTTTTTTTTACTGTCGCCTCGTTCGCTCGGCACCCACGAAACAGGAAATAGTCAACCCGGACCCGGATCGATCCGTCCAATCAGCGAACAGCGATGGCCACAAGCCAAGCTCCGCCCATCGTAAAATTAGTATACTAATTTTTGCGCAGTTAAACTTAGTGTAGACTTAGTTTAGACTTTTTTTTTCGTTTAACAAACTAGGTGGAATACTAATGTACGAACCTGAGTGGCAGTGCCGAAGCACTTGCACCGTAAAAACACAGGTCTGAAGCGACTATATTTTGGAGTAACGTTGGTCAAACCACCTTACATACTCGTTACTTCTAAATTCTTTCCTCCCAAAAGTACGACGGACCATGCCTAAGCATCTAAACGTTGCGCCAAGACGCTGGCTTTTCCCCAGGCAGTTTAGACTAGCAGAGACTATTAGATAAATTATGTTTTAGTTCATATAGTAAGTTTTATTTATAATTGCATTCTGTTGTTGAAACCAAGGGAGTTTCCGAGGTCTGTAGAATTCTATTTTCGTCGCAAGATGAGCAATATTTTGAAACAAAGCTTAGTTGAGAATAGAAATCTATTGAACAACAGTAATAAGCATCATTTACCATACACTCCACTAAGCAACGCATAGAATGCTCAAGGATGTCCTATGGCACAGTACGCACGATCGGAACGACGCCCTTTGGCGTACCTTATCGGTTCACTTTAGCAGGACATTGAGCACCTCACAGCAGCGCACGCCATTAGGTGGCTTTTCCGCGGGCACTTACCTTCCGCCGGCATTCCACATTTGCTGCGACTCATTATACGCCTCTTGTACGCTGCTGCTTCACTTATGCCCTAATCTTTATGAAGCGCAGCAGGCCTTCGAAACGGGCACGATCCTCGCCGGCCTTCTTGAACTTAAAAACGGATCTTCCACGCGATCGCGATGCCCCACGCTTATCGGGCTGCACGCGTGCTGTCATTACGGTCACGATCGGGCCCCGACCACCGTCAGCTGGGACTGGAACCGACGGAATGGCGCAGTAGGACTCACAGCCATCATAATCCACAATCGCACAAACGGGGAGGGTCGCTAATGAAATGATCGCTTCATTTTCCAAACATAATGCCACATAATGCGACTCCTCCTCGGGCAAGAAGCAATAAAGCAATAAAAAGACACTTATCTCCGTACCGCAACTCGCAGGCGTTGAAATGTACGCGGGAACGAAGAGCATATCGGTTGATAAGGATGGAACCAGAGGGCTCGCTCTATGATCGGAATAGTCAACGGGGCAGTGCCGCTGCTTGATCGATCATAACATAAATGCCCAAATCACCCTTTAGCCCTTGCATTTTGCGGGCGAACATGGATTATAGATTAAGTGATTTTGAATTTACTCAAGATACTAAAATTGATCCTCATCCTCTGGGGTCACTATCAAGCGATGCGACTGGGGCCCGACGAAGCCATCAGATGATGGCAACATTTTCGAAAATGTTTCGATTTTTGATTATGTTCCGAAGCATCGAATGGTTCCAAGTGCAGCGAACCGACGGAACTGGCCTGCCTGGCCGCAGTTGATTTGCATATCACCCAGCATTACAACTGTATTACGTCGGCCGCTTATCAACCGCTCCGGTCCATTTCCGCCCTCATATCTAGCCAGGGCCGATACGATAGGGCTCGCTGCGTCGTGACGATGCTCGTGGTTTGGAAGTAAACTCCAATACCTGCACCACCACGCATCTGCATAATGTAATGTGTTGCTCTGATGCACCGATTGGAGGATAAAGTCTTCGGCTTTTAACTTAAAACAAAAATCAATGACCACTAGCTAGTGATAACTCCGATTATCCGAAAGGGCGTACGACGTGGTGCAACGCCTTGAAAGATAGTAGTTCAACGTATAGGAATTCAGCTCATGTTCTTTCGGTAGGTCACTTCTTGGCGTCGCTTCTAGGCTGAGCCAAGCAAGCAAACCCCAGAAACCAGAGGCGCCATCCAGAAGCGTCCCGCGGGATCGTCCTCCTGCCAGATTCGATCCCAACCGTCAGATTGCAGACAATAGACACATAAAACTGTCACATAAAGACACAACTGACCCTCTGGCGCCGTGTTCCCGTGTTCTGATGATGACGGTCAAGTCGAACGGCTAGGTGGCCTGTCTGGACCAATACGGACCAACAGGACCGTACACCTGAGCACCGCATGCCGCTCTATCGGTACGCCGGAGGTCCGAACTTTTAAACCCCTCAGACACTCACTCGTTGACCCGTCCGATTCATTGCGGACTATTGCGTAACGCATCCTACCGACGCCACTTGGACCATTCATAGATCCTGTAACCGACATCGTTGTGCCCTCGTTAAGGACATCTTTTGCCTTTTTTTCTTTTTGAAATGGCATGAAATTGGGCAACTAACCATCGGGCATCGGTATTTATGGTTACGAGTCCTTTACCTTCGCCATCCCCTGTGCCATTTGTACGCACGTCTTTTTGTGGCCCGTGCCCTTTTCTAGGGGTTTTTTTTTGTGTGTTTTTTTGTGTGCCCTTATTTCGATCCCATCCCGAACGGGAACCCTTGGATCGATTACGACATGTTGATGCTGCACCAGCGTGAAATTAGCTTTGTCTCTGGTGTCGACCCATAATTCATCGATTCATTGGCGCAACCGGATGGCTCCTGGTCCCTTTTTTGCGCTAATGAATGAGTGGTGCTGATGACTCTTTACAGGCCGAATTCCGAACGGTTGCAGTAGCTGGACGTGATCATCGATTGTGATCTATAGAAAAATATAGATCAAACTCCCAGAGCTACAAACCAATCGGTCACTCCAACGATTACTTCAATTATTTTGAGTAATTTTGAATAAAAATCAATCTACTTTTCGACGCACCTTCAGCCACCGCCATCGGTATCGCCTCAGCATTGACCTGCGGCCAATGAAGCAATCGGTTTCAATTAACGAGCACATTTTACACCAAGGAACACTTTCCCGGATCGAAGCTGCGACCGCCGCCACCACCATTACCTTCGTGTATGATTTACGAACTCATTATGAGCCGCTCAAATCAATCTAATCTAATCTCACGGTGGTAAATACAGTTCAGACTGCCGCTCTGTGCCCACTGCGGGGGTCTCGATCGGTCCCGTTCTCGTCCTCGAGCTCGCAGCTCGACCCGTTTTGCATTTCCAATCATAATAAGACATTTACCTGCCTCCCTCTGGCACCGCAATCCGCGTGATTACTCATATCACCGCGGCATTACCGCGCACCGATCGCTCAATGCACTCCAATCGCGTCGTCACCTTCGGCCTTCGGGTACACTCTCTGTGGTGGCCACATTCTGTGCAGTTGGCCTTTATATTGCATTTTCTTTCTGTGTGGTTTTTTTCTGTTTTTTTGCTTCATCGCAGCCCAGCGGTAGCACAGCTCTATTAACGGCACAGTTTTATTGCATCGTCAGCTATCGGCGTCAATTAAATTTTGGTTTTTATATCCCGATAGTGCCCTAAGCCGCGCACTCGAACGGAACTGCGCTCCGGACCAGCCACACAGACCCACACCGACGTACGCAAACAGACGCACGCATACGCACTGGTTGGTGTGGCGTTGGCGCTGATGGCGCCATTTTATGATGGTCTCCTACGCGTTTTTATCGTGACTTTAGTATTTTCTTCGATAAGTTGCCATAAAATCGGCTCAGGCGGCAGGTATCCGTTTTTTTTTCTTCCTTGAAGCCTCCCTTGCAGCAGGTCAGTTATGAATGGCGGAATACTGTGCTCTCTGCTTGTGCTTCGAGATGAGCCCAAAAAACGGGCGAAACAATATGCAATTGTAGCTTCGACTTCGGGCATTGTTTTGTGGAGGTTCTGGTTTTATTTGTTTCCCAATTGTACTCTCAAGAGGCAGAGTATATATTTGAATAAATCGTTAAATAGCACCAAACATCATAATTCTCATGCAACGACCACCACTACGAAGCCTAACGAAGCCTAATCCGGACCATCCCGCAAGGTCCCGCAAGGGCTCAGCACACCCCCGGACGAGGTGCACTAGGCAATGGGAGAGAGCATTTCTATTTTTTGAAATTTTACGACCACCAGTACGGGCTCGTAAAATTTGATTCCCTTTCCAGATCCCGAATGGACTCCTTGTGAGGCGAAAGCGCCACCGCCCGTTAAAGGAACGGGGAAAGCCCCGCTAAGGAAGCCTTTGTCGGTGGTCGGCAGTGTTGAATGGCGGATCTCGGCGATCCATAGGCCTAGGGCCTCTAAACGGACATCGAACGACGGTGGCGGTGGCGAAGGTGGAGTGCAACAAATGCGAAGCGCTGTGTTGGCGTGTTCGTCGCTGCACAGGCCACAGGGCACCATGATTACATTACCGTGTCCCGTTCCCTTCTTGGCAGTAACAGCAGCAGCAGCAGCAGAAGAAGAAAGGCCTTTCTTTCGCGACACGAAGCCGTATGGTTGGGTCGTCCCCTGGTTTGACGGTAGAGGCCCACGGTTCGAGCGAACCAGATCTTCCGAGGGCTTAATGGCGTAATAAAATGAGTTCTTATCGGTCCGGTGGCATTAAACCGGGTGGGAATGGGAGGGGTTCGGGGAGAAGGAAAGTAATGAGATGGAAAACATTTTCCCCCATCAGTCCGGGGGAAGGAGTGGAACAGCATTGTTGTATGGGGCGGTGTGAAGTGAAGGGTCAGTCAGTTTTGGAAAAAAGGTTTCCAGGATGGTACGAGCGGCCATTTCCACTAGAGACACAAACACATACACGATCGCGATGTGGCTATTTCCTGGAGTGGCAGGAACTGGGCAGAGTTTGTTTTAATAGGAAT
>NC_064877.1:33592500-33607500 GCF_943734665.1 Anopheles aquasalis
TATGCACACATACACGCAACATTTGGTCCTATTTTGGGGGGTTGGGGAAGGTTTGACTAATTACTGGAACGTTCGGCCACGGCGGTACTCGTGATGACACTGGTAATCTCTCCATTCGCTCCTCGGGCGGCATCCATCGATGACACTCTGTGGTAGTATAGGAAGAGCACAAGACAATCGTGTTACATCCACTGAATGAGTCTTGTTTTTTTCTTTTTGGTAGGGAGCTCGGAATACCTACTGGGAAGTCGCTATGTGGCGGAGTCCACCGTTGTTCCCCACTGGCACTTGGTTCACCAGATGATGGGGCGATAGGTTGCCGCTGCCTCCATTGCCACCAGCAGCTCCATTGCCACCGGGTGAACCGCCACTGGTTACGTACCGTGGATCATGGCTGGGAGAGTTGCCAAGCTCCATCGGTTGCGAAGTGCCCAGATGTGACGCCGTTCCTGCACTCAACAACTTCGGTTCCGTCGTGAGCGTGTGATACTGGGGCGTTATCATCGAGGGAAGCAGTTTCGCTGTAACGGAACGGAATGGCCACGAACGGGATAAGACGTTCAATCGAACTGGAAAGATATTTAAGATTCGCCAACATGATGCTCACCGGTGTTGAGTCCGTTCATCGGCGGGGCCATCGATTGACTAGACTTTGGTTTGCGTTTTCGCGTCTGAATGCCATCCTTCTTCATCGTGAGCGGCCGGTTGACGTTGTGCAGCTTGAAGTAGAGTCCGCAGGCGTTGCACACCGGATCACCCTGGTTGTTCCGGCGCCACAGTGTCGTCGTTGTTGTGTTGCAGTTGGCGCACGTTACACCGGAACGTCGGTTGCCCTGGGCCGGTGGTGCCTTTTGCTGAAAAAAAAAATCAAAAACCGTTCAATACACAATGCGCCACGATCAATATCGAGGTAAATCGATCGAAGGGCCAGCATGGGAAGGAATAAGGAATGCTTGAGAATGAAGAGTCGTGGATCTGTTTTGTTCGATATGAAGTTGCTAGTTTGTGTTTTTCCAACTCTATCGAAATAATTGTAAATGGAACCTAATGAGAGCAATTCTGGCCTAAAGCTTCATAATGCTCTAGAATAAAAGCTAAGCACGTATCCATTATTTCTAGAAAAGTGTTCTGCTAAAGGGATCGAAAAATGGTCTTAAATAAAAGATCGAATCAATCTGTAAACATCATTATCCAATTCCTTTGAATATCCCTTTCAATCCCTTTCACTACAACATTAAGTATTAAAATAAAGGAGGCTTCTATAGTATTCCTTCTTAGTCACTTTGAAGCTATAGGACTGATTTGCGGTCATAATCCTAAATTATACTTTTTCTTTCCACTATCTACAGATTTTGAGACCAACATCCTGATGGTTAAAATTGTGAATAGAGTTTCTGGGCCTGGCGCCTTGACGGCCATAAAAAAATGCTCGATTCGTAAATCTTTTATATCAAAATCCTTAATCATGCTGCGCTTGATTCACAATTTGCCCAAAGATATCGATAAAGCGATGCAAATCACCTCATCATCCTGCTGAAACTATTTTTGTTAAACTCCATGAATTTATCCACTTCTACTTAAAGAAACTTCACAAAAAATGTCCCAGTAACTTACACGTTTATGCAAACATGATAATTCCTTTTAGTAACAGAGGATCTAACAAACAAATTAGTGCTTGACAAGGAACTAAAGACCATTTCCATTAAACGATTACCATACAAATCGTAAACCGTTGGCCGGTGTATTGGTGTAACAAATAAAAATCCCTAATTTGTAGCAACAACAATCATGGCAAACAATCATGGCCAATGGCAACAGATTCAAATCACAGAAAGAAATGTGTTCATCTGCCGACAAGCTATAGCATAACAATCCGGGATTCCAATGTAATGCTCCGATCTAGAACCAGGAATGTGATCCGCGATGCGATGGCACAGCGCGCTTGCTCGCGTGTGTGTCACGTTCAGACGTTGTGAAATATGTAAATAGCCCGCCAAAAAGGCCGTGCGGAATCGCCAGAATTATCGCATCCATTAATGCAAAGAAGCATTCCTGTGGCATTCCTTCCTCATTCGCTACTTCGATCCGTTTCGATTCCGCCCCCCTGGAACTCCGCTCCACCTGGAATGGTCATCGTACGAGTGTGTCACACTTACCACCGTCTGTTTGGCTTTGTGCGATCGTGTCGGTGGCCGGTTGGTGCCAGGGTTTTGCCGCGTATAGAGCGCACAAGCATTGCAGAGCGTGTGGCCGACGACATCGCGCCGCCACAGGGGCGTATCGGAGCTGCCACAGTTGACGCACTCCCGGTGCTCGGCCGGCGGGGCCAGCTGCGTCTCGTACGCATCGTTCAGCGAGCTGATCTGCCAGTGCTGCCCATTGCTGCTGACGTACTCACCGAAATTCCCACCCGCATTATCCATCACGATCGTCGAGGTCGAGTTCTGTCGGGGCGAAGAGAAACGCACATTAGCATCTCCCCTCCCATTTTGGCCACTGTTTGGGATACTCCTGGAACTCACCGGATTATAGTCAACACCGGCGCTAGTGTTCCAGTAACCGGAGTAGATCTGCTGCGTACCGGACGGTGAGCTGCTGGTGTGCGTACCCGCACCATCGTAGATATTCTGCCCGGCACCGATCGGTGGTGTGTAGTGGATCTGCTTCGTCACGATCGACGATGACGTGAGCGTTGGATCACTCTTGTACAGTACCGTGTTCGGACTACCGGGATGGTAGTAGATGGCTTCCTTCTGTGGCAAGAAGGTAGTGTAGTTCCCGGTAGCAGCTGCAGCCGCTGCCGCCGCCGCCGTATACCCATCGGACGTGATGTAGTAGTTCTGCGATGAGGACAGCACCGGTTCCAGGTTGGTGTAGTGCGATGCCTTCGCATCGACCGTTCCTTCCGTGACGTGCTGGACATGTTGTTCCCCCGCGCCTTCGTGCGTCTCGTACACCTGGATCGTCTGGTGTGGTCCTTGCGATTGTACCTGAATCGTTGTCCCGGATTGAGTGGCCACCGCCGCAGACGAATGCTGCGGAAGCTGGAGCGGAAGACGTAAACATAATCAGCATCACAGCATTGGAAACTCAGCTGATCAGTCACATCGGACTACCTACCACCTCGATCGACTGTTGCACCGTCTGTTGGGACTGGCCATGATGGGCCTGCTGCAGATGATGATGTTGATGCTGATGATGATGCCCCGGTGGTGGTCCCATACCGGCGTGGCCATGGTGTGCGTGCAGATGCGCCGAATGGCCACCATGCGGATGTCCGGGATGGTGTGACGTCGGGGGTGGTGGCGGTGGTCCAGCCGGATGATGCGATACGTGCGGATGGCCAGCGGAAGCGTGCAGACTCGCCGGTAGTCCGGGCAGAGCGGTCGGATGCGGTTGCTGGTAGATGTAGCGCGGATGCGGATGATACTTGACGTCCTCGTAGCGGTTCACGTACCGGACCGCTTCTTCGCTCGCTTCGTTCTTGTACTCCAGGTAGATGGTTTGCGTCTGGTGGAGCGGGATGACGGTGGTTGGAGATGGTTCCGGTGCTCCGTTGCTTCCAGCCGCTACCACCAGCCCCCCTTCCGCTTCCTTTTCACTTACCAGCGCTTCACGCTTCACCAGATGGACGTGTGCCGGCATGATCGACGTACTGGCGCTCGTGCTGACCACCGTGCCCGGTTGCTCTTGTTGCTGCTGTTGCTGCTGACTGACCTGCTCGTAGGTGTACGCGTGCTGCGCATGTTCTACACCGGCACCCTGATGGTACTCGACCGCATCATACTCCGCAGACTCGTTCACCGGTTCCTGACCCTCACCGATCTCTCTGTAAACGCGAGAAGGAATTGTCACGCCACACTGAACCAAGAAGTGTCCCCCACCGAAAACACATACCTGATCTGTCCAGTCGTCGTAATCATGCGCTGTTTATGCTGGTTGATGATCACGGCCGTCTGCTGCTGCTGTTGCTGCTGGCCAGGCGATGTCCGTTCGTTTGCGGTACTGATGGAGGTGGTGGCACTGGTGGTGGTCGTGGTATGTAGCTCCGATGTAACGATCATGTCGGTCACTTCCGCTGCATGCTGCTGTTGCTGTTGCTGGTGTAGGTTGCTGGTTCCACCCGGTACTAGCTCCGCACCGTCGCTCTGTTCCGCTTCCTTTGGCTCGCCGTGGCTCGCCGGCTCCATCTGGAACGGACGGATCGGAAAGAAGGAAAAGAGGTCAGTGGTCGTGTTTAGTGCTAGAATGCTTTTGTCACGTGCCATCACCAAATGATTCATTCGTTCACGTCCTCTCTCTCTCTCTCTCTTTCTCTCTTTCTCTCTCTCACTCTCTCCAGGCCATTCACCAACTTTCGCTCCAAGCTGCGAGTGACTTGCGATCCGTTTGCGATCCGCTGTGACGTAAACGGGGCACACGAGTAACCAAACAAGAAGCGTTCCGTTAAGCAATCACTACCCGGTCCCCTCCGGACGCGCCCAGAGTATCTTCCGCTCAAACAGCGCACTTCCGGCCCCGATCACCCGGACCGTCGGTGACGGTGATCCGTCAGCCGCTACGACGCTGAGGTGACTCCAATACGAAAACCACCAATCACAACCACAACTACGAAACAGGAACGGAAGAACGCTCTTCCTCTTCTTCATCTACCCCTTTTGTGGTAAACAATCTGATCGACCAAGGAAATATGGACTCCAAGAGTGACCACGCGTCCGCGCGAAGATGCATTCCAGAGGTCTAATCGGATCATATCACGACGCAGTTGAAGCAAATGACTTTAGAAGATGAAATGGTCGCAGTGGTGAAAAAAGTGCAACACAATTGCTGCAAAACAACTTCAGGGAGCGAATACTAGTTCCGTAAATCGCAAATTAGAATTAGATTAAAGAGAAATTTGAATCAACGCTACACCGCGGTGGCCAAATACGTTTCCAATGAATCCATTTCCCTCTCTCCCTGTTTGTCACCGTCGAGCGGGCATCGCGAGTGTCCCAACGGTGACCCAATAATGACGACGACGATAAGATGGTAAACACTCGCCATGGTGTGCGTGCGCATTGTCCGTGATGAGCATTTTCCACCGAAAATCGAAATTATCCGTAGCTTATTCGTCCGCTAATCGCGGCTATCCATCGACTCGTCCTTGGTTCCAGGCGCACCGGGGGGATAAGCATTAATGTTCCTTCCAACACCACGCTAATCACTGCTGCTCCGATGCTGCCCCGATGTTGCTGCTATCTTATCCAGATCCCGACCTACGCCGAGGGTGTATGGCCGATACCAATGGCGGCCCGGTCTGGTCCAAGTGGTGCACACCTTATGTATCAAAGGCTTGGAAGGAAGAAGTAGAAGTGAAGCGACGTTCGGTTGCGAAACTGGATGACCAGCGGGGAGGCTTCGCAGGGACCGCTCCGCTACGCACAATCGAAAGGTGGAATTATGTCCAAAGCAAGGGTGAGGATTCGGAGGATTTGCTTCGGCGCAACAAAGTAGCAGGTTGGGTGTTTGGGTTCTCCGAAAAATGGCTCGTCCCCAATACTCCACTAATCTATCTATCACCTTCGCCCACCACCCAGCCCTTCTCCTCTATTCCAATAAGGTGCTGCCACAACGGATGGGAGCGACCGTCCCTCAGAGCCGCGGGGCCCCAAAAAAAAACAACGATGGACTTTAGTTCGAGTCGCCTTGGACAGAGGCGCGCGCGCACGCTCGCGGGGTTCGTGCTATAAATGTCAGGTAGCGTTCATAAAACTTCCTTCTTATCTCCTCCCAGCTCTCCTAGCGCGGGACCGAGTGCAGTAAAAAGACGCGAAAAAAAAACACCATCATCACCCCTTTGGTCGAGGAATAGCAACAAAGCTACGAAGAACCTAAGGAACTGGCCAGTCAATAAAGTAGAGAAACGAAGGGAAGGGGTGAACCGAATTCGTGGAACTGTGTCTCCGTGCGTCGGGTATGTTCCCGCGAGCAATTAAGCACACCTCGTCGAAGGTGATTGTAGGAAAGGGAGGGAAAGGGTAATGGGTGAGCGAGGGAACTGAGGATTCAATTAGAGAGGAGGGCGACGAGGCCGGAAATCAGATCCGCACCCCTAGCATCCTAGTGAGCGCTGGTAGACTTGGTAGTAGGTAGCCTAGCAACCAGGGGACCGACCAGCCTACTACGACTAGTACCAATCACCGTCTCACAGTGACACAACGGCGGATTTTTAAGGAAAAGTGAAAACGCTATTACAGAACCAGGAGAGCTACGGCCGAGTTCCGATGAGTCACCGGAATGTGGTACAAGAAGTCCCTAGATCTTGTCCCTTCCAACAGGATCACTAGATCATCGATCAAGCCCGGTACTCGATACGAGCGGGTCCGGCGCCAATCGGCATGTCGCGCGATCCAATCCGATGGGTCCGAAGAAGGCGTCCAGAGGAATGCCTGAGCCAACTGGCCCAACTGGGCCCAACTACAAGTGAGATATCACTATCAGAAAGCTATAAATATCCGGACGAAATGAGAACCGAAGCATCCAGACTTTGGGAGCGCACAAACCCGAGGAGGAAATCTTCCCCCTTTCTCTTTCCTCAACGGCAAAGGACTCTGTCCGAACGGACAAATGATGCCGCCGCGTGACGATCCCGCCGAATTAGAGCGGGCGACGTGCGTGCGCAAAGCATTCTACGGTCAGCTTGACCAAGGGCCTGAGCGGGCTTATCTGACCGATTTTACATAGGTTTTAATGCGTGACGTGGCCCGACCCCTTAGCACTGGTCACTTACAAGCCTGTGGCAAGCGTTCCGGACGAAGGCGACAACGTCCATCGCGGCAGATGTTGCATCGCGTGCAGGTGCATCGGCCTAATGGTCGAGTTTGTCCGCTGCGACGTCTTTATACGATCGCGCGCAGCAATCACTCTATACGCTCGCGGTGCCAAAGACTTCCTGTGCTAGCAGCCAGGGCCAGGGCCAGGCCCAGAGACACCTTGCGTTGATCTCCGGAACCAGCTCGGTAGTTCATAAAATCAAACCGTCGGCAATGCTCCAATAACGGTGCTTAAGATAAATTTTGAACCAAGTCTCTACGGTATCTCCGGGATCGAACCACCCCGATAAAACCAAGCTCATAACCATAAGGTGCGCCGGATCTTGGGCAGCACGTCAAGGCCAAAACCTGGCGAACCGATCCTTTCCATTGACCTTCAGCAAAGGATCACATGCCGGTGGCGCCTACGACGTTATGGTTATTGCGTCTCTCCCTCACCGATACGGCATTCCCCGGTCGTCATGCTGTGTCCACTGATTTATGGCTCTGCTAAGTGGAATCCCTGGAACCATCGGGTCACCGGGAATTGCCTGGCACGGTGAACAGGGACCACAACCGAACCGACAGCCCGAACAACTCCCGAAGACCGGAGAAATGCTTTCTTCACTTCCCGATTCCGATCCACACCGTTGCGTGTCACTCATCACCATTTTCAAGCACGCACCACGACACGACAATGACCTCCCCGTATCAGTTCACCGTGGCCCAGGGTCTCTGCAGGGGGTCCAGCGAAGAGATAGATACCCTACTATCGCGTCCCGGTGAAAGAACCGGCGAAAAAAGGGCATTCCCAAACACATTCCACCAGTTCCCCGGCCCCTGGCCAGTGAGATTACTCATCCGCAAACGATAGGAGCCTATCGATAGGGGCCCAGACCACGGCCAGGACGGTGTGCGCGCGCGCGCCCATGATAACTATCTGGCCACCAGACCAACCCAAATAGAGACAGAGCGAGAGAGAGAATGCACAAATTCAGATAAACATATTTTATCTCCCGCGGTGTCCCCCGAGAGCGGGGGGGGACAGTGGCCACAGAAAGCGGGCTGCTGCTGCTGATACCGTCGGATATCTCCCAGGATACTCCTCCCGAAGGCCTATCTGCTGCCGCCACGGACACGGACTGATTAGGGCGCTGGTTGTTTTCGCGCCAAAAAGCGCGCCACACCAAGCCCGTACCTTGCTCGGATCGTTAACCACGGACGACGATGACGATGATGAAGACGACATCTGCTGCTGCTGCTGCTGCTGCTGCTGTTCACCGGTGACTGTTCCGCTCGACGACGACGAAGATATCGCAGTAGTCATGGTCTCGGTCGAGACAGTCGAGGATGCTGTCACTGCCACTACAGCACTACTGCTCACTACCGATGGTGACGAGATGGAGGAAGAAGAGGACGAGGAAGGTTCACTAACTGCACCATTCCTACCCTTCGATACACCCGAAACGGCCATTTTGTGTTGTGTCGTGTGTCGATTGCTTCACTCTTCCGCACCGCGCGAGACCACGTGAGCACCGTTTGTTCCGTTTGTCTGTCAATCCCGGACAGTCTGTCAGGTCACTACACTCCCCAGGCGCACACACTGCGATCTGCCTTTTTTTTTGCCACTTGGACCGTTCCGAAAGTCCCCGTTTTATCGGTTATCGATTGATGATCCGCGATCTCTGCGATCTCGCGTATCTCGAAGCGCTACCGTCCGTTCAGGGTTTCGACCGATCACACCACAAGGAGCATCTCGCTGCGACTAAGGACGTAGGACGCTAGCGATGCGCCCGTGTTGCTGCTGCTGCTGCTGCCGCTGCCGCACAAATTATGTACAAATTGGACGGGAATTGAACCCCCGTTCGACCGGTGGGGTGGAAATTGAAGGAAAAAACGACGTGCGACGACGGATTGCAGGTGCTCCGAGGAGAGGAGGGGAAAGGTGGCGCGAGGAGCTGATAATTGGGGCCCCCGGACCTCCGGAGGTGTGGATCGCTCCTCACTCTCTCTCTCTCTCTCTATATATATTAATATATAAACGCGCTCGTCGCCGTCAAAGCCCAAACCGATTGCCATCGGAGGCCCTGTGCGCTGGTTGTCGTCGTTTCAAACCGACCGTTCCTGCTGACGGTCCTCCGCCCCATCCCCTTCCCACTTTCTGGAGGAGGGGGTTTTCATCATCGTTGTCACCCCGCGCTTCTCGCGCTTATCTTATCAGCGATGTTTCGATTGTAACACACCAGTAAAACACACACGCACTCACACACCTCACGCTCACTCACATACACGCGTGTGCACACTTACAGTTAATGCCACAAACGGAGGCCACACACGATGCAAAGCAAAGCACCGGATCCAACGCGATCACCAGCGAGGACTCTGGATCCTGTCGCGTGTGCTTACGACCCTTGACCCGCTCGGCTTGATTGGCCAAACCTACCTCCTCGAAGAATCCTCCGCTCGTCCGCTGGCCACGGACCTCGCAATGGTGCTGGCTGGCCGGTTGGCTGGCTGGCAATGATGCTCCCCCGTTTGGAACTTGGGCCGATCCGACATCAACACCGGCCCGGAAGGCTCTGGCGAAACGCGAGTACTGCCAGCGTGGCAACCGGAGCCGGCCCCGTTCCGTGGACGACGACGCCGACGCCGTTACCTCACCATCCCTCGAGCATCGTTTGCCAACCCTGCAAACGGGGCTCGTAGAAAAACGGGGGGGAAAAGAACCAAAAAAAAAATACACACAACAACAACAACGGCGAGCGACGAGCGACCGAGGCCAAAATCAACAAAACAACCGCATCCCTCCCCAGTGTCATCCCCCCCCGGGTGTGGTGGTGATGGTGGGTTCATCCATCCGGCCTCGCGGTCTATGGGCTTTCGGGCCATGTTTGCCCAGCGTCAGCGCCCGGTGGTGCCGATCCTGCCTCCGCTTCCCCGGCCGCATTCTCATCGCTAGTGCCAGGCAACCACTCCTGCACACGTCGAGGGATCGAGCTGATTCCGCCAAAAACCCGATGATCACCAGCACATTATCCCGAGTGCGTCCGGTGCGTACCGTCACGTCACGAGAACATTATGGTTCCTTCTTCCACACCGGGGGGGGCTGTGGAAGGCCCATCCGACCGGCTAAACATGCAATAAACGACCCAAGACGTGTCGCGAGCCATCCTCGTGCTGTTCTGTTTGTCTACGTTCTTGCCGGAGGAGGCCGAGAGTGGTTGCTTTTAGGTCGCTTTGCATGAACCCTGGAACGACGATCGTGCTAGTTCCGAGTACGCCTAGTTTGGCAACAGCACAGCCCCGGGTCGAGTCTGCGCAAAACTAAACCAAACTTGCGCTGCGTTCTTTCCTTTGATCCGTCCGGCGCACCCACGCCTGCATGATGCTGCGGGGCTCGTGCCCGGCCTCACACACTAATTTGTTGTTTGCTCGTTAATTGCCGCCTCTCTGGCACAGCTTTACGGCTCAGGCTCTCTGCAGCCGCCACGGGGCCATTCTACCGTGTGGAATGCTGGCCCTGGCAGAGCGGTGGCAACATACCTGGCAGCATAAAACCATGCGTTTGATGGATTAGTGAGCGAAATGTGACATTCCCGGGTGGTGGTGCAAACATTGCTCAACCTGCTCGCCAACGATGCTACGGTCCCCGCTGGTGGACGCTTCCCTTATCTTATCTGCACACTGGCTGGCTGGCTGGCTGCTGGTGTCGGCTGGTGTAGCCAGTGGAGTCTGGTCACAACAACAACAACAACATGAACGGCCACAGGAGCGGCAAGCAACCTGCTACCATATTGCTCACCGAACCCGCGAATGCGCGTTGGATAAATACTATCCAGAAAGGAGTCACCATTGGTCCAGTTGGTTGCTAAGGTAGCGGAGCAACCGGATTCTGCGCAAGAGCAAAACCGGTGTCCTTGACTGGGAAGACAGGCAACCCATTGAAGCAACGAACCACTAAAAATGCTGCCCCCCGCCCCGTGGGAAGTGAACGGAAAATCATTTGCAAAACAACAACCAAGCGCCCCCTCGTTGTCCTCCAGCGGCTACTCCATTGTGTTGCCGCTGGACAACGAAAATGATGATCGAAAACAAGCCAACAACAACGGCACTTCGCATTGACAGTAGGGTTATTGATTGCCCCGTCGGAATGACAGCTGACAAACGAAAGCAATTGAGCAAAGGATGGTCCCTCCAAAAGATGGTGGAGTCGATCGATCGGCCGAAGGCGAAGGGGATCTGGCTGAAGATTGCTTTTCCAGCATCAAAAAAAAAGCCCCAAAACCATCGGTCGGTGGACCCCTCACTCCAACAAATGACCCATATACGTGTAGCTCACATTCCATTCCCAGTGCACAGAGAGCCGTGTGCTCCGTGCTGCTGTCTTCACCTGCGACGATGAAAAGGGGCAAGCACCGTGGACTCCACCACCACCACGGCCATTTGGAGTACTCTGGGTGCGTGGACGGGAGCGGCCATGTTCGGGTAGCGGCTGCAATTGTGCTCGCTTTGCTCTTATCAGACCGGCTGCCATATTGCAACAGCAACAGCAGCAGCAGCAGCATCAAGCAAGCCAAACCCCTACAAGGTGCTGGTGATACTACGCGCCACGTACGCCACGTTTTGCTGTTCATTACGGGCGCTGGGTAAACAAGCGGGGACGATAAGCGACGACCAGCGGCAGCAGCAGCAACAGCAGACCGGCCATGATAACGTCCGCGGAGCGCACCGGTCGAGCGG
The DNA here is from genome assembly GCF_943734665.1 of Anopheles aquasalis. NCBI lineage: Eukaryota > Metazoa > Arthropoda > Insecta > Diptera > Culicidae > Anopheles > Anopheles aquasalis. Next base: position 33,604,035 of record NC_064877.1, read on the forward strand.
ACGGGCCAGAGAACTGAGGAGCACACCTACGTCGTACCCTTTATCATAGATACCGTTTGTGGCCCCTTCTGAGTGGCTTCGCTCGTCCTGGTCCGTCTCCATTCCCTCCCTCCCTCAACTCTTATCAACGAATTGAACACGAGACAGACGGGCCGGGTGGCCAGTGGTCGGAACTTCGATATAATAATAAACCTCGGTACCCTAAGGTGCGAGTGGCGCAAGGTGCTGTGGAGCGACGCTTCGAAATCGATAGTTTCCAGGGCAGCATCTGTGTCCGGCCTCCGGCTTGTCCAGAGTCCGGGAGTTCGATTCGATCTCCCGTCGACACCTCCGGTCCACCAAGCCCAGAGACCAGAGCTACAATAAATTATATGACATTGCCATAAACATTGTCATCCATTTACGTCGTGCACCATCAGACGCCATCAGACGACCGTTTCGTCATGTCCATCACAAAGGTACGACGCGATAGCGATCACGATCGTCACCGCGGTCACTCTGATCCACAAATTTGTTCCACATGTTTTGCCCTCGCGTACCGTGGCCGTGGATTCTCTTTCGCATAGACACGGACACGCTGGAACACACTCGTTGGACACTTGGATCGTGGGCTCCGGACACACACGGCTTACCTTTCTGTCGATCCATCGGGGCCAGGAGACTTCCCGGCATCCCGAATCAAGTAAACTATCCGCCTAGCCATCCTCCTGGTATGGCGCTCCTGATGTCCTGGCACGAGCACGAGACCACCACGATAGACAACGGGAAACACTAAAGTTGGTGCTCCGGCGCGCGCGAACTCGAGCGACCGATCGACGAGGCCCCTTCTTCGCAAACGCCCTCGCCTGCGATTTGATTTCGTTTTCGAAAAAGCTTATATCGCGGTACAGATAGTGAAGTGTGTTGGGTCTGCCGCCGGGCTTGATAAGTTAACATATCAATTTGTTGTACCTTGATTTGCCCTAAGCACGGTTACGGTTCGCTCCACGAGGGGAAAAGCGTCACGATCGGTCCCCCAGGTTGACTCTTGGCAGGGTGGCATTGCTTGGTGATTCCCTGGACAAGATGGCCACGGATTGGTTACCAGTCCAGGACGTTCTTTTCTCTCTCTTCGTCTTCCTTTCCTCTTTTCACTTTCTACCTGTTCTTTGTTTCGATTATTTTCGGAGGTGAAGATTGACCGAAGATCCTTTGGTCCGATGCAGTGCCAGCATTCGAATGGCCGGCCCTGGCCATCTGGGATGGCCATCCTCACTTTGTGTGCACCCACAACCTAGCCTAACCACGGATGGTCTCCGCGCAAAAGGATGATAACTCGCCCTATCTCTGACAACCGTTTTATCATCACCTCTATATCTGCCGGGTGCCTGCGCTGGCAGAAGTGGCCAGATAGGGCGGACTAACTATACTCACGTTCCGTGTCCGGGTACCGCCCGGACCGAACCGGCCAAACAGCGCCAGTGAGAGCCAGTACCGTGTCAAGGGAACAGACGGTGCGACGAGGACGACGATCCGTCCGTGAAGGATCACGTTCTGTTAGCGCTGGCGTGTGCAGTTAGTGGAATCCTGAGAGATGTGGCGCAACACGAAAGGAAGGTTAATGGTTCCTTTTCTCCATTGTATCAGTTCCTTTCGGGCCAGCAATCGAGTGTACAACATGCGAGAACATACAACAATCATTCGGTCTAGTATCTTCTCGTTGAAGTAGGATCATGTCCACCAATCTCTCCTCATTTCATCACCCTTCAGGATGGAGAATGTATTCGAATGCAGTCCATCACACCATGTGAGAACCTTCGCTTATACTTTAGATGATAGAAAAAAAAACGAAATAGATAGCGCGGTCCAATTTGCTATCCCTTTTCCACAGAATGGTAGAAAGGTTCTACGACGTTCTCACGTATGCTCGTAGTGTTGAAATCATATTTTTTCGGGGGGAAAATAGAACCCAGAAACCTCGTCTTAAGTACACATACCACCGGCGAATCAAACAGAACGCGCGGACAAGACTTTTCCTTCAAACGAAACTTCTTCTCTTGCTCTGCCATGGCCCCGGCCCGTGTGTGCCTAATCGTCGTACAAATATTGATAATCACGCAGTAAAATGCATCATTTTCTCGGAATCGCCCAAAGGGACCCCCGGTACCGTCTTACCTTCGGTGCTCGCGGGCCAACAACCAACAACCAGCACCGGCGCGAGTTGCATTCATCCTGTTCCGGGTCTGCTCCTGCTCTTCTGCATTCTGCGCTACCCTGGTGCCGGTTCAGGTGCGCTACCATGTGGGCTGCTTGCATTCTATTATCTGCCACGGTTTCACCCGGCCAGGACCCGGCGCGGGCACGCTAGAAGGCGTATAGACAATCGGTGTGATTGTGAGCAGATAACTATAGATAGACACTATCATATCTGCAAGATAGGGGGCCCCCCAAACCCGAGGTCCCGGGCGCCCGGGGTGGGTAAGGTAAGCAGATAAAACGCCCCGGGGTGGGCCCAGGCCACAAGATTGCGGGTTTTAGATTCGGTCTTTCCTACTGCCTACTGGCGCGACTGAGGAGTGCAGTATGCGATATGCTATGCTACGGTAAATAACATTATCAAACTTATTATCTTATAATATGATTATCGTAGATATTCATTACAATATTTCCTTCCTGCTTCCTGCGGTCCGGGCCTATCAAGGTGTGTGCTGCTAGCGTGCTACTTTTCGTGCGCCGTGCTTTGAACCGTGTGCCTCAGTTCGATCGCAACCAGGGACCTCAAAAGGTGGGTCCTTTTGTGCGCCGCTTCGCTTTCGCTTTCGCAGCGTCTGATCCTAGTGTAGTACCGTTTCGGGGGCTAGTGCACACCACGTGTTGGCTCTAACGGAGCTGGTGATACGGTTCATCGGTGTCGATCCTGTGCCGTGCTCATTGGTGGCGAGAGATGAAGATTTCATCGAGGTGATCGAGTGCATCATGTGATCTGTTTGTACGTCAGGTGATCTGAAGCTCGTCCGGTGGCTTAAGAAAGTCACAGAAAACGGGCATAAATTGCAGTGTTGTGCAGAGTTGTGTTGCTCTGGAGGCGCAGTAAAAGTACGGAGAAAGACGTGGCGCATTGTGTTTCGATCTGCGTCACTGCGCGCATTCGTCATACGCCGCCCGTGTGTGTCGCCATCAGCGAGCTGAGTATATATCGAAGTAGAAGGACATAACCGTTATCTATATCACGCCCCATATTGTGCGATACGAAGGGTATGATACGCAACGGTTATATATACACCCGTCTTATCACTCGCCCAGTTCTCACAAACACCAATTACTACCACCGCGATTGTGTGCACTCGTGATTGCTGGTTGTGTGGCAATGTGAATTTTCTGCGCGTACCCACGCCGCTGATGTCAGGCGTGGATTGTGAATTGGTAATAAACTTGCAAACACAGCAAACAACGTGTGATCGATGATCGATGCTACTGGCCGCAGAAG
>NC_064877.1:33612500-33642500 GCF_943734665.1 Anopheles aquasalis
TCTACCAGGCCAACCAGCGAACCAACTGGCGGATGCTCCCGGATTCATCGATGACGATGACAATGGTATGGTTTCGAAGCGACTTTGTGGTACCGAAGCACTGTTCCGTGATGCGACGACACCAGAGATCGTGGCTTTGTCAGCGTTAGCGTCAGTTTTTCCAGCCCTTTCGCGCTACTGCTATCGTCGCAAGCATGTAGCGTAGCGGGGTACGTGCAGAATTCATCAAATACCACTTCTTGCGAAACCACCAGCCAGCCAGCCAGCCAGCCAGCAGCAACAACAGCGCACTACGGTGACACAACCAGACCAACAGGGGACAGGAAATATTTTGTTTCTTTTTGTTGTTGTTTAGTTTCTTCTGGAACAATCGTTCAACTGCACGCATTAGGTGCCTGGTGGTCTGCACAGGGACCGTCGTGCCCGGTGTCGCTGTTAGTCGCACCCTTCATCACATACAATGACATAACAGAGACTAACTGTTGCAAACAAGAACCAACAGGCACGATCATGGAAGTAGCATATCCTTTTGGAGGCGCTCACTAGAGGATCTTGTACTTTATGTGCTCCCCAGGGGGCCCGCAACTAATCTACTTCGACGTGACGTGACGCCAAAAAAGGAGCCACAAACACAGGATCCAATTTCAAAAGGAAAATGCGCCACTTCCGCCGCCACCATGCACGCCACTCTACGCAAAACAACCATACGCGCCCGAACGCTCCACTATTATTACGTGATGATAGGCGATCGCACCGAAATGCAGGTTTCGACGCCAAGTATCACGCATGCAAAAGAAAAAAAAACGGCCAACCAGCACTCCCCCCCCCCCCCCCCCCCCCAGGGAGGGGACTTATTGTCTTTTATAACTCCAAACGCTCCGCGACAAACAAACAAACAAACAAACAACATTCAACACCATCACGCTCTCAGGGCGGTGGGGCAGGCCTCCGGTACGTTTTCCCACCAAAAAGAGGTGGAGAAGGGGGTTGAAAGAATGGAGCAGTAACGTTGAAGCTGAAATCGTAGGGATCGATTGTGGATGGTGGAAAGCATCCGGAGCATACTTACTTGCGGTGAGCGATGCGGCGGCCGGGAAGTGTGAGGTCACCGGGGTCGGAACCGTCGTCCGGCGGTTTGCGGTTGCGGTCGGTGTCGTGGTGGATGTGGCCACACTGTACGCGATGTTGCTCGTATCGTACACCTGGGCCCATGCTTCGTTCTATAAAACCCGAGAATACAGCGAGAGAGAGAGAGAGAAAGGACATTAGTTTGTTGTTCGAGATGTCGGAATGTCCGGAAGTCCGGTAGATGGACTTACCTGCTGGCCGTAGGATGCTGCCGCCAGCGAACCGTACGGATTGGTACGGGACGTGTTGGTGGCCGAAGCGATTCGCTGGAACGCGGGCAGCGCTCCCTTCATGTAGTCACCATCGAGACCCCCGCCACTCCACAGGTGAGCCGCCTCGTGCGACGGACTGCCGTTCATGTAGTGCATGGTCGAGTACGAGCACCGACCGTACGCTGGACTGCAACGTTGGGGAACACAAAAAAAAAAAAGATCCGTTGTTAGTCGCGGTTGGAACATCACTCTTGGCAGCAATTGGAAACCTTCGATGACGACCACGCGGAGGAGTGTGAGTCACATTGAAAGATTCCGCGACAGAGAGACACCCCCTTTTCGAGCACACGGTGGCCAGATGGATAGTGGCAAGGCAGAAGCACGTATTAGCCTGCCATCGTAAGCACTTTACCCTCCCTTTCGGCCCTCCACCAACTCAGATTCCTCTGATCTCCCCCCTGAATGTTGGATACGCGAATTCCCAGTTTGCCTTCCGATCGTTGTTTGGATTGTCAGCGTCAATCGATTGATGATGCTGATGATGATGCGAACGAATGCATGCCTACTGTTTACTGATTCGGCAGAAACGTAGCAACCGCTGGACGGAAAAGTGCACCAGACCTTTCCAACATTTCTTGGATCTTCCGGAACTTACATTCGATAATTCATGCTGCGACGTAGACGATGCTATGCAACCGGCACCACAATGTGTCCCCTATTCGTCACACACAATACACACCGCGACCGGTCACTTCAGGGCCCTTCGAAATGGGCACCACCGGGATAGAGCGACACCAAGTTGGAGGGAACCGAAGAGAGCGCACGGAGTTTCGGCCAGTACACGACCAGCGAGGGCGATGGGTCAACTGCTGACTAACTCGACTCGGCCAACGGTGGCCAACTCGTCGACAAGCCGCGGACCAACGACAGCGGCGGACTGCGATTGCGAGATGCGATGTCGACCGCGGTTGTTGTCGTTCGAAGCGTGACCCAACAGCACCAGTTGGAGCTCCGGTCGGCTGTCCGGTCAGTCACAGTCGGTGCCGCACTTTGCAGCCCACCACCCTTCCTTCCCGTTCACCCCTTTTTTGGGCTTTTCCTTTCTTTTCCTTTTATGAGTGTGCGTTTGGGTGTGTGATGTTGTTATCGTTTGGCACTTTCTTTGCGGACCTCCCATGACAGCAGTGGTGGTACGGTGCCACGGCGCGTACTCCGATAGTGCGCCGTGCTCGCACCAGCGCCTGCGTATGGTTCTACTTTCGGTGCCGCACCGATATGATATGGCACGATCTACAGCCCACCACCTCCCTCATATAAAAAAAACGTTAAAAAGAGCAGAGAACCAAGAGGGTTCGTCATCGTCAACAATAAACAATCGCAACGCAAGAACGCCAAGGGGCCCAAGCATTAAGTAACTTCTTGTCTTACGCGATCCTCTCTGTCGTTCTTATTTAATCACAGAACAGTCCATGCGGTGCACGTGACTCGGTGACTTCGACGGTGACCAACAGGACACTCCGAGGTGTGTTAATGGAATTAAAGTAAACTTCTGGAGCTCCATGGTGATGGATCCGGCAGATGCACAGAAGACAACGGTCCACAGTGCATCTCGCAAATTATGAACCACCAACTTACACCTCCCACATCCCCCTCCCCCATTCACACACCGCTTCAAACGAGCATTACGTAATGAAAGCGCCTCGCGCCGTGAAAAGCACGATCGGCGACTGCGCTCGGTTTGTGGATCGTGCCCAGAACGCGCTCTCCAGATCTGGCCACCCACTCATACCCCCCCTCCATTTAAACCTTTAACCCTCCCCCCCGGGCGGGTGGTAGTACCGGGCTGGTGTTCGGCCAATTCACTGTACACGTGTATTTGCCAGTCGCTACGTCGCGATCGCTCGCGAGTCACGTTTCGGGTTTTCTATTAGTGCCACCCCACGGCATGCCCTTTTATGTTGCTTCAACCTGTTTTGCGTGCCCTCAACCGCAACCAACCAGCGCTCCAAAATGGAAGTTCGATCTCTTCGTTGCGCATGCGTTGCCTCAGCACCGGAATGTTGTGATGTTCGTACCCAACCAGCATCCAAAGCCAGTGGCCCCCGGAATGTTCGGTTGATGCATCACATCCTCCTTGCCTTTCGGTTTTGCGAAACAGATCGAACTCTAAAATGGAAATTCAATCAACATCGCGACTCCGTGCTTGGTACCTGATAGTCCACTAGCCCGAAGATCGCTTCAGAATGCACCAGAACGATCTGGGATTCGATGGTTTGAATTACTTTTTGGGGGAAACGCGGGACGAGCTCGCTTATCAATCGCAACTCCGAAGACAAACAGCCGGTGCCATTTTCTGCCAGCATGGCATGGACGCTTTTTCGGTACAATCGCACGGAGCGCACCGTCGCGTTGGCACAAGAGTATTGCACAAGGAATCGAACGCGGTCACCGGTCACCCTGGCCACCAAGGTCAGGGAGCGGTGGTGGTGGCGGCGTTGGTTTGCTGATTGCGCGCGGACGAACAACGGGAAAAGAAGGAATGAGCAACCATCCATCGCACACAAGGACCGGCGACGATCAAGCATCCACCAAGAAGAAGGTCACGTCTCCCAATCGTTATCACCCGCCCGAACGGATCGATTTTCGCAACCCGGGGCCCCTATCATGGCTCACTGGCGATTCACTTTTATGCTGATCATCATTGACGAAAAAAAAAACTGACATTCGTTGATGCGACACTTTAGGATTTGATGGAAAGCAAAACACGCGTCAGAGGACGATCAAAACCAGGATCACGATCACCACAGAAAGGGTAAATAATGGTCGGTGGACTTACCCGCCAGAATGGACGCCTGCCTGGAGTGAATCGAAGAGCGCCAGCCCTCCATCGGCCGCAGGACCGGTTCCAGTGCCGGTGCCACCGTTCGGATGAAGAAGATGATCCGCAGGGGACGGTGATGCTGCCGACGGTGGCACACCAAGCGTTACACCGAGCGAGGGTGGTCCGGGTGTTGGGGTGGTGTGGCCAGCGCTAGCATTCGCGAGGACTGCGGTGGCAGCTGCCGTCGTGGCTGCTACGGCCGCGGCTGCTGCGGCTGCCGCTGACACTTGCTGCTGATGATGATGATGGTACATGGCGGTGGTGGCCCCCGACCCGGCCGTATCGCTCGCTCGAGGCACATTAATCAACTGAGTGAAGCTCTGCAGCCCGCTATCGAACTCGTCGTGCCCGTAGTCCGGACTGCGCGACTCCCCACCGCTGCTGGTGTGCGTATGGTGATGCTGATGCTGGTGGTGGTGATGCTGGAGCTGATGATGATGCTGATGCTGCTGCTGTTGCTGCTGCTGGGCGGCATGGTTGTAGTTGATCACACTCTTGTCGTTGTTGTTATGATACAATCGTGCGTACTCCTTGAGCTCCTGCAGATCCTGATCGTGTTGCTGTTGCTGTTGCTGGAGTTGTTGCTGAGCCAGCTGATGCTGCTGTTGCTGCTGCTGTTGCTGCTGGTGATGGTGATGTTGATGATGCTGATGATGGTGGGTTGGCGAATCTCCTGCCAGGTGATGCTCACCGCTACCGACCAATCCACCAGCCGTCAGATAGGTGTCCACGATCCCACAATGCTCATCCTTGAGCGTATCGGCGATCATTTCATCGATGCTGTGTTGCTGCTGTTGTTGCTGCTGATGATGAAGCTGCGAGGAGTGGTGCAGATGGTGGTGCAGCGTAGCCAGTTCTTCATCTCGCTGGCTCTGATGGTGTTGCTGTTGCTGTTGCTGATGGAGACTCGCTTCGTCCAGCTGGTGGCACACGGCCACTCCGTTCGGTGAGGCGTACGAAGGATACATCGCCAGGAGCGTGCCACGCATTCCGATCATCAGTGAAGAGTGATCACCCGTCACAGCCGATCGGTGTGGATCGCCCAGATAGACGGAGCGCGTTGGTGGCGTCGGTGGCGGATGATGGTGCGAGGACGGTGCTAGATCACCCGGTCCCGGTGATACACTGGCCGTGGGCTTTTCCACCGGTTTGTAACTCAAATCACACGGCCACTGAGGATGGTGTGGTGTCGGTTGCTGCTGCTGCTGCTGCTGCTGCTGAAGATGATGAGGATGCGGATGAGGATGATGGTGCTGCTGGTAGGCGGTGGCAAGGGCCGGATGGCCTACGTAACCGGCACTGTTGATCACCGTGTGCAGGGTGGAGAAACGGGGTGGTGAGCTATCGCCACCGACCAGCTGATCGTTGACGTCGTACACTGACAGAGGCGGCCTCCCGACGCCCGACGCGCTCTCCGATAACACCTTCGCGCAGGACGTTATCACCGAGGGTGTGTTGTTCGTTGGTAGCCCGGCACTCGCACTGGTGCTTGTGGTAGTGATGCCGTTGTCGCCGGTATCGTGCTTCGTCGTGCCTCCCGTTGCCTCTTGACGTTCCACTGATAAACGACCGTGGTGACCACGCTGATCACCGGTGGCGTTCGCTGGTGGTGGTGCTTCTGCTTTCTGCTCCGATCCGGTAGCCGACTCTTGTCGATGATTGCCGTCACTATCCTGATCGTCGTTGTCACTCGACAGCGTGCGTTTGCCGTTATCGTGCTGCTGCTGTGGCGGTGGTTGCGCACTGGTTTGCGGTGGTGGGTGGACGACAACTGACGACTTGTACGACGACACGATCGCACCATAACTCGGCTGCTCGGTACCCTCCGCTTCTGCGTCGAAGGAGTTGTTTGTCGAACGATCACCGATCAACCCGAGAGCGAACGGTACCGAGGATCACGCACCACCGCAGCAAAGAGGTAGCCAGAGTGAGAGAGAGAGAGAGAAGAAGAAGAGAAAGAGAGAGAGAACGAAAGCGAGAGAGAAAGAAAGAGGAAATGAGTAAATGAAAAGCAGAGAAGAAAAGCAGAAGGGAAAGCAGCAGCGCTCGAGTGGAATGCCCTTTCCAGCGAGAAGTGCGTAAGAACGGTACAGAATTGTCTCAGAGAAAGGAAGAGAGAGAGAGAGCGCGCGCACGGACAATAAGCAAGCTGCGACAGGATGCTACAGGGCCGTGAAGGTACACCCGCGTAAGGTAAAATGAGACGAGACAAGAGCGAGGAAGGGATTGCGACGAAGGATTCGACTACCCGTGTTGCGCGCGGGTCCAGAGTCCACTTTAGCGGGCAAGAACTGTGAGAACACAGCAGAACCGGGAACTGCCGAACGGAGTTTTTCAAGAGCGCAATCATCGGTCATTTATTTTTCTTTCTTCGGCGGTTTTCATGTCTTTGAGTGTAATCGCGCCTTCTCACTCTCGCGGCAAAGAGTGAGCGAGAGGGGCAAAAAAAGAAGGCGGGGCCAAAAAACCGCCATTTTTTTTACCAAAGGATCCTGAGGATCCTTAATCTAGAATCTAGAATTTAGAACCGCTAGACGAAAGTAATAGTTATTTCCGTCTAAAAATTTTCTAGGATTACATACATTTTCCCTAGACTCTAGACAGTGTGGACGAAAGGAAAGATGTTAATCTGTCGATTCCCGAATTAACTACCGAAGTTTATAGTAGTTTAGACTAAATGAGGAATTCCCCAGCTGGAGTATCTCGAAAAAATGTTTGGTACAAGTTCAACTGAAACTGTGATGATGGTGTTAACTCAATTAATTTAATTCTACTTCCTTAAATTGTGGTTGCTAATATTCAATTCTAACTTGACAATCGGTCCTTCATTTATTGAATGAATTTCAACACATTGTTATTTAAAGCAGTTTAAAGCCGAATCGAAATAATCTGCTATAAGCTAATACATGCGCCTAAGAACTGTATTAAAGGTTTTGTGTATTTTCTTACTAGTTGCTGGAATTCAATCATTTTGAGCAAAATGTAATAACAAATTCAAAAAAAAGGTTTAAGATCGAACGATCATTGAAATTGTTTAAATTCCGAGTTCTTAGAACCATCTATGTTATCACACTGCTATCAATGGTTTCGTCCTCCGTACGGACAATTATGGACCCGCAAACTTCGGACTCTATAAGAAGACCACACAACGGTGCTGCAAAGTGTGCGCCCTTTGCACACGAATTGATAATGCCCACCATCGGTGGCGCTCGATTGCATCCTTACGGTGCACGAAGACGGATCTGCCGATGGTTTCTTCTCATCTTCACCGGCACCGGCAACTCAAGGTTATCATGGTCCGCAACGCTGCTTATAGTAACAACCTGGCGTATTTTTGGCTAAAGTGCATCGCATTGCGTGAGCAGCTTCGGCACCTTCGCGTGACCTGCACAGCACGGATTTCGAAATTCGCGCCGAAACGGCGATAACGTTGTTTTTCCGACGAGTTCCATGTCCCCATGAGCCCTGGTGCATTGCGCAGCCACGTTATTGCTTTTCATCAAGTCCTGTCCTGGTGGCAGAACTTGCGCGGCGTAAACGAGGTCTAGGCAGCCCGCGAGGGTGGTCCTCCCCGTCGACCGGCAGCACGATAAGCACTCCATAAGCAGAACCAGCAGGCCGTGAAGAGGTCGCGAAGCAACCAGCAACCGGTTCTACAGTTTACAGTCTTTTAATTCTGTTCGCTGCTCCAATTACATGCATTACTGTCCGACAACGAGGGGGCGGAAGGGGTTGCTTTCTCCCTACGAGAGACGAAGAAATTAATTTCCTCGCCAGTGCCATGCATTTCCCTGCTATCGACGACAATGCATTCACAAAACAATTCGCCACAATGGTTATGTTTTCTAGCAAAATGGGAATGTCTTGCCAACACTTGCGTAGAGCCGACTTGACGCATTTGGAGTAACGATGTGAGCCAGCCACACACCTTTTCTAGCTCCTGACAAGCCTTCCCATAGTCATCGTCGTCACCCTCGTTACCTTATCGCTTCGCGGTTCAAAGGAGGTTTAGGGAAAACGAGAAGCTCCCGCACACGTAATTGCACCCATGAGAACCGCGCGAGCAGGTTAAACCTTAACTGGCCCGTTAAGTTATGGGAACAAATTTTTCACTCCACACAACAAGCTCCCACAACACAGCGGGCAGTGGTAATTTGTCGCGATCATCAGCAACCACCTTGGGCAACATCAGTGCGCGATCAGATGTCCTACCCGTTTAGGATGCAATTAATCAAAGTAAATCCCTCTGGATCGCAACCGCACGCTGTAAGGACATGGGCGAGTGAGCAACAGAAGCCAGATCGGGCCAGATCGCTCTGGCTTTCGTCAAAAAAAAAAATCCGTGGCAGTCCGTGGCCACGCGGGACTAGCCTTTTCACACTGGCCCAAAAAGGCCCATCATGTTCTCAGCTTCTTCTTCTTCTGCTACAACAGTGTGGCAACCGGCGAACGTCCATGTCAACGGCCGTACCAAACGGGGACCGGTGCGCTCAAGTTTCACCAGCCGAATCCTTCCTACAGGACTGGCGAACCGAAATGGAGTGAAATGGAGTGAAAACACACACCGAAAAAAGAAAGAACCGAGACAACGAGCCCAATAAGGACCCTCTAACTAATGAAATATTTACGAGTGAAATTTAGCGGCCCACAACAAGTGTTTTCCGTGTTCTATGTTTTTTATTTTCCATTTTTTACTGTTAAACTCCACCGTTGGTTTGTGGTTCCTTATACACGGGCATGCACACAAGGACCAGGGCCCTTGGGAAGGTCCTTGTGGCGTCAGGATCACGTTCCACGTACTAGAGTCACACACGGAGTCAGATTTGTCCCGAAGGACGTGGCCGCTTTTCTGCTTGAACTCCGCCGAGGGATGTTCCTGGCTCGCGAAGAACTTTTCCAAATAATTGGCCATAAAACTTACCCTGGGCCGGGCCGAGCCGGGCCGCCTTAAGCCGTTCTCGTTCACTTGCGTCTAGTGCTCTTTTATGACTGCGTCCGATAATCGTTCATAATCATTGCAAAGCACAAACTGTGCAGCAACTGCGCTTGGTTTAGGGGTGTCCAGTCCAGTTTATAGCGCATTAAACAGTGAAAGTATCCGCGCTAGGCCAGCGTAGCCAACCAGCAGGCCAGCAAACGTCAGTGGCGTAATTTACGGCCAGGGGCTTAGGTCAGGGCTCACTGTTCGTCGAGTGTGTCTCGCGTTACAGGCAGCCCAGCAGCCTACGAGCCGCCCCGTTCTACCGCGGTTGTCACAATATTTTTTTTTACGATTTCAGTGGAGAAATGTGCAACGATCTGGTTGCCTGATGGAGCGGATGGAAATCATAAAATCATCGTCGTCGTCGTCGTCGTCTTCGGCGGCCTTATCGACGTTCCAACCACAAAGCATCCTAGACGCACTCGCTCGCCGCTTTAATCATCGATCATGTTCAATCGATCGCCATGGACCAGCCGAGTGCACCAGTCACTGAAAGAGTTGTCTGGCATCGCGGTCCGCGGTGATAAGCGCGGTGACGGAAGATTTACGACCCGTGAGCGCGATACGCGATGGGAAACCTTTGGGACAGGACATCAACCCATCGCCAGGTCCAACAATTTTTTTTGAAAAAGATTTTAAAAAATATGAAAGAAACGTTCCTGTACCGACATGTGTTTGCCACGATGCTGTTATCATCGATGTAACTGTTGTTTTTTTTCCTTCTTTTCAAAATGTAAAACAGTTCTGCCGCACTTTACACTTATCTACCAAAACACTCCCACCGGCCACCGAAAGGATATGAATCTGGTTATCAGCAGCATCAACGTGCAACTCCTTCAAACCATAATCCTGCACGCTACACGGCCGGTGGCCGATGATTCATCTGTGTATGGAACCGCTCCGGGGGTACCGAGATAAGAGTACGGAGGCTTTCGGTGCCCGTTTATCACACCAATCATCTTCGCTCCGGGCATCGGTAGATTGTTTGCCAAACGGCACAGAGGCAAAGGGCGATCTTGGAATGATCTTCATGGTGTGCCAGCTTCTGGTCACCCTGGTGACTCATGCACACGCGCAGGGTACAGATTTTGTCCCAGGGTTGTTTTGTGCGAAAAGTGGCAATCACTGACTCACCATGCCCTTGGCCATTTCATTATGCGTCATTGCAGCGGATGCACAGGACTTCTTGGCAACCAAAACAATCTGCAATCCAAAACACCGCCAACCAACTGGTAGGGAGTTCCATTCGGCCATTTCCAAATGTCGCCACCGCCATCTGCGTGGCGGTCAGGGTGCAGAAAACCCAGATGAACCATTTGCAAAATGGGGGGCGTATGTTACGATCAGCCCCAGAGATCGAGCAGCGCCTGGCGTTACAGCGAGATTGCTGAGCTGAGCGTTGCTTCTCCTCCTTCTCCTCTTCTTCCTTTTTCTTTGGCATGTGGGTAATGCGAGTGAGCTATTTACACATTCCTCCACAAAACACTCCCGCCCGCTGTCCCGCTGAGCGGAGGCTTCCCCCGGGCGGGTCGGCCCAAAACCATGTATCGCATATATCCACGAGAGGTTACGAGACCGCCTAACGCCATCGCCGACATCTGACACTGTACAGGATCGCCACGGCATCACTGTGTTGCTGTTGCTGCTGCTGCGGTTGTCGTTACCGGATGTCCAACGCAATACCGCATGCTGTGTTTCGTTCGTGTTGGGCCCGGCCGCTGCCTTTACGGTCGTATGGAACGGAAACGACCACCGCTGCGCCTGCGACCAGTGCCACTGCCCCGTGCCCCGTTGTCGGTTTGCTGTGTTTCCTCCTCCTTCGTTTGAGTCCCAACAAAGCGTGGTGACGGAATTCCTAGCAAACCGGACGCCACCTATTTTGAATAATCCGCAGAACCGATGTTTTGGCAACCATGGAAAAAGGGTTCCTCGGCCGTACGCCCACCGAAAGTGGTGTGGCCATGCGGCCAGTCGTCCGCTGACAGTACCCAGATGCAACCTTTTGCGACAAGGCAATAAATCATCGACACGTCATAAAGTGATCATCATGTTTTCGCCGCAACTCTGGCCTCTGGCCAGCATGATAATGCTTTATCGCTACGCCTTTTTCCTTGTGACATTTCGCAGCAACTAACTCCCTACGGATTATAAATGTTCTTTCTGGTACAACATTCGAAAAAAGAGCCACATCACACCTTCAAAGCGAATCCTTAAAAAACATATAAAATCCTACACTCAAACTCAACTTTAAAGTTGAAATTTTCACCACACTCTTGACGCACAGACGGTCCGAAATGTGTTGCGGATGGGACATTTTCCAAGCAAACGGGACGAGCCATTTCGTGTATGAAATTCGAGACTTTTTCGGGGCCCCAAAAACCCGATACATAACTTCAAACCACTCGTCAAGTGCACTTGAAAGGTGTTGTGGTGGTGCTCGGTTCTTGAGTAGGTCCTTCAAAGGACATGTGGCCCCGCTCTGTTGTGGCCCATCAGCCTCTTCGCTCGCTGTCGGTGAAGCCGCCGCAAAGTCATGAATTTTATCCGCGAGGTCACGTGCCACAGTATGCCATTGTATGACGGTTTTGCCGACAAAGATTGTTTACCAGAACAGAATGATGAAGTTTCATCCAAACCAATAACATTCGTTTGCTACACTTTGCAACCCAAGAGGTTCCGGTGAGCGGTCGCTGTGCAAAAAGGGCGATTCATCGACGTCCTGCATCTACCTGTCAATGGGCACCCCGCGGGCCCTCTGCTCTGCGGTAAAACATGTTCCTTACCTAACCGGAAGAAAGGTGGAAGCGAAACATTCGAAGCATCCTAAAAATGTAGCTCACTTCCTTCCTCTCGAGCACCCTGGAAAACACTGCAGCCGGATATGGCAGGTTAGAGGAAGGAGACGATCCTCAAAACTGTATCCCAAACTGGCACTGGCAACCGTGACCTGAACTGGAGTTGCAAACCAAAAGCCTGGACCCGGGAGTCATAATGCCGGTAATGTGCATCCATGAGTTTTTCTTTTTTATGCCACTTCCCGGTTCAAAACAGGTTCCCTAGCCGATCCGATGGCCATCGTATTCTACTGCACACGCCATTGGTGTTTTATTATTGACCTTCTCCTAGTTTGTTGCGTATCCCAACAACCGGAATGGCCACACTGTGGTGCTGCTCAACTGACCGGAACGACGGAATTTGCATTAGCTTTTTAAAGCAAACGAAGGCCAGGCCGGGAACAGTCCGTAAAATGCACCATAACCCTGCTCGTGGAGGCTAACAAATCGTCAACAAATTCGTTGAAAACTCGCCACACTGACCTGAGGTCTGTGGTGATCGTATCGTATTTGCTTCCTCCTCCATCCTTGGGCGGTCGCACTATGTAAAGAGTCCTTTCAGGACCTTTTCGCTGAAAAGGATCAATATTTACGCAACGAAACCACCAACTGGTTCATAGTTAAGGGCCGATTCCCAAACTCGACAAAGTGTCGCGTGGCCGCGAGCAGTCGATCTTCGAAAAAGGACGAATGTCAATAATAGACGGCAGGCAGATGAAAAACCACTGCACAGCAGACAGTTTGCCCAGATAAGGGAACGCAACAAATTGAGAACGTTAAACAACGAAAGGGATAAAAGATCCCAAAATCAACATCATTATAGCTTCATTAAACTACTCAAAGGTATGCTCAATGTTTGCGCGACTTTAACTCCACAAACCATCCATCGAATCGTTCTAATAAATGTGAAAGAAGTTGATGGGATGCGCGTTGGCTGCATTGCCATCATGTGTAATCCAGTGACAAGTACCCAATACAAGCCCTTCTACCGAGACTTCAATGCACGCTCACTGCAGGAGAACCGGCACGACATGAAACCGGAACTAACTCGACGTCGCCACAGAAACACTTTGCGTGATGCAGTTCTTTGAAGCCAGTTCTCGAAATGTTGCGTTTCCGCCGAAGGGTTTCCAACCGACCGACAGTGCAGCTCATTACGCCCAGCAACACGCTTCTCGCGACTCATCGATCACCATCCAACAACTGACGAACTGCGGACTGCTGTACTGCGCCCTGTACCAGCGTCATGCCGTTAGCTGCACTTTAGCATACCGTGACGCTGTTGTTGTTATTCTTTTTTTTTTGCTGTTGTAGGGTTTATGGGTTTTTTCTGCTTCCTCTACGACGGAACAGGCACCAGAATTCAGGCAACCACAACGTGCGCACACTACACCAGCGCAATGCACTTCCTCTGTCGGTACTCCGGTGCTTTATGGTTCGAAACGGGTGACATACACGCTCCTCAACGCCACACCATTGCCGGCAGAGTACGACCAAAAGCTTGAGCCTTTCTACGGTACAAGGCAGATGAACGTCGGTGCCCCATTTCGGTGCCTCCAAGGCCGCCACTTCGATCACCAGGCGGCTCGGTAGAAAAGGGGTGAGTTGCTTATTGCGTGTTGGCGACCTATGGCCATTCGCTACGCCCGCTACCACCGGTGAACCGTTGCCAATTCGGCTAGCAGCTCGGTGCTGTGCACGTATGTAACGCACGCTTCGAACACTTGCTCCCTGTACCTCCGGAACCACCCGGAAAGGCAACAGTACGGGCGTTTTACGATGCTTAAACCGAGTGACCTCCACTAAACGTCGTCGTCGTCGTCGTCTAGCATCCACCGACACGTTTCGCAAACTCACTTACGCGGCGCACAACCAATCGACACGTCCGAAGTTGTGGCAATCCGGGAGGCAACTGGAGCCGCATCGTCTATCACCCGGTATACCGGCACATTGGATGGCTCACCCGATCACCCGAACTCCCTCCCCGGGGGCCATATCATCCACGATATCCACGACGGTACTACCTTTGCCGGGCCGGCGACGTCACCAAGATATACCAAGCTTGCCTCGCCATTACGTCGACGACGATGACGATAAAGACGTCGTTGCAGATAGCTAATCAGCAGCAACAACAACAGTAACAACAGCAGGTTCAGTCGCGTGCCGTGGCCAACACACCTCACGATCGACGCGCGCCTCCAGTTTGCTGATATCGATGTCTGGTTATCAGACGGCCTTCCCTCCCTCGGCGCCCGCCCCGACCCGTCCCGTCGTTGGTCGTTGACATAATCGACAGAGTTCCCGTTCGCTCGGAATGCGCGAAAGGCCGCGTGCCGTATGATAACGGATCGAAGAAAGGGATCACTGTCCTGTTCCATCCTGGCTACGCTTAAGACTTACCGAGGGAATCCTTTTCCGGCATGTTGCTCGTCTTGGTGGCCGATGACGATGGTTCGTTCTCACGCTAGCAATTGTTTTAAACAAACATAAAACGTATCGAATCACTTACAAACACACAGAAACACACAGAAACACACGTTCCGCGAGATGTTGAGCAGATAAGCTGAGAACCCGGGATCCGGGCGGCCCGAGATCGCTTTCGGACGGCAAAACGTGCCGGGTTCTGATAAGCGGATAGAGCGGCCGTATTCCGACCGGTGATCACAATCGATCGTACACGATCCCTTAGGCTATCGGTGGTGCGGCCCCTTCGAGCTAGTGTCTAAGATCCTGCGACGGGGCGATCGTGCGCCGTGGTTTTTGGGGCGGGATACAGCCTAGCTGCAGCACATCTAACGGTGGAAGTCGCGCTCGAAACACGCTAGCGGTTAGTGGTGCCCAGCTCAACTGATTGGTTCGGGTGTAGAGTGGCTCCTCCACTCGTCGACAACCGCGATGATGATGACGGCTACGACGACGACGACGACGACTACGACCACGTCCACGACGATCATAACTACCACGACAACGATTCACGATCCAGCTCCACTCGGCTCCATGTTTGTTGCTCTCGTTCACAAACACTCGCATGGCGCAAACGGCTGGAAGGAGATGATGTGGAGAGGCACGGGGAGAGGGGGGATGTATACGGCTCCCTGCGAGCAGTAGCCAATCCGCCGGACCCGGAGATATGCTTTACTGTACACACTTCCCCCTTCCAGCTGCCCCTCGGTTCCAACCGATCGATCCAACGATTCCCCTAAGAACCATCGCAGGACTACGAAACAGGACCATAAACGAACTACTAGCTCTGGTCTTCGATCTACTTCGAACCGTTCACTCGCTGGTTTTTTTTCATCTACTGTTTCGAACAAGTCCTACGCCCCAGCTACAAGCTACCAACCGAAAGAAGAAAAAAAAACCCAGAATTCCGGTCACCAAACAACGGGAGCCACATTGGGAGGAACATTTTGATAACGCCGCCAATTTCGTCATCCTCGTGCGCTCAGTCCTGGGCCTTGTTGTCTATTTTTTTTGGTTTGTTGTTTTTAGGTTTGATTCTTTGGATTGGATTTTTTTGTTTTTCTTAGTAAAGGTTAATGGTTACACTGGGTGGGGCAGTGAAAACATAAGTCACGCTGTCCAATTAAGCTGCGCCCTCCATCGGACCATCAGCACAGGGATCGGAGGGTCCTGATTCGTACATTGAGAGCAACGACATTCCCAATGCTCCCGGAGGCCAGCCCGGGATGCTGCTCGTTAAGATAATGCTCGTAGGAAAGACCAGATCGGATCGACGAACTGCTAGACGACCCATGGACTACGGCAGAACGTTCGCTACACTACTTAATGGGTAACTGGGATTGGGAAGGCGAATAGCAAGAAGACTGCGCCACAATGAAAGGAACGATCAAGCGCACTATTCTACTGATCCTCTACTGTCACAATGAATGAATGGTTGACAGATTGTTTTGCGCAGCGATAACAATAAACTCGTTATCACAGCTCGCATGATCATGCTGTTAAACATCAATCAATGACCATCAATGACTAGATCGATCCATCATTCTATTGTGTGGAATACCGCCCGGGGCTATACCGAAGATAGTTCCAGTACATATCACCTGTGTAACCTGGCGCTCGTTATCACTAAGACAAACTTTCTGTCGATTATAGGGCAGGACTGAACTGATTGCATTACGAAGGTAACTCCTGCCGCGCTGCCCATGTATCGCACCCTATCACCCAGTCTAGTACTGCGTCACGAGGCAGGATCCAGCTGTTTGATAACAACTGTCGCAGTGGTAGTAGAGAAACAGACAGAGGCAGGACAGGACTGATACCGGTTCCTGATACGGGCGCGCTAGTAGCCTGCCGGCTCGGTGCATCCTCGCATCCTATCAGAGCGTCACCAGCAAAATCAACCCGCTGGTGATACCCAGGGTGGCCCAAGGGCAGGGAGGGATGGTCTGCCCAGGCCCCTGATTAGTTGTGCTCGGGGGGTGGAACGCGCGGACCGTGTGATCGATGGGGGGCGGCAGTGGCGGAAAAGCGGCCTCTCCCCTGCACTGATAAGATAAAATTTTTAATTTACAAACTAATTTGATAGTACCGCTACAATTCAACCAGTTATCAAGCGGAGGCGCTGCCGGGCTGGTCGTCTTGTGCCGTTCAGTCTTGTGCCGTTCGCAGAAACGGTAGGATCTGGAAGGCTGGCCGCGGTGGCCACTGGGTGGGTTGCAGGACCATCGTTGCACGAAGAGCTAGGGCTACGACATGGCACCGGTAGTGGAGGTACGGAAGACCGTCCGCGAAGATCTCCCGGAAGTGATCGCCATGATACAGGTAATACAGGTGCAAACAGAGACACCGGAGCCACCGTGTCCGTCCCCGGCGATCAAGGACAGTGGTGCTCAGCTGGGTCAGTTCTTCGCAGGAGTTGGCTGACTTTGAGAAGATGCCCGACGGACCGCAGCTCACGGTGGAGGACCTGGTGCGTGATGGTGGCTTCGGACAGCCGGGGGAGCGATCAGGCGATGGGCCAGTGTTCCATAGCTTCGTGCTCGAGCAACGTCTCGAACGGTCGGCGGATCCTGCAGCGGCTGTGGCTAATCAGGGCGCGACGACGTCGACGTCAACACCGCCAGCCAACTGTAGCGCCGAACCTTTAACCCGGTAAGACATTATTTATAAACAGGGCTCGCAGAGACCCTCTCTCTCTCTCTCGCTGGATTTTCAAGTCCGTTAGCCAACAAACAACCCAAGCCAACGGCAACGGCGAATGCCCGTGGCCTTTCGTCAGACCCCCCGTACCCGTCGTCCACCAATCGGTTGATGGAATGTTACGCCAAATGGTGCTGCTGCTGCTGCTGCTGGTGGTGCTACCATTGCCGCTGATAACAACGCGGCCCCGACCGTCCTGGACGGAGTGCGGAGCGTGCGATGGCAATAAGTTTTCTTTTCCCAGCGGCCGCCCATTGCTTCTTCCTTCGTCATTTCATATGTTTAATCTCGAACTCGGCCACACAGCCGCACACACGAGGAGTGCAGCGGCAGACGGAAAGCCTCAGCAGCCACCGACGTTATCAGTTCGGTTCCGTGGTGGTGTTCCGTTGTTTGTTTTCTATTTTGCTCGATCCCGGCTCAATCGGGTTCCATGCTTGTGCACGCTGGTCGCGGCCAGGCAGGCAGTCACAGCCCGTCTACCCGCCCCGGGCCGGCCCGTCTACCATCACACGGCTGTCGGCTCGGTCGATGGGGCACCCCAGTGAGTCCTTTCATCCCTTAGCACACACGAAGCTGGACGATCCGGCGCGATGGAATAGAGGATTGTTTGCACAATTCTGTGTCGTGTGCTGTGTGCTCGACCCCTCGGAGTCAAGAGTGTCGATGGGCAGTAGAACTGAAACTACACACATTCACACAAACCCAGCTGCTGATAACATCCCCTTGATCGTCACTGGACAGCAGCAGCAGCAGCAGCACCGATCAGGCTCCAGAACAGCCGACCGGGCCGAACACGAGCTGCGCTGTGCCTTATCTTATCAGTGCAGCATATTTAACCATGATGCCTTCCATCATTAGTGATCCCCATTTACTCGCAGTGACTCGGTGACTGCCCACGGTGGCCAAGGAGCAGAGCGGTTAGCCCGCGGCACCCGCGCGGGGTTCGAGAACGGGGTGGACCGCACAATAAATTCAAATCAATCCTCGTTTCAGGCTCAGACTGTGGACACCAATTAAGATGTCAATCCTTCTTTCTCTCCTTCTCCCTCTCTCTCTCTCTCTCTCTCTCTCTCTCTCTCTCTCTCTCTCTCTTTCGTTGGTAATTTCAAAGGAACCTCATCGGATACGCCATATGCTACTACTCGTACTCTACGTGGCAGGGCAAATCATTGGCCCTGGAGGATATCTACATACGCCCACAGCACCGAGGGAACGGTTATGGGGAACTGTTTTTCCGGGCACTGGCACAGCACGCCCAGGATAGCCAGTGCTCAAGGCTCGATTTTCACGTGCTAAACTGGAATCCGGCCACCCGGTTTTACCGTCGCATGGGTGCACTCGATCTGACTGAGGCGGAGAGCTGGCATTTCTATCGCCTACCGAAGGACGCCATCGCGACACTGTGTGGCAAGGAGTAAAAAGTGCCGTCGCGTCCGTTTCAATGCTGCAACTCACAACTGCCACAGCTTCGCTGGTACTAATGGTATTATTCAAACGTTTAACGTGAGCCAAATACAAGACAGCTTTTGTCCTAATGATATCGATCGTAAACCAGCACAGCCATTTGCATTCGGAATGGAGTTTAACTAACGATGGTTGTTGATTGTTCTGTGGTGACCGCTGCGAATGGGCCACCCTTCAGCTGATCCAGCATGAGCTGGCACTTGTTTTCGGCTTCCTTCAGTATCAGTACATTGCCCACGAGGTTCACCAGGTAGATCAGCACCACCATGAACAGCGACGAGTTGTACAGACAGTTGAAGCATCCGCTCGGTAACGGTTTACTACATCGCAACCGCTCAAACAGTCCCATAAATCCGTGCAGGAACTGTAGAGGAACGCACAGGGGCACATATTACTTCTAGTCGCGGGATTAGCAGGGAATGGATCCGCCACTTACCAGCAGCACCAACGATACGCCAAACAGTCCCAGCAGGAGATAGTACAGCATGCCCAGCCCCGGCCCAACCTTAAGGATGTAGCAGATCTGGCAAAAGTTCACCGTGATCAGCGTCATGTCGAACATGCTCTGCACGAACGTATTGCCCTGGGGACTTTTCTGTTTGCCTTCCTCATGCTTCACGACCGGTTTCGACTGGACACAGTAAATGTTTTAGGATTAGTGGCCTCCGGTTCCGATTCGCACTAAACCTACCTCCAGTGGATCGCCCAATTCCATTTGTGGAACCGCTCGGTACGGTTCCGCCGAGTTCCAGTCACTTTCCATCGCCTTGAAACCACTCATTTACCACGCCCAACCGGTGACGATACTGTAATGCAGAAGTGAGGGAATGCGCTAGCGTGACTACACCTTGGCGCTATCGCATTGCTACTTATCGACGTTGATTAACAAGATAAAGCCACGCGTAGACACCGCCTGGTGTCTGTATGGCATCCCACGCAACACGAAAGGAATCTTGGAAGGTCATTTACTTTGATTTATTAATACATTATTGTTTTCTTCAAACTATCCTCCTCTTCATAGGACATTACGAGTAATAGCAAGCAAATGCATAGCAATCCAATCTTAGAAGAGTTATTCAGTTCACGTCCGCCCATGCCGGTCATTCAGCTACCGATATGGCCTGCTTTGAGTCTATTTCCTTATCAATAATTTCTAGCTTTATGCCGTGCATTTGTTGCAAGTGTGAGGTAAGCAGTAATTTGCGTAAGAACGTTTCATCGCACTGAGTGCACGGATATCTTTTGGCAGAGCGTTTTCGTATGATGCCTTGGTGTGTTTTGGCGTGCGAAACCATGTTGTACCTGATGGGGAAGAAAGTGTGATTGATTACTATGCAATTTTACATCACCTGATCTCCTTCGATGCCGTACTTACCTTTGAGAGAACCGTTGCCCACAATCGGGGCACTCGTACGGTTTCTCACCGGAGTGAGCCTGTATTGAGAAGCAAGTAGTTAACGGGTTTAATAAAATAAACGGGTGGCCACGTTTGACGGAAGCTCGTTTAACACTTACTCGCATGTGCCGCGCCAAATGTGAACCCGACCGGAGACTGTAGCCACAAATTTCACACTTTTTTGCCCGAATGTTTTTGTGAGCTAGCTGGTGCATGTAGAAAGATGAGTAGTGAATGTATCGTTTACCGCACAAGTGACACTGGTAGGGGGTTTCCCGTGTATGAATCGACATGTGTCGCCGCAGAGTGGACATCGCGGAGAATTGTTTGTTGCACTCCTTACAGGATAGTGCTTGTTCGCGAGGATGCTTCTGCAGGTGGCTCGATAAGGCTGCGCGAGATTTTAACGATATACCGCAAACCTTACACGTGTGATGGTTCCCGCTTGCCGGGTGCTTCTGCTTGATGTGCCACTGTAAATGAAATGAAATGGATTGTTTAGTTTTCTTGTTCAGTATCGCTTAAATCATCTACCGCTTTAACTTACTTTCCTATCTCCTGTTGTCGGGAAGGTTTCATCACAATAGAAACACTCGTACTGGCTGCTACTAACCAGCGAGTCGTCCTTTTGCTCGGTGTCGCTCTTTTGTTCTTCTTTCACCGGCATTTCCATGTCCGAATCATATTCTAAAAACTCTTCCTCGGTATAACTAAGGGCAGGGGACGCAACCTTGTCCAATATCGATGGAACAGGCTCGATGACAAGATGCTTGGTATCCGTGTCGGTCTCGGGAAGCTCTTCGTGCAGCTCAACCACGGTCGGATGGGTGTGTGCTTTCAACGCTTCCAAGCTGGCAAACGATTCGTCGCAGATTCTACATTTTATCGACAGGCATATCGTAGGGATGGGTTTCCCGTGCGTTACTGCTTCCGTTGCTGGGATGGACGATACCACCTCCTCGGTTGCAACGTTGGGCTCCTCCAGGTCAGCATCACCGGCAGTGCTTTCATTCAACTGATCACACTCATTGTTGTCGCCGCCGTCGTCCCCACCGTCGTCGTCCTCGTCATCGTCGTCGACCGACAGACCAATCGATCCATTGCTCAGCAACTCCAGCAACTCCTTCTGTATGATCAAAGCCTTCGTGTAGGTCGCATCGTAATCGTTCAACTTCAACAAACAACTTTTACACGCCGCCGAATCCGTTAAACTTTGGTACTGTTCCACCAGATCCTGTTCCGTGATCCGCTGCAGCAACTCGAACAACGAAGTACCAGAGTACTTTGTACGTATTTTAAGCAAGTTGGGGACCAATTTTTGGCTGCTTTTTCCACAAACGCAGCACTTTCCTACTTGCGATTCGGCCATCTCGTTGCCGCGAGGAATCGTTTGTTTTGGCTGATCGCTCGAATCAAAACAAACGCGCCCGAACTGTCACCCGAACTGTCACCCAGAGTTGGGGAAAAAAGTGTCCTGCGAATAATCCGCTCGTTCCTCGTTCCTTGTGCGTTGTGACCACCTAAAATGACCAGAAACCGTTCCTAATCGTTGTCGTTGGTGGTCCTTTACGCTCTCTATCCGATAAGAAATCTATCGATACGAGCCCTGCTCCGCACGAACGGACTCGCTATGAACTGCAAACCGCTCGTGACGTGTAAGTATCTGCTGTTGCGATTCCTGTGGCCAGCGCGGCATCATCGGTTGATCCACTTTCTGCTCCACCCTCGTACTAGATTCCGGCGATGCGCGCATCTTTAAGACCCTGGAACCGCACATTGTGGCGGCTCTGCCGTCGGATTCGGCCGAATGGAAGCGTTCGTACGGGCGACCGGTGAAGAATGTGCGCGTGGAAGTCACCTTCAAACCGTTCGAGCAAGCTGCCCTCGATAGGTACAAGGAGGGCAAGTGGAACATCGCTGACCACCCAGTACTGCACATCTACGTGACCGAGTGCAGCGATCTCGAGGCATACCGTGGATCGGTGAAGGAGGAGATCGACCAGTGGCTCAAGCTGCTCAACGGGTACGGTGTGACCGATTGGATGATACTGCTGGTCGAGACGCTGGACGTGAAGAAATCGAAAAACATTCTACCCCGCACGACGGTACTGGACAAGATCCGGCTCGAGTTTGGGGCCAAAAATGGGGACCGCTGCCTGTCCATCCTCAACCCGGCTCGGTTCGAGATGAAGGCCACGGAATCGTTCCGTTGTCTGCTGCAGCGCATCCGCCATCTGATGCTGACGGGATACAACAAAAGTATCGTCAAGTACGAAGAACTCATTCGTACGAATCGCGAGAATCGCATCCAGGAGAACTGGAGCTTCATCGATTACTTTCTGCTGCAGGAACAGCTTGCCTTCGTGCTGGAGATGCTTGGTCAGCACTCGGAAGCGCTCGTGCAGTACGACGAGCTGGATGCCATGTTCTCCCAGTTCATTCTCAACTCGGTGTTTGGCGAGAAGCAAAAGTGGCTGCTCATCTTCGACCAACCCCTCTACGCGTTCCATGGCATATCGTTAAATCCGGCAAAAATGATGGAAACTCGGGCCAAAATCGTTTCGCGCAATGTTACGCTTCTCGAGTTTCGTAGTTACCTTTTCGAACGACAATGCCTACTGCTCGATGCGGCCGGTAAACCATGGGAAATCGCCGAAAGATTGCTTCCGTTCCTGTTCTCAACGCTGCGCGAGATCGAAGCCCTAAAACTGGAAACACCAGAAGGAGCACTGGCCTGCTGGGAGTTTGTTTGTGCCCTCGAGGTGCTCAATCTGTGCGATAAGGTACAGGAATCGAAAGACATCTACAAGTGTTCCCAGTTTTCCGCTCCAATTTGGAATCTGGCCAAAGATAAGCTGTACGGTTTGGGTAAACAGTGTGGGCTGCTGCCAGGCTTTGTACCCACCTCGGAACAGCTGCATACCGTGCTACACCTGTCGGCCGGCATGGGTGACAGTATGCCCGAGACAGCGGGCCACGGAACGGCTTCAGCTCGTCTAGAGCTTCAGCCCGAGCTGCACGTAGAAGCGCGCGCCGGCAAACCACATTCACCGGCACGGAAGCCGAAGAAATCGGCCACCGATACGCTGAAGGAGGCCCTCGGAACCAACCAAGCCTTCACGAAGCTTTATCTCGAGCTGAGCGAGCTGGCGATCAGTACGTACAAGCACGTGTCACGCCTCCGATCGGCTCGATTGGTCGGACTTGATCTGGGCAACTTCTACATCACTCTCAACGAACCCCAGAAAGCGGTCAACTTCTTTACGGATCTGCTGCGTGAACTGAAGCAGGAAAACTGGCACTACCTGGCCAGCCAAACGCTGCTCGAGCTCGCTTCGTGCTACCGGAAGATGGAGGACAACGTTAACTACACAAAAACGTGCTGCGCGATCGCTTGCTGCCACGATCTCGAGCTGCTCGTCCGGACGTTCTATTTCGACGAGTTCGTCAAATCCCTCCGTACGCTTCAGGCGACGCGAAACGTGGACATCGAAGCACTAAGTGTGATCTGCACACTCGAAGATCACTTGCGCATCGAACGGATTCATCTCGAGAGCGCCTCGATCGTACAGGACGAGTTTATCGTCGTGCAGCTTGAACTCGAAAGTAACTTTCCCCGGGAACTGACCGCGGAGCAGGTGCTCCTATCGTTCGAGATGAACGCCAAGCAGCAGAGTAACGTCACCGAGCAACCGTCCGCTGGTGTAAAACCGTCGGCAGAAATCGGTGCCCAGCTACCGATAACGTTGCATCTCGATTACAAACAAGATAACTCGCTCAGCGGATCATCTGTTGCGTGTGACACTCGCACCAAGCAACCGGTCCGACGGAGCAGTAGCACACGGCGCAAAATTTCTCCAACGCAGCGATCGGACTTTACCAACTGTGTGTCGTGTGAGCGGATTGTGCTGCAGCCCGGTCGTAACTCGCTCACGCTCAAGACAAAGGCAACCCGTGTCGGAACATGGAGCTTCCGGCAGCTAGCGGTCCAGATCGATAGCGTTGAGTTTCTGTCCGAGGGTTTACCGCCTCGGTTGGAGCACTTTGAAACGATCACAAAAGCATCGATCGCTTCGCTGAACTTTGTGAATCTCGTTGCTGGCGTAGAGCAACCGGTCGAACTGGTCATTGCGGCCGGAAGCTTCCGCTTTCCCAAAGATGCCAGCGCAACGTTGCGCTGTTCGAAGAATCTACGCGTGCGACTTCAGGCCGGTACAACCCAGGAGAAGACAACATTCGAGCGGGAACTGATCGTGCCGCTGAACGATTTCGCTCCGTTTGAACAGCGCTCGATCGCACTAGAGGCGATCTGTGATCTGCCTGGTAAGAGGGAGGAGCGTGCGATCGAACAGAAGGTTTCACTGCAGGTACCCTGGAGCCGAAATGAGATCACAATTCCACTCCACTTTATGCCGGCCTTGATCGCCTCCTGTCGCCTGCACTCGTCCGGTTCCCGCAAGTTCCTTCAGGTAGTGATGAAGGGAGTCAGCGATTACCGTTTGGTACTGCGCGAAGCACAAATGACGTGCAGTGCCACGGGTGTCACGATAATCGATATTAATCCTCGCGAGCCACAGGAAATGGTTATGACCAAGGGACTCTCGATTTCCTATCTGTACGAGCTACAGGTGGAAGCGCTCAAGGCTGAACGCGAACTGCCGATCGTGAATGTGGACTTTCGGCTACGGTTTGCCGATGCCAGCGTACCGAACGAAACCCGCTCCTATCTACCGTACAGTGCGACGTTCGATGTGATGGACTACACGACACTCTTTACGATCTGTGCGAAGGTTGAACCACAGGAGCTGTGCCGTGTCAACTCGGTCTGCCACCTGAATCTGCGCATCTCGAAGGTGCACGATAATCCGTATGCCGATCTGATGTACGAGGTGTTGGCTGATCAGAACATGTGGGCTGTCGTTGGTCGTACCGCCGGTAAGTCGCAGCGGGTTCCTTTTGTGTTCTGTGTATGTTCTTACATTACGTTTTCTCGCCCTACGGCTAGGTGTTATCTCGATGGAGGAAGTGGAAAGCCACAGTATCACGCTGGATGTGTTACCGTTGGCCGCTGGCTTTCTACCGCTTCCGAACATTCGTCTGTCCAAATACATCTCGGCAAGCAAATCGAAAAGTGATGCCCATCCACGCTTGCAACCGTTTCCTCCAGGACAGATCTACAACTCGACCAAAAGCATGCAGATACACGTCCTAGCTAGCAACACCAACTCGGTTGACCAGGTGCAGTAGGAGAGTAACGCTATCGATCGATCCGATCCGATTCGGACGTGCTGCTCCAGCCCTCTGAATTTGTCCGACCGTTTATAGCTTAATCGTTAAATGGCAATACGCAATACAACACGACGCATTCCAAGTGCGAGACACACAAAGTAACAAAGATTTGAAGTTTGTCTCATCTGAGAAAAAGTTTCTTCATTGTTGCAGGTCTTAGATCGTCCGAGCCCATATTACCCCTTAAAAATGAGCCTACATATAAATCCCTTCATTGCATCAAAATTTGCAGAACGAGTGGAGTAAAATTAGCACAGTGGCATTAGACTTTTGGCCACCTTTTTTCGTCCGATAACGTGTGATTTACGAGATTATTATTTTCGCAACATTCGATACGTGATGTTCACTCTACCTGCAGCTTGCCTATTCCTGTCTAGACGGCTGTGATTAAGGTCATGTTCGAACGATGCAACCCTTATCTTATCGTGCAAGGTGCATCCAGCCAATTTTCGGGCATTTATTTGCAATGGCCGCTGATGCAGTGCTACGTGATATTGGCATCGACAGTCAACCGTAACGGAACGTGGTCTTTGTTAAGGGTAGTAGCACCGCTTTCAAGATGAACAGTGGAACCATCGATACTGGACATGAAGAGATACCATTGCAGTCCAACGACGAAGTGAGATCCAACGAACAAGA
Organism: Anopheles aquasalis; assembly: GCF_943734665.1. Lineage (NCBI taxonomy): Eukaryota > Metazoa > Arthropoda > Insecta > Diptera > Culicidae > Anopheles > Anopheles aquasalis. Next base: position 33,638,491 of record NC_064877.1, read on the forward strand.
AGTACGACCCACTAACCTCGAGGAGATCGATGCTCCCGAAGCACATCCTAGCATCGATACCCAAACCATCGCCGGGCTAGTGACGATTGTTACAGTTAATTTGCACCAGTTGGACCAGCTGTTACAAGTTGGTCCGGGGCTTGGCGTCCGGTACATTGTGTCCTTGGTGCTCTTAATCATTTCCTTGGTGTCCGTGGTAAGTATCGCAGCGATGATTAACTTATGCGTTTCCTAATGCGCACACTTTCTTCAGTTCGTAGTAGTCGTGGTGCGCAGGGTTCTGGAGCGTCATGGCCTAAAGATTAAGCCCAAGAGCAAGCGAATACTCCAGTGGACTAACGACATACTGACGGGTTTCATATTCGTGTCCAATCTGTTGCTACAAATTACCACCGATTTGAGCAACCAGTGCCAAGTTTTGCTCAACCAACCGTTACCATTCGAATCGAACCGAACGAACTGATTGTTATTAACAAATCCATTCAATCCATTTTAATCGCTTGGAACGCGTAAGTTAAATTAGTGGAACACCGCAATCGGCTGGAATTCTATCTTTTCAAAGTTAATATCTTCTGTAGAATGTGCGAGAGAGGAAGTGTCGCTGGCACGCGTCGAGATCGAGCGAGGAGACGTTCGGGGAGTTGCGCCATGTTGTTACAGAAAATACGGAAAGAATTTCCCTGGCATTGGATTACGATGCTGATGATTAATCTGGCTCAGGCGTACAACTACTACCGGGTCGGAAACCGTTCACCTGCGTGGGCTTTTTCCGGACCAAGGCATGTGTTTCTCGTCGTCGGCGTGTTGCTCTCGGCGATAATGCTTACCGTACGGATTGCAGTCTCGCTGTGCATCATATTTAATCGTAAAGTTCGTTATCATAGTAATCGTAAAGAGATCCTTGATTGGATCGCCGTAGGTATTGACCTCTCGCTTATACTGATGGTACTCAATACGGCGTTGCATGTATTTGAAGAAATCGAGTTATACTGTTAAGGCAACAGAGTGCAAAGTGGTGGCCATGCAGGCATGATTGATAGTAAAACCTTATAATCTTTATTGTACGACAGTTTACAGTTAAAGCGACATAGTCACACAAGACCACCTGTCGGGATCGTCGATCGCAGCAGGGAAGGGTACAGGACCGACCCCTCCCACCCTGCACATATGAATCAATTATGGTTGGAATAGAAAAACAAATTTACCCTAGGCGCGCCTCACGCAACAAAAGTCTGCACTAATAATTATATTAATAAAAAGTAATAGAACGGACGCCTGACTACTACTACCCGAAGGGGCTAGGACTCTCTGAGTTGTAGGTGGCGTGATTGAAGTGTCGATCGTCAGCATGCTGCAGTAATTACACAATGCTGAGAACCTTGTTTTTGCGCACTTTTTGCATTTTGCAGGAGTTAACCTGCGACGCAAAGCGCAACGATTTGACCGTTTCGGTGAAGCAATCCTGGAACGGGGCCACATTCACGAACATCAGCGTCTTCGAGTTGCCGCCCAGACTCGGCATCAGCAGGTGCGTGAGCTTTGAGTTGCGGTATGGTACGTGATCGTGACGCTGCACGAGCGCAAGTATGACGTTGCTGAGCTCGCTCAGCGAGCGGTTGATGTTCTTCGTCTCGTCCATCCGCGTGCTTGTCTTGGGGCTCTCGGAACCGGCCAAATCGACCAGATTCACCGAGCCCACGCACGTCTCGCCCTTCTCCCGGTGCGTACCGATGAGCGTGATCTTGGTGACGGCGTGCGACCGCGACGATCGCTCGTTGCCGGCAGTGGCTGCCGTTGCACGGTTCATCTTGGCGATGCTCATCAGCTGATGGAGTCGAGCCGGCGTTTCGACCGTTTCCTCGATGATGTTCGACACGTACACCTCGGTTTTGTTCTTGGCGCTCACCATCTTAATCTCCAGGTCCTTCGTCGTGCCGGTCGTGTCCAGCAGATCGTACAGTACCTCGTTGTAGATTTCCAGGAAGTTTACTCGGATCTAAAAAGGATGGCACAGGACGGAACGAGTTTTAATTTGTGAGAAGAAACAATACTTTGCCGTTTAAGCAAAGACCACGTTTCCTTTACCTCATACTCCCAGCCAAAGCGCTTATAGTCGTTGATTGCACTGAAGATCAGATCCACCGTACGCGGAATGACACCCAGATTGTCGGGCACACCATCCATGGTGTAGGTTTTGCCACTTCCCGTCTGGCCGTACGCAAAGATGCACACATTGTAACCATCGAGGGCGGACTGGATGAGAGGAGACACGTTTTCGAAGATATCTTCCTGCCGGGTATGTGCGTGGAACACGTGATCAAAGCTGAACTCGTGCCGTTTGCCGGTACCATCCATGGCCAATAGCTCGAGCGACTGCTCGTCCAGATACTTCCAGCCACACTCGATCCGTTGCTCCTCCGACGGTAACAGTGGTGGCCGCACGCGACAAAACACCCGAATGTTGCCCCGCAAATCCATGACCATGTTGTGCAGATCCTTACGCTCAATGTTTGCCTGGAACAGTAGTTCCGCGTTCCGATCGTTCGTTTCTTCGAGGGCCATGCTCTTGGTCTCTAAGAAGTTTGAGCGTTCTTTCAGCTCCGCTAGTTGTCGCTTTAGCTCAACATTCTCCTTACTGACCGCCGTGTATTTATCGTGATACAGTTTAAGATCAGATTCCGATCGCTCTAGAGCTGCGGTAAGCTGTGCATTTGATTCCTCCAGTGAACGCTTTTCGTCGCGTGTACCGCTCAGCTCGCACACTAGCTGCTCGCGTTGTTGCTTCAGCTCGTTCATCTCCTGGAAACACTCGTCGTACATATCCTGCAGCGATTCGTGGCTTGCGTATTCTTTGCATATCTTCTCATACTTTTCCAGCAACGCCTTGTGCTTCTCCTGCAGGTGAGCGAATCGAGCCTTGAAGTCATAGGGTGGAATTCGTTTGTTCATTGATTTGGCCACTCCCTGTTTTGCAACGCCGCTCGTCGTACCCCCATTTACTATCTTCGGTCCGTTCGAAGCCGTTGGACCATTTTTACCCGTACCGGCCGTCCTGTTGATCGTACTGGCCACTTTGGAGACGGGGGGTGCCTTTCGCAGCGGAGCAGCAGCTGCGCCAACTGCTCCAGCAGGTTTCGCTACGCTCTTCTGGCCAGTTGATTTAAACAACCCGGCATGTGAGGCAACGGACCCCGTGGTCATCTTGGGCATTTTTGCTGGAACACCGGAGCTACCGTTGGACGCGGTCGGGGGACGCTTGAAATGGCTCGAGGTGATGCTACTCGAAGACGTCGTGGATGTGCTGGACACATTCGATTTCATTGCCAGATCACCGAAGGATCGGCTCCTTCGCATCAGCCCTTCACCACGGCTTTGCTGGTTGGTGTTCGCACTGACCGGACGCAACAGATCGCTGCTGGCCATGAGTGCGACAGTCGTGGCATTGATCTTGGTCGGTGGTTTCGAGAGCGACGGTACGTGTTTTGGCCGATGGAAGTCCTTCCGGGTCAGATCGCATGCCGAACGGCTGCGCCGCAGTTTAGTTCGATTGATTTCCGATCGGCCCGCTCCGCCGACTCCAAAACGTTGCTCTGGCGAAGGGGCACGCGCTTTGAACAAACCAAACGTTGTCGAACCCGTTGTTTGTGGTAAATTGAGCAGATCTCTGCTCAACGGTAACCGGGCGTTGCTGGGCAAACTGGGTGGACCGCTGGCAACGGGCTTACGCAGAAAGGACGGTTTTGGTATTCTAGATTCCATCTGAGAACGGTAGCACACGAAACCCGACTTTAGCACACGGAAACAAGTCGAATTTTAATCCTTCTTACCTTTGCTGTCCGATTTTTTCGCCAAAAAAAAAGTTGTTATCACGAGCGTTATGGAGTCACCGTTTGCTGCGTTCTATTTTCGGGCTGTGACATGACGCGCCGTTTGACGGTTGAAATTAAAATTCGCGGCTACGTCGTTTACATCACTTCGGGGCTTCGGGAGTCGAGAGTTGCGATTTTTCC
>NC_064877.1:33652500-33665000 GCF_943734665.1 Anopheles aquasalis
ACAATTTCTTAACAGTTTCTCATTGAATCTGTTTCTGGTCGCTATCACACTGAACTGCTGCTCTCCGCGGATTTCCAGTGGTTGTACAACTCCGTAAAATGGCTCGGCAAAGTGTGGATTATGAAGCTGAAATCAGGGTTAGTGCGCCACAGAGAGAAAGGATTAGGACTATTCGATAAGTTAGATTATTTGCTTTCCTATTCCCATAGACTCTTCGCGAAGAGAACGATTCTTTAAAACAGAAGCTGGAACAAGCTGAAGAAGAGCGTGAAAGGGTTTATAAGGCTTTAAATAAAGCATTGACTGGAGAAACAGTGAATAAGTACTAACAATCGGAACTAATCCCGTCGGATCTGAAATATTTAATCGCAAAATCAGAGCAACCGAACCGAGCGGAGTTTCGTGAGTTGGTTATCAGGTGCCGCTGGCGTCGAATTGAAGAAGATGCTCGGCGAAATTAAAAAGGCTATTTCAGGGCGAGGAAATTAAAAAGGCTATTTCAGGGCGAGGAAATAAAAAGGCTATTTCAGTTTTTTTTTGAATTTTCCGAAGATTTTTCACATCGTCACCCCTCACAGCAACCCTGGAAAACGCTGGCGATCTGTCAATCGGTGTTTGTGCAAAAACCGATTCGCCGAACCGATCTTCACCGGCTTCACGCCCGGCGTAAGTCCCGTTTTCACATTACTTTTCGCAATAATTTAATCCGCTTGCGATGGTTTTAGAATATACCATGAGGACGGACACATCCACTCGCAGTACCGATGGCCAAGAGCTGGTCGATGTGGATAGTTATCGCGCGATGGTGAAACTGGCGACGGAACTGGTAAGCGGTTATTCGGTCGGCGTTGCATCTCGATCAATGGCCCGCGTGTTTCCCCCCTTTCAGCGTCGCTTTAAAACTGCCCTGTTTTGGGCCGAAAAGGTGACGGTCCTGAGCAACGATGATCCGCGCGATGTGTACTGGGAGGCACAGTGTATGTTTCACCTGCGGGAGTACCAACGGGCGGCCAAAATCATCTGCAGTCGGGAGCTGGAGAAGCGCAATCTGCTGTGCCAGTATCTAGCCGCCGAGTGTATGACCGAGGCGAAGGAGTACCAGGCTGCACTGGACATCCTGAGCTCGGTGGACAGTGAAACCCTTTCCGTCGCTACGACCATGGTGCGCGACGAGGCTACGGAAGGATCGGAAATCACCGGTGGGCTGGGATACGACGAGCCAAACAGGAACGAGATCTTGGCCTCGGTGTACTACCTCAAGGGCAAGGTGCTAGAAGCCATGGACAATCGTTCGCTAGCGATGGATTGCTATGTGCAGGCCCTGAACAAATCGGTTTACTGCACGGAAGCACTCGATGCACTCGTGCAGCACGATATGCTGATGGCCTGGGAAGAAAAGGAGCTTCTGCAACAGATACTAGGGCCTCAGCAGTGCACGGAACCGGAGCGGAAGATTCTGAAGCGACTCTATGAGAGCAAACTGAAAAAGTACTACGAATCGATTGTTCCGGTAAGTTCCGTACCGCTCCGAACTCCGACTCCGACTAAACTGAACCCTTTTTTTCCTCTTCCATTTAAGCTAACGAACCCCGAGCAAACGCCTGCACTGCCCGGGAATGCCAGTATATGGCAGGAGTTGAAGGAAAAGATGAAAAATAGTAAAAATACCGATTGTTCTAGGACATCCAGAAGTTTCTTAACACCGAGACAAAAGTCAGAACAGAGCAAAATTATGTCGCCGGCAAAAAAACTCCTGGAAGATATCAAAAACACTCCATCGTATCTCATTCACACGTCACTCACGAGAGCGTCTCTACTGGGAGGCGGTGGGTTTTCCGGCGGTTCCACAGCGCTCGGTGATACGGGATTAGCGAATAACACGACACGCAAGGAAACCCCGATTCGGTTCACCTATCCACTTACCAGCGCCACCGGGACGAGCGGCATTCCGTACGCTCAATGTATGAGTAAGCTGGAGAACAGCATCGATCTCTTGACGGCCGAGGCGGAGCAATATTTCTACCGGAGTGACTACAAACGGTGCATGAAGACGCTGGACGCCATCCTGAAACGCGATCCGTACCACAGGCGTACGCTAACGGTCCAGATTGGCTGCCTGGCGGAAACGCGCGACACAAACCAGCTGTTCTACGTTGCTCACAAGCTGGTGGACTTTTATCCGGATGATGCAATCTCCTGGTATGCCGTCGGTTGCTACTACGATCTCATCGGCAAAAGTGATCATGCCCGGCGCTACCTCTCGAAGGCGACCTCACTGGATCGCCTGTTCGGTCCGGCATGGTTAGCGTACGGTCATTCGTTTGCCAAGGAAAACGAACACGATCAAGCGATGGCCGCGTACTTCAAGGCGACGCAACTGATGCGCGGATGTCATCTTCCCCTGCTGTACATCGGTGTTGAGTGTGGCCTAACGAAGAACCCGGAGATGGCGGAAAAGTTTTTCTACCAAGCAATGACCATTGCGCCACTCGACGTGTACGTATTGCACGAGCTGGGCGTCATCAAGTTCGAAAACGAACAGTACGAAAGCGCCGAGCAGGTGCTGCGTAACACGCTCGATATGGTGCGCAGTTTGTCGAAGCAAAACGGGGAGCATCTGTCCGTACGCTGGGAGGCTGTGCTGAACAATCTCGGTCACTGCTGCCGAAAGAACAAGAAGTACGACGAAGCGCTAGAATATCACCGTTGGGCGCTGTCGTTGAATCCGCTCAATGCCAAAACATTCACTGCGATCGGGTTCGTGCAGGCACTTACCGGACAGCTGAGCGATGCGGTTGATTCATTCCATAAAAGTTTGTCCCTCAAACGGGACGATGTGTTCACCACGACGCTACTGAAGCAGGTCATTGAGGATTTAGCCGAGGAACAGGATCTGCCGTTCTTTTCAGTGGAAAGTGCCGATGATGAGGAGAACGCCGACAAGGATGGCACGACGGTGGAGGATGAAATGTCGATCAATTCGGTGGAAAAACCGTCCAATGTTCGGCCTAATCCGATTGGGACGGATAATGTGCTCTTACCGAGCCGGGTTAAGCTGCGATTCGATGAGTGTGATTCGAATGTGTCCGCACTGAGCGATACGAGCGCCGATGATATGAGTATGGATATCTAGATCTAGGCACTGCTGCAAGCAAGTCTCATCGATCATCGACTCCCCGATTCGATCGTCGACACTCCCGTTGTTTGATGTAATATAGTATTGCTTAACAACCAATAGAATATGAAATACAAAGTCACATGTTGCCCATTTATATCCATGTCGATGACTATTCCTTTGGTCCTGAATGTGTATATCTAGTTTAATAACTTCTCTTTTATTGCATGATTATTCCTCGAGTGGCCATTCACAGGATACGGTACTCAGAAATGAAAACAACCTCCCTACATCGAGAGACCAGCCTCTTCGTACGATTTGAAGATTTTCTCCACCGACCATATGTAAGCGGCCGTTCTCAGATCCAAACAGAGCTTATGCTGGGCTGCCACCTTCATGATACCTTGGCCGGCCGTTTCCAGCACAAACTGCAGCCCGGACGATACGACGTCCGCTTCGCTGGCATGCTCAAAGTAGTGCTTTAGCTGTTTCGTGGGCAACACCGTCACGCAAACGCCCGCACTTCGCAAAGATTCCTGCACCGAAGCCAGTACCTCACGCAGATTGTGTGCCTCATGGCGGAACGACAGTTTGCCAAAGGAGATGTGATTGATGTTCTTCAAATACTCAAAGTACGAAGCCGTCACACCGCCCGCATTACAGTACAGATCCGGGATGACGAGAATGCGGCGCTCCTGCAGAATCTTATCGGCGGCCGGTGTCGTCGGTCCGTTCGCCCCTTCCGCGATGATTTTGGCTTTAATTTTCTTCGCATTTTCCGCAGTGATCGACTTTTCGACCGCCGCCGGTATCAGTATGTCGCACTGCTCCAGCAGCAAATCACCGGCAAACTCCGTGGCCTTCGGGAAACCCTTGATGGTTTTGTGTTCCGTCTTGTAGCGGCTCAGCCCCTTGATGTCGATACCGGACGGGCAGTGAAGCGAAACATCCCGCTCGATAATCCCAACGACCTTACAGCCCGCCTTGTGGAAGTGTTCGGCAGCGTACTGTCCCACATTGCCGAACCCCTGCACGATCACCGTTTTACCCTCGAGCCCCGGTTCCAGCCCGATTTCGCGCATCCAGTTCGTTTCACGGGCAAAACAGTTCGTGGCAATGTAGACTCCCTTCCCGGTCGCTTCGGTACGCCCCCGGACACCACCCTGATTGAGCGGCTTCCCAGTGACGACCGCCATCGTGTTAATGTCCCGGTGACCGAACGTTTTCCCATACTGATCCGCGATCCAGGACATTTCGCGCGATGTCGTTCCCATATCTGGCGCTGGCACATCAATTCCGGGCCCGATAAAGTTCTTCTTCGCCAGCTCGACCGTGTAGCGGCGCGTGATGCTCTGCAGTTCCTTTTCGCTGTACCGGGACGGATCAATAATGATGCCACCCTTGGCTCCCCCGAACGGCACGTTGACGCAGGCACATTTGAAGGTCATCAGTGCCGAGAGGGCCTCCACCTCGTCCTGGCACACATCCAGCGAGTACCGGATGCCACCCTTGACCGGCAGCCGGTGGAGACAGTGGTGCGACCGGAAACCGGTAACCATCTCATACTCTCCGCTGTCACGCCGGAACGGAAACTGAATCTGCAGCGTGCTCGAGTTGTTCGAGATGATCTGCAGGATCGCCTGCACTCGGGCCATCCGACGTTCCGCACTCATCGTCGGGTACTTGCTCATCGATTCGATCAGCTGCGGTTCCAGCACGAGACAGGCCTTGTGGAAGCAATACTCGACCATCTTCGAGAACGGTGGATCCTGCTCGGTCGGGATGGATTGCAGGTGCTTCGGGATGGTGTGTGCCTGGCGGCGAAGCAGGGCAATGGCTTGCACTCCACGTAACATTCTGTTCCTCAAACAACTACGATCTGTTTCAGGAAGGACCCTCTCTCGCTGCTCCGTGTAATTCTCCGTTCACCTGCAAACTGCTTCGAATAATGAATCCCAACTGCTCTACTCCACAGCTTACTAAGGAAATCGACGCCAAACTGCCAGGCAAGGTATCCAGGAGTTTGTTTCCTGGTGACCGTACATTCGAAGAAAGCGACTGCCCCGCACTCACTGATCTAGCAACCATTGTGGACCCATTGGCTGGTTAGGGATGGCGAACGCAGCACCCGTGCCCGTGTACTTCGGTCCGTCGGAAAATTTATCTCCCGAGGAACGGGCCGAGCGGGAGCGGCTGGAGCGGCAAGAGGTAGCCCGATGGAAGCATCGGTTCCTGCGCCTAGATGCGATCAAACCGGGCGAAACGGCCGAGGCACACGAGATGCGTTGCCTCAACAAACGCCTGGTGCACATCGAACGGGAAGCGGCTCAAAAGGAACTGCTGCTCAGGGTAAGGAACGCACCGGTGCATCGTCGCGAGGCCGTACGATGCCGCACCATCATCCTACGCCTGCTCGATGAAACCGCCGAAACGAATCGGAAGATTACGGCCACCAAGATCGACATTCAAGAGCTGGAGTCACAGATCAAGCGCGCCCAACAGGAGCTACAAACCGTCACGAAGGCCATTCCGTCGGATTTTCTGTTCGCCAAACAGTTGGACCGCTCGTCCCGGCAGGTGGCAGCCCTGGAGTCCCGCCTGCATCATGTGCGCACCCAAGAGAACCAGGTGCACTGCGACAACCGGAAGCTCCGTGAGGAGCTCGAGGGAATGCTAGAGGAACGGAAACGGTACAACCGCCAGTGGGAACAGTACGTCCAGCAGCTTGCCCGGAACCGCAAGTTTCTCATCGACATGATCGAACGTGCCACGTTGGCCTTTAACCAGAGTGAAGAGCTTTGCCACCGGATCGAATCGCTGAAGGCACAGGAAGCGCGCGAAACGCGCCAACAGGTGAACGAGATGATCGAGGTGGACCGCCAGATCGTCGGTACGCGCCACACGAATGCGTTCCTGCGTACGAAAGGCGCCACCCGGCCAGTGGCCAACCTGGATCCGGCCATCGTTAGCAAGCGGGATCGTTTTAAGCGGGCCTGCTTGGATCGGACCACCCGCTACCGGACGATCGTCGATGGAACGCGTGAGGCACTGCAGCTCCAATCGATGCACGATGTGTTGGCGTTGATCGAGCGCCAGCAGGACAAGTACATGGCGCTGTTTAAGTACGCGAACGAAACGGATGCACAGCTTGAGGCCGCTACGGAGCGAGCGCGCGAACTCGCGGAAGTGGCCGATGGTGCCAGGGAGGCGCAGCGCCGCAAACAGCTCACCAACGAGCAGAAGGAGAAGCAGACCGAGGAACAACTCCACCGGGCACGGAAGGAAACGGAACAGCTTGAAGCGGACGTTACGTATCAGGAGGCGGCACTCGAACTGAAGCTGGAAACCGTCGAGCAGGCGCTGGAGTTGCTGGGGTTCGATCGACCGGCCATTGTGGTGCTGATGGGTGGCACAACTCGCACCGATCGCCAGAAGCTCACGAAGGACGCACTCACCAAAGCGTTGGCCGTCATCGAACGGAAGGTGATGGAACTGGTGAAGCGCCGTAGGCCAGGACTCACACCGACCACCGAGGACCCTGAACCGGAAGCGACGCCCGCGCAACAGTGTGCCGAGTGTGCCGAGGGACAGGACGTTAACCAGCACGACGAACACATCGTCCAACCGACCGAGGACGAGCGTATGATGGAGAACGTCCGGAAGCGGATGGCCGCACCGGAGATGCAGTACCGCCTTCACACACTCAGCCAATGCAAACTTCCTCGCTCCCGTATGCTGGTCAACAAACGCTACCAGTAGACCCGGATCGGGTTATTTGGGTGTTGGATCGGATTCGCTTTTATTCTAAATTCACGTTCCTTTCAAATCAAACGTCGTTGGTGGCTGGCGGTTGCGGTTCAGTGATGGTCTGGTGGTCCACCTCATCGTACGGTCCGTACGGGTAGCCCGGCTGTGGTCGATAGGGCGGATAGTAGGGACCCGGGTTCATCGGTCCCGGATAGGGATAGTACGGACCAGCACCAGGCTGTGGATAGTATGGCAGTCCACCGCCACCGTTGCCGCCAATTCCTTGTCCACCGTTGGCAGCGGATCCACCGGGAAACAGGGCAGGGCCGACGAAGCCCGGTGGTTTCAGGTTCGACTGTCCACCGACTGTGGCCGGCGCGACGGTTGCTCCCTTGCAGTTGTACATTCGGTTCAGCTTCTCCAGATCGTTCCACGAGAATCCATCCCGTTGGCCCATCTTGGCCGTACCGAGCGAGTGCTGCAAATGGGCGAAGAGAGCACCGGAAAGATGGCGAATAGGAGTTGGAGCAAGATTGGCGCTGTCTTTGAAAAGCTAAGGCCGTTTATTTTGTTAAATAAAAATGCCGGAGAGGGGGGGGGGTACTTTTGCTAAAAAAAACAAGGGGAGAGCTAGGGAGTGTGGGGTGAAGCGTGATAAAACGATTAATTTGTTCGAACGATGGCTCGTCCCTGAGCTGTTTGGGTCTGCTGCGTGGCGGCCAAGAGTTGTTAACGTCGTTCTGCCGCTACTGCCGGCTCCGTAGCGTTGTTGTCCGAATCGCCAAACAGACCGCCGATCAGGTTGAGGATGGCTCCGGCCACCTGACCCCCATTGCCACCGTTGGCCGGTCGCTGGGGACGAACCGGACGTTGCGGACGCTGTGGTCGCTGTGGCCGCTGGCCTCCGCTGTTGGCGGACGGTGATCCGGAGTCCGTGCATCCGTACATGTTGCGCAGCTTGGCGAGGTCGCTGCTAGAGAACCCGGAACGTTGGCCCATCTTGTTGCCACCGGAGCGCTAGAATGGCCGGAGTGTATGACCAAGGATGCGAGGAAGACATATGATGTGTCTGGAGATCGTAATGGGTCGTGGTCGTGATCGTGATGATGCGCTTCGTGCGTTTCGTCAAAGGGCGCAGGAAATGAGTTTCGGGACAAGTGGAGCTGCTAAGAACGGGTGCCCGAACGCCAAGATCGAGGGAACTTTATTTCACCGACAAATAGCACAATGAAGCTCCGAGATGCGCGTGATGCAACAACCGATAGGTCCAACCGGGACGGTCCAGGTCCGAGGGGGTGGGATGATTGGCGGGTGCGAAGCGATGGTGTTGGGTGTTAGTTGGGTGCTGTGGAGCGTGGGTGCGGTGCGAAGGATACCACTAGCACCCGTACATGCGCCTAATCTTGGCCAGATCTTTCTCACTGAAAGCCTCCCGTTGGCCCATGGTACCGGTGAATGATTTCTGCGCGAAAACACCGAGAGAACACACAGACACACACAGGCACACACGGTTGTCATGGTAATGTATGAGCAGGATGATTAGGATGGAGTCCTTCCCTGGCACTTACCTTAGCAACGATCGTTGGCTGCCCGTTCGAGGAGAAAGCGTTGGCCGAGTAGTGCATGATGCTACCGTAATCGTAGTCCACACCGAAACTGTTGGTCGTTCCGGACCGTGCCTTGTCGAAGTTGTTGGCCGTACCGGCCTTGATGTTTTGGGTACGGATCGTTACCCAATCGTCGCGATCCTCACGGTTCTGTTCGTGCAGGAAGCCGAGCGCGTGCATCATCTCGTGCATAACCGTTCCAACGAGTGTGGTACACCCGGGGATCTGCAAGTTGACCGCCTGTTTGCCTCCGATTCTACCGACGCTTGACCAGCAACCACTGTTGGAGCTCTCGAACGACACGTAATCCTTTTCGCCCATTCGCGGGACAAACCGGATGCACGTCTTCTTGTGGTACTCGTTGATGGCTTCCTCGATCAGCTGCATTCCTTTGGCGTCTGCGGAAGCGAGAAACGAGCAGGCAATGAAATGATTGGCAACAGCTAGAGAGAGACAGCCCAAAAAGGCGACGTCACGCTTACCAAAGTTTCCTCCAATTACGAACGGTACGACACCGTTCGGCCAGCGGGATGAGGTGCTGGCCAGTCCATTACGTCCCGCCGGTCGATCGATCAGCATATCACCCTCGAGGTAGCTACCGAGCTCCTCCACGTTACCGCTCCCGGCCGACGAGGGATCGAAGGCGGCCACCAGCTTTCCGACCGATTCGTCCGGCTCACCGTACAGTTCCGGTCCGAGGTGCGACAGATCGATCGCCAGGTCCTCGCCCAGCCCGTTCTCCTCCGGACCGGCGTCACGCTGGATCACACTGGCGGCCACACTGGCGGACACTACCAGCACTCCCTGGAGCAGCAGGGTGATCGCTTGTTGCCGTTTCCTCGGTGATACCATCCTGCCGGTTGCTTCTGAAGACGGATCGTTTTTACTAAAAATGTAGCGTTTGTTTGAAACGTGACGGTGCTACACCACGAACGAACGGTTAGAACTGATTAATTTGTTCTGGGTTGCCGGGCTCCGTATTTATATGTCGTGTCGTGGCATCCAACACCCTTTCCCCCCGGGGGGGCTTTCCTTCAACTTGCTGCTACCTTTGCAAGGCCACCAGGGCCCCGAGTGTGTGCCGCGCTGCGTGTGTATGTGTGGGGATGGTTCTTGGGTTTCGTTCTAGCGAACCCCACGCTTTTCGTTTATGGCAGCTGCAATTTGGCTTCAATTTGTTACACCAACCATAGAATACGCAAGACACATGCGCCACAGACAGGAACCGGGTTAGCCGCCGGAGCTGTGTTTGTTTTGTTCCGTGACCGATAAGACAGCCAGCCAGCCAGCCAGCCAGTCGACCATCGAAGCCGGTTGCTGCTGCTGCTACTATACTCGTGTTCCCCGGCGCTTCTCTCCACCTAGAACATCGTCCATTGTGGTGTGTTCGCCGATCCCGATGCCATGCCATTATCACCGCCGTTTTTTTTCTACTTCGTTCTACCTCGTTCGATTGGTGCGTTTGCTAACATGCTTTTTTTTTTTGGCGGCAGAATCAATCGGGGGTGGTAGAACGTCGAATCCTCCCTCCCTCATGACCTTGCTCTTGATTGCTGGCCCTGTGCTGGCAATGACTCCCGCGGGATCGCCTGCAAACGCGTGCAACGAACAATCGGATTTTCATAACGCCATCCGCCATCCGACGGTGCACGAGGTGGAAGGTGTTGTTGGTGACGGCGCAAAGTCACTCAATTCCATTGACCCCATTACTTTATGATCATTTGCATTCGCGATGTGCCAACCCCCCCCCCCCCCCCCCTTCCCTATCGGGGGTACATTTTTCATTTTTATATTTCCATTTCGGCCGTGAGAATCCAGCCAGCTAAGGAAGGCTCCGGTCCCTGGTGCCGTATTGGGAGGGAGCTGGAGCGCAACCAAACCGGTCCCCTTTAACGGGAGGAGGACAAAAATGGGTGAAAATTGGGAACATCAAATTGCACCGGCTTTCTGTCAAATTACCCGCCATAAAGCCAGCCTGATGGCCTTAATCTGTTGGTCCCGCCACGGTCCCGGGGCGATGTGAGCGAATTGCGATTAGAGGATCGGCTCACTTGGGAGGGATCGCGGACTAGGATGGATACGGTTGCTTGATTGCCGATGGGAAAATGACTCCTTCCTCGAGTAGTTTTTCCCTAGTGGCTCCAAAGGTTGCTACGGTAGAGTTTTTCTTCGCAATTTTATGAATTTACAACAGGGACCTTGTAACGCGCTCTTTGAGAGTTAATCGTGGTTTCGCAACGGAACATAACCAGGGAAAGGTGAACAATGGCCAACATTTAGTTGGTTCGATGTTTGCTTTTTATTGTGCTAATAGCAGGCATTCTGTTGGTCCTGTGCTATGAGTTAGCAACAATATGTTATGTAGATTAGTGTTTTAAATATTATCATTTCGTTGCTCAAAGGGTTGGATATATCGATTAGAAACGGCGATTCAAAAGCAGAGGGTGCAGATCAAACATTTTGAGTGCTAATTACTAACCAAAAAGGGTTTATACATAATTAATTTTCGCTCAAGTTGTTAAGAAACTATCATAACAATTTACTTGGTGGCGTGCATAACGATAAGGAACAGTATGATACCCTCTCTGACCATCTTGTCTCGGACTGACTGCCCGTGGATCCCTTGGGTGTTTCTGAGATTGTTGGTCGATACAATGAGCAATCGCTCTATCCCTAATCTATGAACATGCCTGATGATTATGCGCAGCGTAACAACACATGTCCATAATATAATGGATCATTGTAATCCCCTGGCAACACATTGCAATTATCATGGCAGCAGTACACGCGTTTTATCTTTTTCTTTACCAACTCAAGAGATTTCAAAGTGGTTTATTGTTTGTACTGATGTGATGGACTGATACTGCTTACCACACGTTTTTCTTTCAAAACAAGCTCCACGAAAGCGAATATCACAAACGAAATAATGCAGCTACACAGGTTGTTATAGATTTTCAGGTTTTTTAATTTATTTCCAAATTTTCACGCCTTCTCGCCCCTCTAACGCCACCCCTTTCTCGCGAAATTCTCTTCTACGATTCGTATTTTTGTTTTGTTTTCATTTTTCGACCGCTTTCACGGCAACCGCCTTTCTTCTTCTAGGTGTTTTCTAGCATTATATCTACATCGAACAATTAAAGTTTACAACTGAGTTTGCTCGCCGATCTTCGTTTGTCTTCCGCGGATCGACGGAACCGTAGCTTCTCTGCGCGCATTGGCTGCTAGACTATCAATCAACTGATCCAACGATCGTGGATCGTGACCTGCTGCGTGATCCGTAGCCGAAATGTGTCGCTCCCTCTTTCCGTTTTAATGAAAGATGGTTGCTTAGATGGTTCGTTTAATGCTCTCTGAAGCGCTTGACAATCGAAACCAGTGGCTTAAGCTACAAGAAGATATCAATAGTACTGCTGTGTTGTCCGGTTTCCCCCTTTCTACGCACTTTATCTATTGGGCCTTATACTGTTATCGCGTTCACACAGCTTACGGTAGAAGAGCCACCGAACCGAATGCACACGTACACGTTACAGACACCACAGCAGACACACATACACACACCCACACGCACGCACGAACACACATACAATTTTGATCGATTGTTCGTGCCATTCGCACTTTCTGTAAAAAAAAGGCACGAAACTGAAATCTATACGCAACGCAAAAACGAGAACGCAAAAACAAAATATCAAACAAAAACTCGTAAAAAAGTTATCTGAAGCTTTCGAAAGAAAAAAAAAACAGGAAAACACTTCAACCTTCGCCAAACAGACTTTGCAAAAGCAGAGAACGAAAACAGATGGCGCGAATACTATTTCGTGTTGTAAGTGTGTCTGTTTGTGTGCTGTATGTATGTGTGTATGTATGTGAGCGTGTGCGTGTGAGAATAAAATAAACGAATATAGAAATACAATAAAAAAAGGGAGGGGGTTCACAATACAATTAGAGACTTATCACAAAGCATCAAACATTGCTATAACTAACACGTATATTTATATTTATATATATAATATATATTATTTTAAAAAATAACG
>NC_064877.1:33670000-33730000 GCF_943734665.1 Anopheles aquasalis
CGGCGGTTCCATCTAGACCAGCCGTGATGGTCTGGTCCGGTATGGCACCACGAGTGTCTTTTAGTTTAGAAGAGAAGGAAGAAGAAACAGTTCTTGGACGTTGGGTGAAACATCATCAGCGAGTGTAAGGTTAATGATCGATGGTTAGAAGTCGATTTGACATCCGGAATCTTGGGTCGAAGGCTCCTCGGCTATTGATCAACAAGGCAAAGATCAAACTAATTGAAGCACTAATAGACGACTAATTGTAAAAAGTTGTCACAAACAATTAGTAGACAAGAGATCCGGTCATACTTTGTCCCCAGGAAGCTAATCCATGGAAGAAGTTGGTGAAGAAGGACGATTTTTGGGCTATACAAGAAATATATTCAAACTGAGACTAAAACCTGGCCCATGAATCATGAATTTCAGGATTGTCCATAGGATAATGTTTTAAGTAAATTAGTAATAATAATAATTGAATCTCAGTCATACGGTCCGGTCCAAGAAGTTCCTTCGATCCTACAGCATCATCGTCATCATCATCTTCGAAGCATAATTGAACAAAGTAGGCGTGGTGTTCCCCCCCCCCCCCCCTCCAACCGCTAGTCCCACTAAACTCTATGCACAGCATGCTACGTTAGAAGAGGCGCATGCGCCGTCGTCATCGTCGTCGTCGTCGATTCCCTTCCCTTATTGGAGGCTGCTTCGATCTCGCGTCTATTCGCGGTTGAAGTCTCCCAAGACGTTCTCTCTCTCTCTCTCCTTCTATTGCTCGAAGGAAATCAGAAATCTGTGGAGATGATGGTGATGATGATGATTCGAATCGCGAACCAATCATCGCGCCATAGCCCCTACCGCCCGCTAGAAGCGAATACACCGCCCGTCGATAGAAAGGGCCCGTGGCCAGAACGAGACGAATCCTATGCTCCGAGGAGCGGAAAAAAGATAATCAAAGTCGGTGGCTCGGTGCGCCAAACAGAGACGGCACTAGGGACACACCGCGAGATGAAATTCGATGTTTTTTTCCGCTTCATCGGCGCACGGCGACGGCGACGGCGATGATCATGACCAACCGACCGGGGCATTTCCATCCCCCCCTTTTTCCCTCTTTTATCTCGCTTAACTCTCCTCATGAAGTGGTCTTTTTGCGGTGGAAAATCCTTGACCAGCGGAAACCGAGAGAGGCCACAGCAAGGCCCGGCTTGTGCCATAAAGGAACAGAATAGTTTAATGGCCACCGGGGTCATGGGAAAACCCATTGGTCCATTTCCAGTACGCCAAGGACGGAATGGGACCTTCCCACCTCATTGGAGAACCTTTTCCGTCCGAATTTTCCGCCACCAGCACTTGGAGCAGCATCAGAATCATTATCACGGTGATCGCTATTCGCGCTCACCAAGCAGCATATACTCTTCAGTGCCAGTCGAAGGAACAGGTTGTTCGCGAAAAGCATCTTCCACTCTTCCCCCTCTGGCTTATGATCGTTCACGCATAGATCATTGCACCGAGAGCGTTGCAGGTTGATCGAGCGAGCGAACGAGCGATGGGCCTTGATTCATCGGGCGGAACTGGTCGGTCGGTTGGTCGGTGTCAGGTGAACGATCGCGTGTATTGCGCGCGCGAGATGTTGTCCCCGCTGGCAGCCCCGTGGCCGTTGTAATGCATAATTATGCATAACTTGTTGCCGATGCTGCTGCTGCCTTTTCTCTCCCCATTCGCTGCTGCTGCTTCGATTGAGCGATCGATCGAAATATGTCCCATTTGCCCTTATCACCCATCGCTAACCAGACCTGCTAGACCTAGGCCTAGCATCGTCGTTGTCGTTGGCCCGTGAAGCGCCATTTCTGGTTTGGATCGTCGTCATCGATTATCGCATCCCACCCCTTCTAAAAGCCACCCCTCTTAGGGGCCACCACATTTGCTAGAAATCACGATCATCAGCACACGTACACACATGCACGGACACACGCAACAGGAGCACACACACCAGCAGCAGCAGCAGCAGCGTGTAATTTAAAATTAATTTTAATTTTCATATTATAATAACTGTTTAGATCAACCGGTCGTGGCAGCTCTATGTGAATGTGTCCGCAGTTTGTGTGAGAATCTGCACTGCACATTCAACGATCATCAACGCCATCATCGTCCGTCAGTGCCATTGCCATCATCGCCTCGCTCAAACAGCCACCAGCGCCGCGCATCGATCGGTGCATCTGAGGCGCATAATCTCTCTTCCTGCATGCAATTAGTGTCCGCACTGCACTCACTGCCCAGTCAACAGCCCAGGCACACACCCCTGTGAACGGGGAAGAGGAAGACCCAAAAGGGGGCGCGCGAGATGCTGCTGCTGCTGCTGGAATGTATAATTATCGATTTTTATCGTGGTGCGCTGATCGATTCGCACCGCCAGCGTAGTGCCCCGCGAGATCAAGTGACACAACGGTGCTCATCATCATCATCATCATCATCATCGGCCACACTGGCACACGTGAATGCGCGTACTCGCCATCATCACCAGCCCTGGTTGGGGAAGGGAGATCACACGACACATAATGTGATCTTTCCTCGAACCTTAGCTGGCTGACTAACCGGCCACAATACTTCCTGGTCCGGTCGGTTCGTTACGTGTCATGGCGATCGTGCTGCTGGGGAGCTGAGGAGCTAAACAGGATCCAGGAAGAGCAAAAAAAAGGACCCAGGAGGTCCATCGGCACCAACGGACCATAGAAAGCGAAAAGGATGAATGAAACAGAGGGCCGCTGCTGCTGGTGCTGCTGATGGTGGTGGTCGAGATCGCGGTGCATCGATCCCACACCACAGTCTGTCCTCGCCCCTCCTAAAAGAGGAAGCCCCAGCCCCGCGGGAGCAGCGAGGAAAACAAAAAAAGGCGTAAAAAGCCCCCGAAACCGAACCGAAGAAAAGAAAGGAGGAAAAGGAAAAGGAAGGAAGGAAAGGAAAGGAAAGGACAGAATGGTTGCCAAAAAATACGGCAGAAGAAACGCATAAATGCGACGAAAGAACGAGGATCACCATCATCATCGTGATCATCATCATCATCACATCGTCCCTTCTTGCGTCGAGTTCTGTGGGAATTTTTCCGCTGACTGAGCTGAACTCAAACGTAGGAGAAGGGGAAGGAGTAGAAGCGACGCACAAAACCGCTTCGCATTCTTCTTCTGCTGCTGCCGCCGCGTCTTTTTAGCACCGCACACCGAGGCGAGCGAGGTCCCGCGCAGATGCACACCTGTTGCACTTCCGTTACCGTTCACCGGATCTCCCCCCACCCCCGGGGGGTCGACATCCGGTCCGGTTGGTTGGTGGAAGGGTTTTTACGGTTGATTTGGGATCAACATCATATGCAACAACATCGCCAGCAGCATGCTTTCTGGGCGTTGTTTTTGGGGGGCAATAAGTTCCGATTGGATTCGGGGAGTTGTGCGGACGATGAATGCGCTTATGAACGTTGTTGATGCTCCAGATGATGCCTAGTTAGGGCAGAGCAGTCAGTCCATCTCAGCGAAGAAGTGGAAATCGATTTCTTCAATTTCAATTGTATGCTCCCCCTCTTCCTCATCAAGGAGTTAAAAGGTTAACCAGACGCAAGGGACGCAATTGTGACGCGTAAAGACAATGTAGGAGTGCAACCGGAGATGGGAAATCGGAATGTCTTTTCCTTCGACATCGACATCGCCTCTGCCCTCATTCTCTCTACGCAGCAGCAGCAGCATCCCTGTTCCCGGCCAGGGGCGTTTTCGGAGCGTCCGCCGCCTCGAGGCGCGAGATGTCGCCGGCGACGACGACGACGACGACGACAACGACGGAAATTACACCGGAAACCGGAATTTCAACGCGCGAAAGGAGGGCAGTGACACGCGAACTCGCCGTGCTCTCGTGTCTTGGAAAAGAGGCGCAATTTCTTAAGCACTCTGCTGGTCTTACACCAACCACCAAGAGGCGGTTGCCTTTAAGGACACATTTTAAGCATTTTTCGGCGGACACTTTGACGAGGAGACGCATAAAAAGGGGGTGGTTGATACGTGCTCGACCAATGTGTCGCCATCGTCTTGTCACACTCGTGGTGAGCGCGGCATCAGTGATTGCGCACGTTAGTGGTGACATTGAAGGACACTGTGCCATCGAAATGGCACATTATCAGTGATCGCACACAGATGGGGTGCGCCATGAGGCGGAAAAGTTATGGATTTTTCGGCATTTCGCGGCGGTGGAGCAGCAGCAGTAGGTCAGCTAGCTGGCCACCGTGCAATCGCTCGATTCGGTTGCACTTGGCCCACACACGCGCGCGCACACACAAGCACTTAATAGAGGTCATCGCATTTTTATGATCAATTTCGGGCGTCACCGTCTGGTGCTACTGTGTGTCATAACTGTTGCTGCTGCTGCTCCTTCGAGAGTGATTCGCTTGAGGGATGATCTTGGGGCGATGGTGCGCGTGAAAGAGTCGCCGGAGCTGATAAACCAAGGTGTTCTCGGGACACGGGGGGCTAACCTGACGTACTGCTACTGTTATGATCGTGTTGCTGCTGCTGCTGGTGGTGATGATGATGATGATGCTGCTGCTGCTGCTGCTGCTGCTGCTGCTGATGGTGATGCAGATGCTGTAGCTGATGGTACAGCTGATGCGAGGGACTAGTGGCGGCCGGATCCAGATCGGTATAGTAGAGGGCAGGTAGCGGAGTAGTCGAGGTGCTGTTCGTTGCTGCCGCGGCACTACTCGCGGTTGTACTCGCACCGGTGGTCGTTGTGGCTGCTGCTGCTGCTGCGGCCGCTAGTAGCGACGATGTTGGCGCATAATCCGCTGCATACGGTGACACATTATCACTTCCGCTCAGCGTACCGTCGTAGCTTTGCAGCACCATATTGGCGTGCCGTTGCTGCTGTTGCCGATGCTCGATCGTTTGCGTTCGCGTGTTGTTTCGATTCGCAACAGTACTGTTGTTGTTACTGTCGCTTCGAACGCGGTGCTGCTGCTGATCAAGCTGCTGATGATAGATGTTGGCGTTCCCGTGGAAGCCAGCACGAAAAACGGGCAGATCGGACAGCAACAGACCCGTATCGGGAAGTGGTGGTGGTGGTGTGTAGGGAGATTCCTGAGCAACCACTAAACCAGGATGGTGCTGCACGGCGAAACTGTAAGCACTAGATCCGATGGGAGCAACGGAAGTGGAAGCGGCAGTAGCATCGGCATCGTTGTACTGACGGAGGACGGAAGCTACAGGATCATCGGACGGCGAGGACTGGAACGGATGGTCCGATGGCAGGAGTAGCAGCGATGATGGCGAACCGGTGGTGACCGAATCCAGCGCCAGTCGATCGCCAGTCGGTGCAGCCTGAAGCTGCCTCTGCAGTAACGCACACACTTTGGCTGTTTTCCAAACTACCACACACGCTCGAGATCCTCAACACGAGATCCTGGACAACGGACAGAGCACGGACCACGGACACTTATCACAACATCACCGAGAGATCACCGTTTTATCACACAACCACGTCACGTCAAACACTAAGATCAATTAAACACACCGAGAAAGGATAGCCACCTCCACCACCAAGAGAAACACAACTGCTGAAGATGATCAGCAAACACGCCAGAGGATCGAGATCAAGATTCCACACCACAAAAGCCACACCACAGTCGCCTTTCTCAAGGACAACACGCCTTCGCACGGACGAACGGACGGACCACGCGCGACCACGACGAGCTTTTTCATCGAAATGTTTCTCTTCTCGCTCTCCGTTTGTAAAATTGTCTTGTCTTCCAATCCACACCGGATCGGATCGGACCCGAGCGCCTCCATCCGTCGCGCGAACGTGCTGCACGACTGAGTATGAGCAGCAGGGAAGATTTGTATTTTCCGCGGTAATTTGTGGCGTTTTTATTTTATCCCGACGTGAAAATGTGAAACCGTGCAAAATTTGCGATTTGCCAATTTGTTAATTTCAGATTAGACCCGTTTACATGTTTGAAAATTAGGCTATTTCGGTTTACAAGTTTGGAAAATTTTAGGCCGAGCGTGAGCGATTCTCCATCTCTCTCGCTTCATCCGAACTTTCCCGAAGTTGCTGCCGAGAGCCGAGGAGTCCGAGAAAAACATCGCCTCGTGCTCGTGCCACTCTCTTGCTCTCCGGCGAGAGTGGGAAAGAGAAGAGACGAAGCTTCGTTCGCTCGTTCGTTTTCGTGCTCTATGATCTTGCAACCCTCCCTTGAGGGAGGGGGTGAGAAAGGGGAAAATGGGGGTTGAAGGGGTGGGGGTGCGTCCAAAAAAAGCGTTTTGCATACAGCGTGGTGAGCCAAAAATCAAAAGAAAAAAAATAAAAGAAGAAAGAAGAACAATCCTTCTTCCATCATCATCATCATCATCATCATCATCATCAGAATCATCAAGTGTGAGCGCGCGCGCACTGCCCCGGAACGGAAATAAACGGAACATAAAATGCCACCCCCTTCGTGCACCCTCTGCTGTAACCGTCCTTTTCCCACACATTTTACACCCCCTGTCTGTGTGTCTGTGTGTCTCTGTGCTGCGGATCCTTTGCACGGTGTCCTGAGCACGTCGGTCCGGGGCACCCACACACTAACGATCACCTAGGAGGAGCTGGTGCCCTCGTATGTGAAGCAATTTTCGTGTTCGCGTGTTCCCAGGGATCGCGCATGGGTTTGGAGGGTGCGGCAAGGAAGGTTGGAGGCTGGCGCTCCTCCTACACAACGCGCAACATGCGCAGCGTGCACCCAAAACATACCACGAGCATTTTCCCATGAATGCGGGGCTGCGCAGCGCCTCACAGCAAAACGTGACCACCTGTCGCCTTTTTCGAAGTCGAACTTGTGGTGTCGAGGTTTCGTTCCGTTCCGGACAAACGCACACAGACATGGTTCCAGAATGATGCAAGGATGAAATGCGTGGCGCAGCAGCATCATCTCACCAGCAGCAACCGATGATGCGATCCTTCGAAGTGATCTTAAGACGCACGGACGCCACCAACGAGAGGGCGCCACCGCTTTCCACTGCCAGTCTCGTAGCTCTGTCTTCGGTTTCCGCTTTGTGCTTCCGTTCGTGGAGGACTTTTACTTTGCATCTCGGCAGCAGAGACGGGGCGCGAGTTTCCTGAGGACCAGGGGGAAGAAACTAACAACATTTGATGTCTCTATTTGATTAGGTTTAGGCTGTTCAGCAACGTGTCCTGGAGTGTGCGCCGCTTCGTGTGTTCGTCGCTCGCTGCTACTGCGCGCGGTTGCTTCTCACAGCCTGACCGACCGACCGACCGACCGACAGACAGAAGGCCGATCACCGGGAGAGATACATGATACTTGAGAGCTGGTAGTGAACATGAAACGCAACTCAACGAACAACAACAGCAACAGCGAGAACAACGAGAAAAAGGACACCCAAAAAAAACCGAAACGCGGGACTTGACTTGGGATAGTATCCTGTTTATCGATCCCACGGCACCCGCAGTGCCCTCGAATGGAAGAAGGTGCATCAGAGAATGCTGGTGCTCGAGCTGCTGCTGGTGGTGCAGAAATCCGAAAATGACGTCACATCCTGCCAGGGGGCAAAAACGCCGGTCCGGTATTCCCGTCGGGCACGCAATGACCCATATACCTCTCCATTGGACGCAGATCATCCCGAAAACATCCCGACATCACACAGCAACAGGTACATGCACGATTAGCCATGGTAATGGTGGTAATCCCTGCTTCCTGTGTTCCTGAGCGAGCGGACTTCGGTATTATGGCACCTTATCGAGGGTGGCTTAAGAGCACACCACCCCGCCCGAGGGCCAACACGAAGGGAAACCAAACAAAACACCAAAACCAAACCAGTGCCAGAGTGGGCGCCTCCTTTGCTTCTATGCTGTCGAGGAGCGGAGGACAGATACTTGATATCGATGACCTGCTGCTGCACACTCTTCCCGTCATCCAAAGGGAAACCCCGGATAAGCGGATGTGACCTGGCGAGCGAGCGCAAGAGAAAAAGAGAGAGAGAGAGACCGAGAACCGGATGTCGGGGAACAATGTGGTTTCAATGAAGGAACGACACATACAACGGCGAAGGACACACGATGCTGGTGCACGATAAGAGAAGATGCGAGAGACACATTCCTCGAGAGTTACGCCGTGATCCGTTGGATCGATTCCATTCGATAGCGAGGAGCAACAATAGCGTCACGTTAGGGACACAGAATTCATGCGCCCAGAGGGAGGGTAATTGGTTTATCGCTTCAAAGTCGAACCGAAGCGAAGCGAAAAGGACATTCACGGGACCGATCTCTCCCTCTCTCTCCTCTGTCGAGTGCTCATCGAAGCGTTACCGTTGCTCGAGCTGCTTTCCCGTTCCAGGATCCAGGGTTCCAGGGTTCCTCCCCCGAACACACGCTCCCACGATCGGTATCAGCAGAGTACCCTTCATTTTCTATCGAATTAAAAAACGAACATTCTCCACTTAATTTTATGAGACATTCTAGGCGAGTGGGGGGGCGCGAGCGACAACAGAAATAACTTACGACTGCGTAGCACCTGTTCGGGATCACCACGATCATAATGGCACGGACAGGACACCTTCCAACGGCCGAGAGGGTTGTGTTTTTCACCCTCGCACCCTCGTCGTTAACAACACCGATCGGGGTGGTGTGGGGTGCAGAATGTCACTCATGCGTTAAATGAATATATCTGCCTGACTTTCTGAGTGAGAGAGTATGTGGGGGGAAACCCCTTGTGTTTCGTTCGAAATCGAATCGATCTGCGGGTCTCCTCCTCCTGTCTCTTCTCCCCTCCCTTTGCTGTCTGATCGTACCGAAAAAAAGGAGGGTGACAACCCGGTGAGGTGGATAAAGGTACGGTTGATGGTGAGAAAATTGAGTCCCCCCGGCCTGATGGAAAACCTGGCTGCTAACTAATCAGCTCGATCATGCGATCATTGCTAGCGAACCAGTGGCTCTCCAGAGGCATAGAGAGGGAGTGACCCCCGATCTACACTCCATCCTAAAAAAAAAAAACAACCCGTATCCCCAGAGGGGTAAAAACGCAATAAAACAGATACTGTCAACTGCGTCAACTGGTGGCAATAGCAAGCAAGGTGAGTTGAGTGGCGCTCTGGCGCAAACAACACGATCACGATCGTGGTTGCCTATGTGTGTGACCTCTGTCTCTCTGTCGTTGAATGATGGTGGTAGTCGATGACGACGACGACGACTACGACGATGTCCATCAGTGTTTTCCCACGGTTTATTTTTAATTTGAATGCTAAAATGTGATGCATTTATCTTTTTTACTTCTCCTCCACACCTCGAGCAGCAACAGCAGCCCGCGTTGTCTCTAGGTCCACCCCTATGTGTCAGTTCGGTGTGGTGTTTGCGTGTTTCACATTCGATTTACCGCGAACACGATCGCACTCCCCTGATCTTACAGCCCTCGCCTGTGTCACCAACGCTCTCGGTGGTTTCTTTTGGGGGGCTTTTTAATTGTTGCTTCCAAAAAACAGCCTCACTCGTCGGGGAAGAGCAGTTCGCTTGGAATCGCGCGCTGTCGCCAAATGTCATCTCTCTTCTGCATAGCGATCTTGTGTCGCCATTTGACGAAAGGGGGCTCATCATCCTTCATTGGGGCCAAGAGGCTTTCTTACTTTTTTTACATCCGGTTGATTTATGACTTTGGAGCGAGAGAGCGAGCGAGCGAGCGAGCGATGGTGGACCGGGGTATTACCACAAATTAAATTGAAATCATAATTAATTGGTCCGATTTGCGAACGAATGAGAGATGAGAGTGACCGGGACTGCGCGTCAACTGACAGCTGTCAAAAAGTGTGAGGTTATGTTACTCTTTGCACCGCACCATCTAGTACCCGGTCACCTCTAGTAGACGTCGCCATGATCCTGACCTGGTATGGTGTTTTTAAAATGGCGCTGGCGCTTCACCGTAACCACAGCAACATCATGTTTGGCGATTATCTCTAGTCCACCCAGGGGCTCACCGAGGGGCGAGAGGATATCAAAAAGATCCATTGTGTCTCAGCTCCTCGGTTGCTCGGTGCTATGCTTCCCTTTCCTACCTCCCCTAAGGCTATTCTTCTATGCGTCTTTCTGTCGCACACACAACACACATGCGCGTGGTCCCTGACTACCCCTCTCGTACGCCTCATCGCGCCCAACCGACCCTATTGAGGGTCAATTTCCGGTGCTGACGCCCATCGGTCGGTGATGGAGAAGACAGGAAGCAATAAAGACGCGACAGAGAAAGAGAGATGGAGAGAGGGAGAGGGAGTGCGAGGAGAAGATGATGGTAATCCAACACTGCGCGTCGCCGCCATCTTACGCTACCTCCTTTCCCTTCCCGTCGTCATCTTCGTCGTCGTCGTCACCATCGGTTAGTGTGGCGCTATTTGTCGCTCGATTGGTGGCACTACCCAACCAACCCCCTCCCAGGGGAAGGGTGCACGCACCAACCTACTCCCCAGGTACACAATCACTTTTCACTTTTCCCGAACCGGCCTTTTTCGAACGAACCAACCGGTGGTTCCATGCTTCCCCTTGGCTATCTCGTTCGTTCGTTCGTTCCTGCCGATGCCGATGGTGATGGTGGTGCCGGGCGAGCGCGCTCGCGTTTCATGCGTGTTGAGTGGATTGAGATGTGACCAATTAAATCAGTGCTTCCGGTGCAAAAAAGGGCATTTTATGTTGCTCTACCACCATCTCGCTCTCACACGGAGGTGAGCTTTCCCGTTCTTGTCCCGTTTCAGTTCGAAGGCGACCGATGGCGTTAACCCCTTCTGCTCGCAGGCATAACCTACCTGGCGGGGCCGGCCGGAAGTGACATGACATACAAGCGCACCCCGAAAAAAGGGGGTTGTAACCGTAACACAGCACGGTGTCCTCTCTCTCCCTCCCTCTCTCTTTGTCTCGGTATTCAAATTTTGCATCAGATAGAGACGAGATCGCACAGTAGCTGATTGTCTCTCGGTTTGCGAGCGGATCCGGGGTGCATTCATCCCCGTGCCAGGATAGCAGCTCCTTTACAGGAGTCTCTTGAGGGTCCCTTTGACTCGGGGTTCCGGTTCCGAACATCCTTCGCTAGTTCAACATCATTAGGGCTGCGCCATAATAATCACTTCCCAGCCACTGTGCCAAGTGTTGATCCTTTCATTCTTCTTCTGGTGCCATTGGAGGGATCAGTCTAGAATCTGTGTTTTTTTTTTCGTATTCTGTTCCTTCCAGAATGCCTGCCAAGAATACTCTGTGTTGAGCAGAAAGCAACAAGGAAGGAAGGATCATCCTGGCAGGCAGCATAGACCAAAGGACATCATTACGCATTAGAGCATTACACAGACCAGCGTGCATCGGATGCAATAAAACCGATCTCGCTAATGGTGATCCACAGGCGATCCTTTTTGCCCAAAAGTCGCGACGACACGACGGCTGCAGCGTCAGTATCCTACCCTCGCTGTTCCCGACTCCCATTGGTACGCATTGCTGTACGCCAAGCAGCAGACAGACGGAAAGAAGTCGCTAAAACACTTGCAGAACCACAGGCAGAGAATCGCTAAGACGCGCCACGGGGACTGTGCTACTGGCTAGACCGTGAATGTGTCGCCGATCAGACGGACCATAAACGAAGGTCTTAGCAGTACAGAACTCGGAAGAGGAACAAGCTGCACCGAGAGATTGCGCATTAAGTGCCGCCAAATGGTTTCACAAACAAACCAAAACCAAAAAAAAACACAACACAGTAACTCAAGAGAGTTCTTTCAGAATGATGATCATCACCGTCATCACTGCCACCATCAGCCGTATATGACCATGGTTGCGGTGTTGCTCTTGCCTTTAATTTCGTACAGTTTTATGTTGGTTCCAAGGATTTCTATTCCATTTTTTAATATTCCTTCAACGTCGTCGGTTCTCTCTCGCTCTCTCTCTCTGCCTTCAGCACGAGAATCGTACGCACTTCCGGTACCGCGGGAGGAAAACACCTTCTCCTCGTTCCCTTGGCCTCATCGTCGTCATCGTCGCGTATGTGCTTTCTTCTCTCCCTGTTCTTCGCCACCTCTATTATGCTTCTTTTCCCTTTTCTTCATCTCCTTCGCTTCTTCTTCTGTTGCTGCTGCTGCTATCCATTTTCCCATTTCTAAGCCCCTGGGGGTCTCTCTCTGTCTCTCTCTCTCTGTCGTTGATTCAGACACAAACCGTCGGGGACAGTAGCTTTGGCCGGCTGGCACAGTAGAGCGGAAATGAAACCAGATACAGGCGACCGGATGGTGCATCATAGATTTTTAAGGTCCCCGGTGTCCCCCGGACCACCACCATCACCTTCTGGGTCATCGACGAACGACGCACCTTCCCTGGCAGCGAGCGAGTTTATGCTTCTTTTTTTTTGTATGCTTTGTCTTTTTTTTCTTTTAAAGAAAAAGAAGAAGTGCTGCTTCAGCTGCGATCAACGTTCGCTCTAAAGAGCGAGCGCGTATCATTGCGCGATTGCTCATCGCCGTTCATCGCCCATTTTGACAGGGAACATGCTTATAAGCCCCATTTCAAAACAACGGTTTGCGGGCTTCTAGAGGGTGCGCGGAGTGGAGTGATCAGCACTTCCGGCCCGGCTCGGTACAGATGATGGGACGCACGTGCGCGTAGAAGTCGTCGAAGTACAGCACGGGTCTTGCAGCACGTGTTCAAAGAATGATGATCAGATGAGATGAAGATGAAGGTCCTCCATCCAGGAATCCTGGAACACCAGGAGACATAACAATCCGAGAGCCTTCGAGCCATGGATGTCAGGATCGTTAAGGATCTTCGTCGCCCCTCAATAAGGATCAGAGTTCTATTGTCCCAGTACAGTCGCCATTACATCCGGTGACCGCGATACAACAAAAAAAAAACCAGGGCCACCTCAAGAGTCTGCTCAACATTCGCTCACTCGAAGGCGCGATCACCGAATGGTGGCGGTGATCTCCCGCTCGATTAGAAGGTTAGCATTTCCCATCGTCAATATGTAATCATTTTCGCACGGCTCGCACACTCACGCGCACGCACGCACGGTCCCGATCCGATCACATCCGGTGACCGCTTGACCAACCTCCTCCCGATCCCGATCAAACGGTACCGTACGAAAGGCGTTTTGGAAGGAAACGGGCCTCGTACACCTCTTCCACCGCCTCCCTGTGCTCCAGGGTCCGGGGACTGCTCCATTCATCCATTTCATTCATTGACCAGCGACCGATGGCCAGGATGCCCGAGATGGCGGTGGTGGTGGTGGCGGTGATTTAGTTTCATTTCCTTTCCCATGGATAGCGCGAATGGGGCGCCCGCTCGCGCCTATGCTGGGGCCCCACTTTTACCCAACCCCACTACCACCACCACCACCACCACCCAGAGGCCCACTTCCTTCACACCTTTCCACACACAACGCACGCACCCCGCCCCCCCCCCCCCCCCATTTTCTTGACGCGCCTGACCCACACGCTATCACACAGGTTTGCTCTTAGGAGAGATTCGTTTTTTTTGTTTCCTTTTTTGTGTCGGTAAAACGTTCTTCCTGTCCCAAGCGCCCCCCCCCCCCCCCCTTTTGGATCTGATAG
This sequence comes from Anopheles aquasalis, assembly GCF_943734665.1. Lineage (NCBI taxonomy): Eukaryota > Metazoa > Arthropoda > Insecta > Diptera > Culicidae > Anopheles > Anopheles aquasalis. Next base: position 33,683,566 of record NC_064877.1, read on the forward strand.
AGTGAGTGAGTGAGAGGGAGAGAGATCATGCCTGCCTCTGCCAAAAGGCCAGACCAGTAGAAACGGGTTTCGAGTGGACTGGAATACGTGGAGAGCCGCACCTCCTGCCCGGGGCCCAGGCAACGGGCTGTTTCCTTGCGAAACGGAATGGAATCGCGCAGAGATCCCGCCACGGAATCGGTTTCCTCTGCCTCTGGGGCGATTGACCATTGCGGTGTGGCGCCATAAGCACCCTTTCACCGGTCACCACGCAGCTTCTCACGAAAGTCATAACGGATTAAGTGTTGCATCACACCACACCATCGGTTGGCCACCGGATGACGCTGCTGCGCTGGTGCACGCAAGCTCGCTCGCTCGCTCGCTCGCGGTTGCTCGTGCAAATGAGGTGTCCACCTTCTGTGCTGACCGACCAGCAGTTCATTTCCATTTCCTGCCACCGGTGGGGAGACCCAGGCCATCTTATCGCGACCGTTCGAATCGCTTAATAAACGACTAATTAAGGTCTTGTGGCTGGTGGTTCCAGCTCGGAGATGGTCATCACGCTAGCAGGGACACGCAAATCGGTTTTCTGTATCACGTACAGAAAGAGAGAGAGAGAGAGGATGGAGAGAGAGAGAGCGCGCGGGAGTTGGATTTCGAAATGAAGTCGCAATCGATCGACGCTCGTTTACGATCTTGGCGCGCTCGTTGTCGTGAAAAATGATCATTTTCCTGGATCCTTTTTTGGGGCGTGCGCCCATAGCCGCCAGGTCTCCCATGGGATGAAAGGGGGTTGATTAAAGGGGGGTGTGGCGTGAGGCGCGTTGCGAATCCGGAAGCGATAAGCGATGCGGCGTTGCATTTAAGCGCCATCGAGAAGGAGAGAGGCTACTATAATCACTTCTTCCCTTCCAGAGGAAACATATTTTCACCCCCCTTTTCCCCTTGTTTCCCCAGGGAGGCGGGCATAAGAGGCTTCAATGATGCGGTTGATCAGTTCAGCAGTTCGGGAGTCGACACGAGACGATCATCAGCATGATGATGATGGTGATCGTTTATTGCTCGTTCCCTCCACCACCACCACCACCACCACCACCTAACTCCACCCCATACAGCGTGTGTCCATTGTTCATCTTCCAGCAATTCTTGCTCACCCTCTCTCTCGCTCCCTTGATGTGGCGTTTAATTTCAAACATCCGGTCGGCCGATCGGCGCGCTGTCTATTCTAGTTCCACACCGAATGGGCGGAAGGAACGGTGGTGCGGAGCGCCGGACGAGGGTGGCCCCATCGCTGCCATCGCTGGTCGCTCGTTCATTCCTAGGACAGACACATACACAGTGACCGGGCGTACGCGCGTCTCGTACGCACGCGCGTGTACAAAATACAAAAACAGCGCAACAACAACGCAGAAGAGATCGATGCGTGCGGCGCAAACACGAAATCATTGGCCGCAACTCCCTGTATCTTTCTGTCTAGAGTGGCGACATCGAAAGACGTCAACGTCCCGGTCGCCAGCCAGCGCACACTGGCGGCCACCAAAACGGAACCAACAACAACAGCGGTGGCGGCGGCGACGAACGACGGAGGAGGGACAGTCAACAGTTTAATAGAATATTCATTATAGATAAAGCCGTCCGTCCGACTGTCGGAACGGAGCGTCAGAAGAGCTGGAGAGCGAAGAAGAGCGAGAAAAAGGAAGAGTGAAGAGGAAGAGACAAGGTTCTGGATTCGCGACACGACGACACCACCACTCCGCTCGCCTTGAGCTTCTCACCGACGACGTTCTAATGACGTGTCAAGTACAAGAGACAATTCTACCGACCGAGGTGAAGAGACACACCAGGTACGCGGCAGATACGCGGTCTCCTTTCACGCGGTCAACATCTCTTAAGATCGCCGCCAGGGAGCGCCACCAGAAGGAACCGGAAATGAGCCCCACATCTCCTCGAAGAACTTCTCCCCTCTGGGCTGATGGTGATGGCTTCCGGACCAGAGAGCGCCCAACCGTGAGAGAGACAGAGAGAGAGAGAGAGAGAGAGAGAGAGAGAGAGAGAGAGAGAGAGAGAGAGAGAGAGAGAGAGAGGCGCCCCTCGAGGGTCAACCGATCGACCAAGATATCAATTTTTCGACAGCTTAACGATTGGCTTTTGCGCCGTTCGTTCCTTCGTTTCCGTTCCGGTGACCAGAAACGCCGAGGCTCGCGCTCGCGCAGATTGGATTAGCATAATTCATCCCTTTCTCTCTATGCGTGCGTGCGTGCGTGTGTGTCGATCGATCGGTGAGTTCTCAAGAGTGGAGAGTTTGTTGTTGTTTTTAGCGCAGCACGCAGCGGACCGGATTCGATCGATCGATCGATCCAGGCGCAATGCCACGATCGGTTGGGAGGGAGCCTCGTTTCAAGCTGGGCGCCGGACGACACGCCGGAAGTGTGAACCGTTAGGTGTGCGCACACACATGCACACGCACACGGTGCTGGTGGTGGGATGAGGTGGCACACGACGCACACACGCTTGCCGGACTTGATCGTCTTTCTCAAGCGATCGAAGGAAGTTCCCAAGCAGCGACGGCAACGAGCTCCTGGTGCTACGGGAAGATCGGGCTCTCTCTCTCTCTCTCCTCACAGAGGCCACGGGCTGGCGCTTCGTCGCTTGGGAACTGTTTAAACATGCACAGACACATTTATATTCAAATTAGTGCTGCACCGGGCCCGCAGCGCGAACGGTGATCAAGTGTTGCAGGCGATGGCACGCGCTCGGTTCGCTCGCAAACCGGTCGCCAAAGGTGCACGCCACCGCGATCACCGCTGCGATTCTTACGCGGCACCACCACCACCACCACCTTAAGCGTGGTTGAGACAAAGAGGTGAGATCGCGCAGGATGTGCCCGCAGCAAACCGAAAAAAAGGGCAAAACGAAGGCACAGCAACGATCGCGAGTGCAAAACATATTAATTCCAATCTTGTCGAAGGTCCACGGTGTGCAATCACCGTCCGCGGTTTGGTGACCGTCTGTCTGTCTGTTTGAACGTCTCGCTTTTTGGTGGGAGACTGAATCATAGCCAGTGGAGCCAGTAGTCGGCCGGAATGAACACGGAAGCCGTAGTCGGCCGTAGTAGATCGCACAGCAAGTTCGTATGATTGATCGATCTCATCCTCAGCCTGGAGCAGCAGCAGCGTTAGCAGACTAACTTCCTTCTTTTCTGCGTTTTCGAGGGCTCCGGTTCCGGTTGACCGGGTGAGGGGGGGGATCAATTAAAAAAGCTCGATCGAACTCCCACCGTGACACGGGACCGGATTGATAATTGATCTTCGGACGCGTAGTTATGCAAATGACACCCAACCCAGCGAGATAGAGGGATAGAGAGTGATTTCCCGAATGATCGGATCGGATCTCCCGGAAGGAAGGAACCTGCAACCGTCGTCACCAACCGATCATCCGGACGCGCACCACTCTCTCTAATGCGCGGTTAGTGTGCGTTCGCTAATTCACTTAAACGCTCATTCCGGTTCTCGGTGACGCAGTCGACGACAACGGTGGACTCGCCTTGCGACTGAAACTGAAAAAAGGGTTCGCCAAGATAGTGCGCGCTCGAACACTATCTGCGCGCAGCGGGATTTTTCCCTTCCACTGATAACCGCAACGAACGTGAACGAGCTGACGCGGTCGCCTGCTTATCGAGTAGGCAACGTCCACTCTGCTCTGCTTGTGAAAGATAGAGCTGAAAAGCGAGGGGGAATTCCGTATCCATACGGTGGGTTGGGTTGGGAATGCGACAAAAAAAACTTGTGACACATTCTCCTCTCCGCTGCCCTAGAAGGCGGACCTAGACGTGCCCGATCCGTTCCGAGATTGTTGTTTCGAGGGATCTTAGTGACTGTCCCTGGGCGAACGAGACTATCAGGCACGCCAATGTGCCAAAGGAATGAAGATAAAGAAAGAGCCAATCTTGAACACTTGGCCTGTGGCTCACCAAGCTCACCAACGATCGATTAAAAATGCAAACTGCAACAGCTGCTGGCACCGTCTGTGGCACCTGGAAGCGTTGCGCGCGATGCATCTGTTCAACGGCAGGATGATGATGATGATGGTGTGTCATTATGTCCACCGGAAGTGACCTTGAAAACCGTGAATTCGGCGGATCGTTTCTTCTGGAAGGGGAGGGGAGAATCATGCGAACTGGCAAGAATGTTTTCAGTGCGGGTCGTCAGGTCAAGGTATGTTGTGGATCAGTCTGTGAGAGTCCCGACGATGTGTTGGCGTTTGTCGTTGAGTAAAAGGTAACATTTTGCTCATTTACGCACTACTTTACTTGGTATAAAAGTGTATTATTGTTAGATAACATTCGATAGAATATTATGAACAAGATTTTATCATTGAAACTCTTGTCCTTTAGTTCTTTTGAGTAATTTTATGTGATAGAAATAGTTGAGATCACATGTAGATCATGGCCAAGTTCTGGTGGACTTCTATACCCTTTAGATATCTTGTAGTAGACTCAAACTTCTTTTCAGCTTGTTGGTCTAAGTCAAAATGAATGCTAAAGATGCCCGAAAGCAGTGACTTTAGCAAATCTATGCATTATCTATGTAGCTTATTTCCTAAACAATTCCGTGCAAATGGGTCTCCAGTGAAGGTAATAAGTAAGGCAAACGATTTCTTGTTTTTTCAGTGTTTGGAATGCTTAGCGCTTTTGCAGGAAATAAAGAGTACGAATCCAAAAGATGGTCCATGTTTGTTAAATAAGTCAGTCACCGCAAAGATGCAAAGTGTTATTGTGCGTTACTTCTAGATATATTTGAAGTGTCGCAACTCACCACAATTGAAGCATTATTTAAAGCTGAAATTGAGTTTATCACAATGTTTAAATTGTATTTTCGAACAACATTAGAATGCATTCGAATTTGTTGATCATGATTTGAACTCAACATCGATTGGTTTAGTGTCTTGAATAGCTATCCAGTTGTATGTCAACCGAAATAAAAAAAACGGCTCAAACCTTCCACCACATCACGATCACCATTCGATGCCGCCTGTCAGAGTGCGACGGATGGCTGTCACTTGAGTTCAATCGATCGATCGATCATCCCCGCCAAAAAAGAGGGGGATGGATTTGGGGCTCCTAAAATCTAAATCCAAATCCAAATCGATCGCACCAATGGCGATCTCATTTGAATGCTGGCAAGGGAGGGGGGATCACCTCACCAAAAAACACATCACAACACATCGCAGTTGCCTCCTTCCTCCCAGAGCACGAAAAGACACTCGCTGGCCAATAGGCCGCCCTGGGACAGGGGTGCAAAGGCGTGTCTGTCTCTAGCCTCCCTCCCCCGGGGGTGGCCGATCTACTACTACAATCTCTTTCGTCTCGCGAGACAGGCAATTCGAGATCGCCAATCGTGGTGATCGCGCATCGACACACATGACCCGCCGCTCTGGGTGGGTGGTTTGCAATGTCGCAATGAAAAACAATCGACCCAAAAAAATAAAAAGAGTAAGGGAAAAAAGAAACGAAGGTGAAGAAAAAAAAACATACAACAACAAACGACCTTTTGGGTGGGTCGGCCGAACATCAACCACTGATGTCCAGCGATCACATGCGGCATGCGCACGCGCACTTTGTTGATGATTGAGTAAAAAGATCGGTGGCAGCGTGTTGCTGCTATTTTTAAAGATACATTCATTTGCTCCACAGTTCGATCGAGAGTGCGGTTGGTCTTGGTGGTCAGATTATGTCAGGCCAACCGGCGGATCGTCGGGTCTGCGTCTTGTCGAGCGCAAAATTTATGGATCAAACTAGCCAGCCAGCCAGCCAGCCAGCCAGCCAGCAGGCAAGCGCCAACCTTAACCCGCATTTCACGCCATCTTCGGGTGGGCGCGTATCTTCATTCCTTCTTGGTTGGCCGGCCACGAGAGGGAAAACTACGATGCAGTAATACCAGCAGCAACAGCAGCAGCAGCAGACGCTCTTTAACGGAGTTCCACGATTATCATCATCATCACCATCGGAGCGGCATCGTTATGAGGTTCGTGGTGCGCAAGCACGAAAGGAAAAGCCAAAGCGCGAGCGCACCAAGCGAGGAAAACTAATTCATAAGTTTTCCGAAATTCTATTATCATAAATTTGTGGCGACCGCGCAAAGTGGGGCAAGGTTTTGCTCCGTGCCCCGTGGTGAGGTCAAAACTGGAGCAAACGAGCGAAAGTGCCATCTAGCGAGACGTCTCGATCGTGGTCCTTGAGGGTATGCTCCTTGAGATTTATGAGAAGTTGTCTCACTGGATTGACCACCGATCGATACCAGCGATAACTGGCCAGTCGTTGTAACTATCGAATTCAGCGAAAAAGCTTCGGAGCGTGCGTTTGGTTCACCACTGGCCAACATCATCATCATCATCGTTGCGACAGCGACCGTTTGACATTGTTGTGTGGTGCGTGCACACACCTGTAGCGAAGCGACATAAAACTGCGAAACATACAACCACCCCCATCATGCTCAACAACAACAACATTAACGTACTCCCCCCTAACCCCCGCAAAACAACAACCCTTACATACGTTTTGGGGAGGAATCAGAAGCAAAAGTCACTCGAAAAGGGGCAGCGGGATGGGGTTGAAGAGGAAACAACGAGGGTGTCTCTTTTGTTTTGTTTTTATCTGACCAACGACTCGAACACATACACATACGAGAGCTTGGAACGGTTGGACGATTCCAACCGGTAAGCCAAGAATACCCCCGATGAACCGGCATTGCATGTTGGGCTGGCCAGTGGGGTGCGTTCCGCTGGACCGCACCACCACCACCATCACCATCCCTCGGTTTGTGTTTCGTCGTTCGTCCGTTTGTCCAACCAGGGGGACCACCACCAGCAGCAACAACGCGCGCTGGTACTGCATTAGCCTACATGTGCCACGGACCGGCAAACGGAGAACTTTTTTTTGTGCTGTCCACTCGGCGTTCCTCTCCCTTTGGTCAAAAACTCCCTTATATTTTCCCCCATTTTTGGTCCGAAAAATGGAAGTTTCTAATGAAGTGAGTGGAACAACACTCAGTCACCGCCACACATATACACGCAAACTACGGTGAGTACGGTGCGCGGGAGTGAAAACAATGATCCGGCGGACCGGCGTACCACGGGGACCACTGTGATGGATGACACACGGTGGCGTGGCGTGGAGTGGAGGAACCGAAATGCACTGAAGGGTAACGACGACGGTGACGGTGACGACGATGACGACGATGACGCTACTCCAATGCGGCCGATGGTCGTTTGGTTACCCCTTTTTTTTCTCGCCAGGCTCTCTCAACGGCTTTTTGGACCTCACGCTGGAACCCCACCCCTCGTGACGGTTGCAACAGGTAACGAGCAGTAAAGGAATTGTCGAAAGGGGATGTGTCCTCTCCCTGTGCACTCCGGAAGTTGCGCTCCGCGAAGGTACAAACCAGATTCCAGAACCACAGCAACGAACGCTTCTGGTTGAGATGCTTTGGAATCCGGGATGGCCAACCGGGCGGAGCAATCAGCGTTGCTGATGCTAATGCTAATGATGATGGTGTAAGGTTACGGGCAAACGGGAATCCTCGGGAAAATTGGGTTCCCTTGGCAAGGAAAGACCCAGCGCCGAGCGCAATCTGGTACGTCCTTGAGTCACACACCGAATGAAGCAAAATGGCCGCTCTAGTACGAAATGGAATGATGATTCAAGCCGCAACTCGGCCACGAAACGGGAGACGGTTCGTCGCCTCAGTCTTATCGTTGGACCTTCGTTCTGAGAAGCGATGCCACGGCTCTTATCGAAGCGGTTCGCACGATCAACTGGTGGTTGGGAAGCCACATCGTGCAGCATCATCATCATCATCATCACGATCATCATCATCATGGGGGTCTTCATTCACATTCGCTTCATCGCGAGACACAAACTCATTCATCCAAGCGAACCTCCGACCGACCAACTGGCGTCGTCAATTCATTCATGCTGCTCTCCAGGCAGAGGATGTGGAGGAGAAGAGGTCTCGCTCCTTCATGCCAACATGGAATCCAATGCTCTCCAAGAGAGAGACACACCTGCACACCATGCAGCTTCCATCAGTTCCATCAGCACAACAACGCCGCAATCCGATGGCGCACACCTGGAACCTGTGGTGCCCACTATCATCATCATCATCATCATCATCCAGCCAACCAGCCATCCAGTCAACCATCATCCACTCACTCGCCAGCACCACCATCAATCACAGAAGGGGAATTGGATGGAACACCCTCGACTGATTTCCATGAATGGACTCCCCGCTCAACTCGACTCAACTGCCACCCTTCGGTCCCAATTCTGGCCAGAGTAGTGTGCAGGGACCGTGACATGATGACCGAACGTCCCCCACCCAGTGCTCCAGGTGGTGATCGTCATCAAAAATGAGCGGGTCCGACGCGGCGTTTCAAAACTGCAAAATGGTCCGTTGACAACCGCCTGGACACTGTGTGGTGACTGGAACGGGGCTGGACACCCTCTTCTCTTTTCTCGTGTGGCCATTTTCGTGCGGCAGGAGCAGCATCGGTGGTGGCCGATGAGTGTGCACCTTCCGAGCGATCCGGATCCATCCGCGGATCGATCGCGTATTGGTTTAGAAGGTTTATTAGAGGGCGCACTCTCCGCTTCCCCCATTCCTATCGATCACATGATCATAGTGTTTTCCACTCCATTCCATCCACTCCAGCCCTTCACCGGGCAATCAAACGAAATGGAAAACACACTCCAAACCCCCGGGATCATCCCGCACCCGGGGCCATTTGCTGTTGCGTCTGCTGTTAAAAAAAAAAAAAGGAAAAAGGGAAGCGAGATGCGGCGACTGGCGACCGGTGGGGTGTCGCGCTTAGGGTCGGATGAATCGTTTCCATTTCCATTCTTCTACCCCTCTCTAGCCCTCCCGCTCTCTGCGTCGTCGGCGCAGTTCAATATTTATATCCTCTTCCCTCGGGCCGCTGGAACTGCCGCTAGCGAATGATCGATCAAAATTATAGACTCCGAGCGTCCGACGAAGTGAGTCAAAGCACCGGGTGTGGCGGGGGAAGGGGGAGAGGGTGGAAAATAAAAACCTTTTTTCGATATTCCTGCCACCCCCCCCTTCCACTCCTTTCCACCTTTGCTCATTGAGGTTGGATTGAGAGAAGACACACAACACAGAGCGAACCCAGCGTTACTCATTATGCGCTCGGCAGCGAGAGATCCTTTCTACGGCACTTTTTGCCTTGGATGTTGGAACTAATTATACGTTGCACGCACACATATTCTCCTTCATCTTTTCAGCCTTCTCCACCTCCTCCCTCTCTTCAAGAAGGTCCCTGGCGCTAGACATGAAAAAGGTTTGCACTGAAAGGAGGCGCGCCGCTTGGAAGCGCTACTGCTACGTCAACAGTCGACGGATCAAAAAGACGATCGATCTAGCGCCGATGGTCAGGTCAACATCTAGGTCTAGCACCTACCTCCTCGTGCTCCACCGCTGCTATTGCTGCTGCCACTGCTGTGGTTGTTGTTGTTGCTGTTGTTGGAGGTGGTACTGGTGCTGTTGGGTGTCGTCGTACCGGGCGTTGTCGCGCTCGAGGCAGGGGTGCTGTTGCTACTGGTGTTATTGTTGTTGCTCGTACCACGGCCATACTCCTGCTGCTGCTGCTGCTGCTGCTGGTGCTGCTGCTGCTGGCCACTTAACCGCTGAAGGGCACTGTTGTACTCGTTGAGTTCGTTAACGCCAACTCCTGCACCGGCGGACGCTGCCGCCCCTGGTCCACCGCAACCATCGTAGCCACCGCTGTTGCTGCCGGTGGTCGTGTTGCCAGTTCCGGGCACCGTCGGAGGAGGAGGACCATGTTCCAGGAGAGCCTTTTCACAATCTGCCCACGGGGTGAAAAGAGAGAGAGAGAGAGAATAAAAAAAGGTTAGTGTGCACGAGCATAGGGGAGTGATCCCTCGCGTCGTTCGACGTTCAGCAAAAGGACGAACCGAGCACTGCTTCCCCCTGCCGTTTTAGGGGATCTCGCTTTTTTCGTCGTCTTTTGATAAATCAATTGACCGAGCGTACGCACAACAACAAAACAACATGCAAACCACGCCAAACCCGACCAAACCATATTTATCAATCAATCAAGCCGAAGGAACACGCCCGCGCCTGTTGCGCACCCGATCTTAACAGAAAAAAGTGGTTCCATTTTAGAACGAACGGTTGGCCGGACGCTGATTTGATTTGCCAAAACTCCAGCGCATCCAGCGGCGGAAGGGAGCGCGAACGCGCCCACGAAAGCACTTTACGGTCGCCAGGGGACCGTGAAATGGTAGGCATCAGGCCCTCGAAAAAGGAGAAAAAAGGGTTGGTCCACCGACCTCTCTTGCTCGCTCTCTCGCAATTCAATTTGTGACCGGCGTTCATGAAATTATCCGGGTTAAACATTGCATTATCGGACTGATTGACGACGACGACGAGCACGAGGACGATGACGTCCCTGGAAGGACAGCGTGGCAGCGTGTTCACTGATCTTATTTCCTTCATTTCTTCTTTGGCTCGTACACCGAGAAGCTCGCGAGGAGCGGGAATATTTCGATTCCGAGCGATTGAATTTAAGGGACAAAAAGAAGGACATCTGCAGGTTGCTCTGGTCCCAGCTCTAGCTCCGGCAACCGGATGATGTTTGTGTAGGTGGCGAGTGTACTATTTTGGAATTGGAAACAGCCAACGCAATTCATTCACGAACTCCAAGTCGCCAAGCACTAGTCCAAAACTCAATCAATCGCCGGATTCGGAATCAAACTGTTCCGGTTTCAATTGGGGTTTTTTGGGAGCCGGAGCGCTGCTCATCTTCCTTCCTGCCACCAATTGACGGACAAATCTGGAAATCTGTGTACCATCGAAGGACCTTTTGACCCGCAGCCACAGACGGCGCATACGGCTTTGAGGAACATTGATTGAGCTCGGTAGCATTGCAGGACTGGCCTGGGGACTCATCGAGTTAATTGAGGCAAATCCGTGGATGATGGTGCTGCTGCTGCTGTTGGTGCTGCTGCCGTTAACTCAATTAACCCCGTACGGTACGGTTGGGGGCGCCCTCGTTCTTTCTCTCTCTCTTAACCGATTTATGGCAATCCGAGCCAATTATCCAATCTCAATCACGATCACGAGCGTGAGTCGGTTGCGGAGGAACGCACACGAGACGAGCGACGATTGTCTTGCTGGGGTAGCCCACTGGTTGACACTTGCACTGGCCTTTGCTGTTGGCCTGCAGCTGACCCCGTTCTGTAACTGCACTGGATAGCGGCAGCATCATCATCATCATCCTAGGTCACAGACACGCACAATGTTGTTTGTTTGATGCAGTACCGTGGTTGGTGCTCGATGATTTATTGTCATTCCATTTGGCGGCGGTACCGTTCCGTCCCTATGATTATGCTTTTGATGCCACCGATCCGGAGGGGGCCCGGACCGTACCGATCGTTACTGTTCTGCATTCATTTCGTCACAAACACACTCACGCACATCCTCAACGCAATAACGGGCAGAGAGAGACAGAGAGAGAGAGAGAGAGAGAGAGAGAGAGAGAGAGAGAGAGAGAGAGTGCTGGTGGTGGTGCAACGGAACGTTGGTGCCGACGGTACTGAACCCCAATAACAGTGTCCAGCGTAGTACACACGGCAGCGCAGGTTGCCGCATGATGCATGATCACCGACGTTTGGCGATCTCATCGTTCTGTGTGCGTGTCGATGTGTGGCCATCAGGCACCACCTCAGGCTGGTGGTCAGGCAGTCAGTCAGTCAGTCAGTCAGTCAGTCTGGCTGCTCGCTTGTCAGTCTGAGTTGGATTGCAGTTCCATTGCATTCGACCGGTTGCACACCACTCCACCCCGGGGGGGAAGGCCCACAGAAAGGGGGTGCTGCATTGATTAAAATCTCATTAAACGCGCATCGCGCATCGCGTGTGTTTGTGTGTGTGTCGCACCATCTGATTTCATTGTCTCCACGCTGCGCTCCGAGGGCCAATTCGCAATGCGTACGCAACCACGGCGAGTCGGCGAGCGAGCGAGCAGCGCACGATCGTTCGCATTGTGTAGCAGCGACCACAAAACATATGCTCAACAAGCGACCAGGACCAGGCGCTAAGGGGTGTCTTACAGAAGTAAAAAGGACAATTAATGCCAATTGTGTCACCGAAACTGTGCTGGCAAGCTGGTCTTTCCAATTTGTGCATCCTCAGCCCATCATCTTCTGCACGCCCTGCAGGCAATCAGCAGCATGATGATGTGGTGCTGGCAGCTCTCGATGAATATTGTTTGAAAAATGCTTCGACATGAGCTGACCCTCATCGTGGGTCGCCCGAAATCAGTGACCAACTATAGTAACTCATCGCGGCTTCCACTTGAACAGTACCCGCATCATATCGTCGTCTTGTCCAAAGAATCCTCATGATTTTCAAGCCGATCAGTTGGTGGTTTCGTGGTTTAGGTTGCTCACAAGCAAGCAGTCACCGTCTCAGTGACTTTCCGCCTTTCGGGGGCCTTACCTTTCTGCAGTATTTCCAGGTGCTCCCAGAGGATGTCGCCGGTGAAGGGTGGTGCGATCGCTAGGAAACCTTCACGTCCGAGCCCCACGATTTCACGGCCGCTCATCTTCTGGAACGGTTCCTTGTTGACGCCCTCCAGCGAGAACTCCTTGATCGACCAGTTCAGCCAAATCAGCACGTGCTCCGCCGTCCATTGCCGTGGATCTGCCGTCAAGATGATGATGATCATGGTGATGATGGTCGCGCGATCGTCAAGGAAGCACAGCGAGAATTTCCGAAAAGAACAAAAAACAAGACAAAAACAAAACAATCAGTCACAAACAATGGTAGCAAGGTTCGGGAAGAGAGAGAGAGAGGTCAAGAGAGATACAGTGGGATTGGTGGTCAAGAATGTGGTAGACAGTGCCCGGTGTGCCATTCTCACCCTTGGAGGACCGACCGTCAAGACCGAGAAGGACACAGACCAGGGACACAGATCGAGCGTCTGGGTATCGGACCACACAAAGGGTCATAAAATATTAATTGCTAACGGATTTGCCCCCTTGGACCTCGGAACGCTGCACCACAAACCAACTCCAGACCGTGCGAGAGAGAGCGAGAGAGCGAGAAGATGGTCAATTTGACTTTGACCTTTGCATTTTTTGGCAATTGGGCCACCGTAAATTAGGTGTTACGCACACTCCTACGTACACTCTGGGCTGTGCTGAAGGTCATCTCGCCCTACAGTATGACCATGGACCATGGGACTCGGTCGTTGGTTGGCTGCTCATCTTGTCCACAAACCCCTTCCCAAACGGACTTGCTGGACGGTCTCTGGGAACCGAAACACGCGCACATTGTGGGTTTAGATAGTGAAAAAAACATAATGACCGCGCGCTCTCCTCAAACAAAGCAAAAGTGAACGAAAAACCGCCCGACATCGGGCAGGGGTAGGTGTCGGAGTTTCCAGTAGTTCCGATTGCGCGCACAGATTAGGAGGTCACCCTCGTGGATGTGCCCCGTTTTGCATAGACGGAATGTTTGATGTTTGGCTCAAGATAGACGCAGGTTCCATTGTTTCAGGGACCTCCATCACCGGTGATCGGTATCGATACGCATACGCATGGACCTCCAAAGGCCAAGGTAACAACAACGGTCGGTGTGATTGAGAAGGTTGCTCATTAAGGTGGACGCTCCCTTGGCTCTGGATCATAAAATGGATGACGCGAGGGCCGCGATCGAACACGAACCGTCGAGTCAATCCATTTTCCTGTTGTACTCAACAGGAACGTTTGAACGCTTTGAAACGGAACACCAGCACCACATCCTGGACATTCTAGCGGCAACATCCGTCAATTCTTCGATGGCCACCGGCGATGATAGGAAAGGAGGAAAGAAGGAGGAGGGAGTGTGTTGTGATGCTTACCTTTGGTGATTTTGAACGTTTGTACTTCCTTCTCCCAGGATGCAAACGAGGCGTACAGCACTTCGGTGAGCTTCTTGTTTGTGCCGGGCGTCAGGGGTGGCATCTGCGTTGGGACATCTGAAATGGAGGAGAAAGAGAAAGAAGAAGAAACAGCAGCGAATCATTAGTCTAGTTCTACATTTGATGTACCCTCGGTGCTCGGTGACGACATCGGACACCGTCGTCGCCTCATTTCGCGATCCCCTTTACACTGGTGGCCGGAGCCGGAGCCGGAGCCGGAGAGAAGTCCGCTGGCGTCTTAAGGGCCAAATCCAAACCACACATCCGGTTGTGGTCCGTGTGTGTGGCCACAGAGACACAGAGACACGCAAATGACACAATTTCATTCGTTCGCCCGTTCGGATTGAGCAATCTTGGGACCGTGTCCCCCGGGGGAGAGTTCTCCAAATACAAATGGCTGGTAGATGGCGGTGACGATGGTGAAGAAACGGAACTAAACGGAACTCCCCGAGCGGAAGTATTTAATTTCACAGAGAGAACACACACGCCCGTGCGCCGTCGGCCGTCAGCAATTTGATCAATCATCATTGCGACCCTCCAGAGTGTTGGACGATCGTCATCGTCAGCCAGCCAGCTAGCCAGCCAGGCGGCCAGTGGACGAGATTACCTTTTACAACACCGGGAGAAGGGGTTGGCCAGTGCGCCAGCCCCTTAAAAGTGGACCTACGTCAGTGATGGAGGACCGAAGAACGATCCTCCTTTACCATGAACTCTTCCAATCCATCGACGACGACGACGACGACGACGAAAGGCGATTAAAGGGCTCTTCCAGCCACCGACTGCCAGAGCGACCATCCTCAGTAGAATGGAAAGAAGGGAAGAGAAGAGCAAGAAACCGTTGCCACCGGGGATTGGGGATGGCAAATTGAAATTTTAACGGATTATCGAGCCGAAACCGAAAGAATCCGATCTTCCGCCCTGCTGATCCTCGGGGAAAACTTCCGTAGAAGCTTCCCCACCCCGCCACCGTTCAAGGGGCTCTGGATGCGATTAAATGCGACGCTCTTGTCGCGCAGCTCAATTGGATTTGCGGGGAGGACGGAAATCCGGACTTCCGAGAGATGGGTCTCGCAGTCATTCCCCGGCTGGAGACGATCCGATCTTCCGATCCGATCAAACCGCTCGAACCGAATGGATTAACGTCAAGGGTGTCAATGTGTGGCCGGGCGAGCAGAGAGCTCTTAATACCGAGATTGGCTTTTGACTGACGCGACCTCTCTTGGTACCGATCGAGGATCGAGGATCTCGAGAGGGAGCTTACTTCCCGAGAGAGCAAATTGATTATCTGGTCGACCCGGAGACGATCGCCCTGTGAAGCGATTCGAGTTCGATTCATTAAGTTTTCCCTTTCACCCAATTTCCTTTCCCTTCTTCCGGCACTTTTCCCTCCCGCAAACGTTCACGGTGCGCTCGGATCGAAGCCGGATTGGCGCCGGGGGGTAATTGGATTGGAAGCTGGCCCCGAAGGGGGGATAAATGAATTTGTTCGACGATGAAATCCGCCTCATTCGCGGCGCGTTTTCGGCTCCATTCTGACCGAATGGTGGGTGTTGCCCATCAGCCGCCCTCCGATCATGCGCGATCGATCCAAGTGAGGATCGTGCTGGCGCGCGCGCGCGCGCGCTCGCTCGCGTCCATGATGTTCGAACGTGTGTGCGCCCTCCCCGGTGTGTCAACACAAAGAACCGGCGTCTTCAGGAGCAAACGGGGAACGAGAAGGACCACCTATCGAGCGCCGCGTACAACAACCGCACATCACCTCGTTACGTCGCTAATCAATGCTTCGTTTGGCGCTCTCACTCGATGGATCGCGCGAATGTCCAACCGGCCGCCAACAACAACACCACCGAGGACATAGGCGCGCCCCGGCCAGCTGTTTTGCGTGTGAATGAAACGATGGTTTCTCTCTCCCTTCGATTGTGCTTTGGCCGGACCGGTGGCCAGCGTATGCCCTCCGCATGCCAGGTTGATGGCGTGGTCAGCGTTCTCGAGGTTCTAACGAGTAGAAGGAAGGAGTGTATGCGAGAGTGGTTCACGATCGAGCTCCGTTTTTTCGGTTGTTGTTGTTGTGGCTCTGTGTGCGTGGATCGTGCGGTGAAACCATCCATAAAACCTTTGTCGCTGGTGATGGCCGCCGACGACGACAACGATCGGAGCTTGTTTGACTTTGTATGTTCTGACGACGATGACGACGAGGATGATGATGATGTGCGATGTGCGCTCGTTGTTTGAAGTGTGCCGCACGCTGTGTACTGGGTGCGGTTGTTGCGGATGGGTTTTTGGTGATTTCGATGAGCAGATGAGAGGTACCACCGCGAAGGTTTGGTGGTTGTTTAAATAAGTCGCGTCGGTTGTGTGTGGATAGGGGACCTGTTGTAATGTGGAGTTGGTTGCGAGGTGGTCTTATCTTCGCTAGCAAATTATTTGGAAATACTATTTGCAATATTTCAAGACCTCAATGGCCACTAGCAGTTCATTTGTGCAGGAAGCTACACTGATTTGAGTAACCTGTAGCGTAGATTGGCTTATTTTTTGAGGGGTAAAACCTTGAATCAACTAAAAGCAATGTCTGAATCACATAGTATATCCGATTTCTAATGTTCCAAAGGATATTTTACTACTCTTGCATCATGTGGCCCAGTATCGCCGTGAATGAAAAATGCGTTGGACTCTTTTCATTCAATATACGACAATTCAATTGCCTCAATTGATGCTCAACCTTGCGCCAATCTATATTTGTCCTTCACAGCAATATATCCATGCGTAGTTTTGCAGTTTGGTCACTAGAAACAGATCCACTTTCTATCGCCAGTAACGATTTGATGAAGAAATCTTCTTCTTCTTTTCTAGCATGGAAGCAACTGGTCCGAAACATGCGATGCCGGCAATCAGTGTAGTATTTTTAGTGCGTTTGGGAAATCAATACACATAGTTATGGAATTTTAAAGACGCTAGAAATACCAACAATACACAGATATGCGCTAATTAAAAAAGATCCTTTTAGGTTGAACAATTGACCTTCATAGAAACAATGCAAATTCGTTGATGAATACTCCCTGTCTGCAGCGCTACAATTTGATTCCAGAACTAGAATTGAGTCTAACTAGTAGCAGCGCAATAGAGAATTCTTCAATTAAAATTGTTTCCTGTTAAAAAGCAACAACACTTAGACTTTCTTAAACTCATGGTTCATTCTCTTTAGTATGATTGTTGATCTGCTGAGTAAATGATTTGTAATTTTCTTTCGCTTTACATTTATCATCGAACAAACAATCCGTGATGCTACTTCTAGCAATCTCCTTGCATCATTTTGATATGTTCAAAAGTCCACCCAAAAAAATCCTTGATAAAAATTCCATAAATGCGTACGCAATTGCGCATTTTTGCGAAATATTTGGCCATCGTCCGAGATCGTGCTAGTCAACCACCAGATCGATCTGGCCACATACAAGCATTGCCACGACCATCGTTTGTGTCCCTTACGCAAAAACCGAAACGGCCACAAGATAGTGAACAGTGCCTCCCGAAAAGCGGCCAAAAACTCAGCCAACCGTAACCGTACCTCAACGAACAACGGCGACGACCACAATCCAACCTGCCGAGAAGCAGCACAGCCAGTGCTTGTATGTGTCCTTGCCAGTGTGCCAGTGTGAACATATGTTGTCCACCGATCCGTGGACCGTGTGTGCGCGCGCTGTTGCTGCTGCTGTTGCTGCTGGCACAAAGAGATAGCAACAAAACACACGATTTGTAATTCTCGAGGTGGAAGGTGGTGGTTTCGAGAAGGCTGCTGTTGCTGTTGCTGCTACACCCCCCTGCTGGTGGCATCCAACGCCTTTTGGTCGCTCTTTAAAAGGCGTTAAAATCACTCAATTCGCGATTCCGAATCCGAGAGACACGGTGAGGCGCACAGCACAGTGGGCACAGTGTGCGTCTTACAAACAATAGCCTTTTATAATTCTCATATACACCACCCCCTCAGGGAAAGCGTGGCGGCGATGGCGGCAAAAAAAAGACATTATTGCTGGGAGTTGATGCCAAAGAAGCAGCAGCAGCAGCAGCAGTAGTAGTAGTTAGTGATTTTTGTTTTTGGCAAGCAGCGAAGGCAGGAGAAAGGGTGCCATCAGGGGAGCAGCAACAAAAGCGAAGGCTCGGTCAGAGAGACGCCACCATGGCCACTAGGCAGGCGCAAGCCCAATATAATGGGTTCAAGGTGCATCGCCAGAGGCAGGCTCGATGCCGCACCATTGCGCCACGGTGCGTCGTCGCTCGATGCGCTTCGCTGGGTTGGCGTGCGCGTGCATTGTGTTTCACCACCATGACTACCCCACCGCCCTCTCTCTCTCTCTCTCTCTCTCTCTCTCTCTCTCTCTCTCTCTCTCTCTCTCTCTCTCTCCCTATCTATCTCTTCAAGGAGACGACAACAATCGCTAAAATCAGTTTATGATATTTGATCAACGCGAATGCCTTTTTTGGCGATCGGTGAGCTCAAGCAATCAACGATGACCGGATGACGAGTGGCCACCTAATACTCCTAAGAGGACACTCTATAAGAACACGTTACCTCGCGGTTTCTGGAGGCCCTTCATGAGCGGATGCGCCTTCAGGCCCATACCGACCGACGCCAGCTTGTTCAGGCTGTAGCTGTTGAGGAAGCTCTGCTGGTTGTTGTTCAGGAAGCTGACGTTGTTGTTGTTGTGGATGGCACCGAATCCGTGGTGTTGACCACCACCACCACCACCACCTCCCCCTCCTGTGCCACTGCCAATCATGCCACCGATTCCGGTGAGACCGGGCCCGGCCAGTCCGGTGGTTAGATTGTGATGGTTGGCACCACGTAGAGGTATCCTGCCGAGTGGTCCAACGCCTGCAGCGCCACCACCAATGCCGACACCACCACCACCACCACTACCGACCAGACCACCAAGAGCACCACGGCCACCGCTGCCGTCGACGTTCCAGTCCATCCACTCATTCGTCATCTTGGTCCGAGGATCGAATCCTTCGAAACCTCGCAGCTCATTAATGTTCACTTTGGTCGCCACTTTGACCCCGGGTAGTAGCTGTACTTGTCGTGAGGTCGTGTTTTGCGCGGAGGACAAACAATTCAAGAAGCTCCAAACCCTTGCAATCCCTTCCGGATCCGGGCACGATACTGGTTGTCACACAGGCGGGGGTATCTGGTGCTCACTTTACTATCCACCAGCTCGCTTGCATATTGCTTGTATCTGTTGCGATCTCTGGACCAATTTCACACAATTTTCTTGAGACACATACACGTACACCCGTACACTCACTTGTCACTTCTTGCCAGCAGGTTTATCGTCGAGGTGCGCTGGTCCGTAAATCACTTTGTGGACGGTCGGGGCACACACATACGCGAGCACACATGAAATTATCTCTCGAATGCCTCTGTCGCCAGATTGGCGTCACTCTTCTGTCGTTCACACGACGGTTTTAAGCGACGGTTGTTGCATCGGTTCACAGGCCTTAGACTGCACACCTGGCTGCTCTGGAATACTGCACTTTGGGAGCGAGCGAGAAGATGGAGAATTTGGTGGATAATTCGTTAAAATACAATCCAGAGAAGAGAGAGAGAGGGAGTGAAAGAGAACGAAACAAACCACAACCGAAACGGAAACGGACAACTCGGCAATTAATTGCACACAATCCTGGTGCAGCAGTATTTGGTGGACAAGGAGTTGTGTGTTTGGTTCCTTTTCTTCATACTCCTTTGCATCCCTTTTCCGATACTCTTGTTTCACACTTTCCTACCGGCTCTTCTTCGTGCTAACAAGACTCACAGAAAGCGTGCGAGGAGAATGTCCTTTGGCAGCATAAATCTGCATAAATTTACCACAACACCAAAAAAACCACCTTAATACCGCAATGACTGCATTGCCACGAGTGAAGTATCATCTCGGAACCGAACTGTGGCCAACAGAAAATCGCTGGTTGCTTGGTTTGATAATTTGGTCGTTTCAAAAGCTCCCGCAAGAAAGATGGATTCACAGGCGAAGAAGGAAGAAGAGAAGTAGCGATGAGCTGGTCATTTTTTATTAATGAAAAATTAATTAAAAGCCTAGCTTAAGGGCATTATAAGGTCCAGTTGATCGGGAAGAGGGGATGATGATCGCAAATAGGTATCATGATTCAGCGTAGTCCACCCCCAGGAGAGGCGCTCATCGCGATCTGCTTGACCATCAGATCAGTTCGCCCTCGGAAGGGGGACCTCCCGGGATCAGAATCTTTTGCGTCGAAACCCCGCGTTGGTCCAAAAGACAAGAAGCCTCCAGAATGCGTATGTGACGTAGGGGTGTTGAGAGAGAAATGTAAATAAATCGTTAATCTTACACCAATCCCCCCCTACATAATCTACTCTCCGCAACGTCATCACGCACCACCGGGGGGTGGTGCTGGGGATGGATGATAATGCGCAAGGGTAGGCGTGCGTGCACACGAGCCTGCTCGGGAGGGGTGTTACAAGTTAATTGAGTGTGTCGAATTGAACGCATTTATTTACGGTGACGCACATGATGGTCAGCAGCAGCAGTAGTGGTGGACTAGTGGACGCAAGCATTGCGATGAATCTGATAGCCCTCCCCAGGAGAGGGTCACATCTGAATTGGTAAGCCACGCCACACCACATTTTATGATTTCGAGCATTAAACAGCCAAAAAAAACAGCACAGTTCGTTGTTGAAGCGAAGAAGCAATGATTGTTGCCACTTGGAGCAACTGCTAAGGATCCTGTCAATACGTTTGCCCACATTACTGTCAATGCGTGCAGCCGGTAACGGTAACCGTGAGTGCGTGCGTGCGTGCGGACGAAAAACCGTCGAAAATGTCCACTTAATTAACATAAATTATTAAATTAACATTTCATTTACTCCAATTGTCATTCAATTCCTTCCAATTGATGTGGTACCGTGTCGCTGTGCTCTGTGCGCGTTCTAATCTCCCATTAGGAGGGAATATAACGCACCGCTCTCTCGAGATGGTCACTCGCTCGCCGCCCGTTCGCTCGCTCGCTGGCTATAGTCAGTGCCATTTAGAGCAGTTTCGGGAACGGTTGCAGTGAGTTGGTTTGATGAGGGCGTTTGTGCGACGTAGCAGCAGCGATCGTGCGACAATTCCAGCGGGCGGTGGGTAAAAAGTGCATAAACAAACAAGCCACCGCCAAGTGGAATGACTAACGACCAGCAGCAGCAGCAGCAGCAGCAGTGACGTGCGTTGTTGTTGTTGCTGCTGGTAGCTGGTACTTTGGTTGCCAAATGGAGGCCGGCCTCCGCCCGCAAGCGTAAGAATGAACTGTCCGTCCGTCCGCTCGACCGCTTAATGCTCGCTGATTGTCGAACAGCGACTACAGAACGCTCGCTCTCTCTTCGTAGAGAACCATTTCTAGGCCTCATCGACGACGGCGACCACCAATCATCACCGTCCGATTACGGTTCTAGAGTGCTCCAGCTTCACACCATTGGTCGACGATACGGCGTTGCCGATAGCTTCCTCACTCCATGCTGGCGGCCACTACACACATCCCCATCGCCTGCATCAATGCGCTGCTCCTCGCTCTCCCCTTTTTCCCGCTGCCCACTAGAGACCGGGTCCTCCATTTATGACCGGTCCCCTTCTGGTGCACGCGCGATAAAACTATGACCAACGCACGCCCACTCGACGTCTGTAGGGAGGACGCGCAGCATGTAAAGCAAATCATTGCTCTACGACCTCGCCTCCCCCCTCCCCGTCACCAATAATAACAATAAAAGTCACTTGGAACGCTACGTCGGCCAGCGTGTGTACCGTTCCGTCCTTCCTCTAGGCGGCAACAGCGGCGCTGTTAATCTCGGGATAAAGAGCCACCCCCATCTAGTGTCGCTCAGATTAACAGACATTAGGAGCATCACTTTGGTCGGGGACTCCTCGGGAGGGCTTCCAAAGAACTGGTAATCCGAAGCTCGTTGTTAACGCGTTCCACGGGAGGGGTCAAAGGGAGTGAAATCGATCACCCTTAACGGGGAAGGGAGGTGCAAAGTGCGCTTCTAAGTCCCATAATTGTCCTGTTCGGTTCACGCCGCGAAGCCGAACAGTGCCTCGATGCGCTTGTTGCAACCTAAAAGAGGGAGGTAATGTGATCTCTCCTGGGTACACCTTTGGGGACTACCTAACCACCCGCACCAGCACTACCCCCCTCATCAAAAACTTATAATTGAGCTACGGTTGAGCGGAAATTAAGTGAGTTGGTCGTTGTTGAGGTGGTTGTTGTTTTCGGGAAATGCTGGAACCACCACCAGCATTGGGATCCGGATAATCGGGTGTATCGGTTGTACCGGTGTTCCTGGGTCCATCCTCTTCCACCATCTGCATTAGTGCACGCTGGTGGATGATCATCATCCGGCTGAATGGTTCTACCATTGGCTTAGCTGCGCTTTTCCCTTCCGCATCGCCTTTGACCTTTGGCTTCCGCTTTCTTGGTGCATTCAAGGGGGTGGTAGGAGGGAGAATTGAGGTAGGGGAATCCCTTTTAATTTTCTCCCCCCCCCCCCGCCCCACAGAGATCGCGTGGCATTAGAATCCCCTAAACTAGGCTACGCTGAGGTTGAGAAGAGCTCGATTTAATGGCTCAATTTGAGGGCAACCGGCGGGGACAGTTCTGGGACGAAGAGAGCAATAGAAAGATAAAAAGAGACACAGAGAGAGAGAGAGGGAGAGCGAATCGTGGTGCATTCTTGCAGCACTACAGCTGAGCTGAGCGCGATCACAGAGCACAGAGCGACCTGTTCGTCGTCATTAGTGTCGTTGGTTGCGGATGGTCGCCAGGAAATGACAACTTCCACGCCCCGCCAGCGACCCACACCTAATCACTCGCTATAGTGGTAGCGAGCGGTGGTTCCCAATTTTTCCGGAAAACCTCCGCCCGGGTGTCGATTGTGTGGCGATGAAGTGCCTGGCTCGCTGGCTGACTTCGCGTCCACCACCCCTGTTGACGATGATGATGAACGTCGGAAGCAAAACACAGCCTCCACCCGGTTCCTCCCGCCAACATCTTCACCACAAAACATCACACATTTGATCGAGCGAACGATACGAACGACTTGGTCGGCACAAAACGCCATTTTTGAATGGAACCAACGCGACCAGTTGCCCGGTGCAGGAGAAGTAGAAGCAACGGGAGGAGGAGGTCATTCCATTCATTGAGGAAAATGCCTTTTGCCGCCCCCGTCGTGGTGAAGGTGGAGACGAAATTGCGACTCCGAGATTCTGTGGTGGGAGCCGCCGATCGGCGGGACCTCACCAATCTGCCAGAGGGGAGGCCCATTATGAAGTCGCGTTGTCATCATCATTTCGTGCGACATCACGCGCCACTCCACCACTTCCTCTCCTTCTCTACTCCACCACTTGCTCTTATCGTGAGTTTGCGCGCTCCCTCAGAAGCGGCTGCCGGTGGGGTTGACATTGTCTAATTACATGTGAATGGCAGCAGCAATGGCGGTCGTTCGTTGAGGAGCCGAACGGAGCGGATTTTCTCATCAAGTCGAGTGTCGACGAGCAAGTCACCACAACAAGTACCAACAGAGGCGAATTGTCTTTGTGAGTAGTAGCAGCAAAAATGATTTCGATTCAGATTCGAACCAGAGACACGATCGATGATCAATCACAATTCTGCTTCCCAATATACTCCCCAGAACCACCGAAGGATCGCGATCCTGATGTATCGTGGATTTTACTTTTGCAGAAAGGCAATAAGCGAAACAACGGCCACTAGGCTCAGGTGCTGCTACTTGCGCTCTTGGTACTTGGTTTGCACAACAGCAAGGTGGTGGTGGCCACCTTGGTCGCTTCATCCAAGGTCGATATTGTCCGCGCATTCGGTTTTAGGTTGGGGCTCTCTACCACGAGCACGAGCCGAACCAAACCAAACCCCAAGCCAAGTCTCGTGCTTGCTCGGGCGTTAAGGTTTTCCATGGAAGTGCTCCGTTGCCGTTGCTGCGTTGCGTAAATGCTGCAAAACCAACGAACGGACACACGCACCGAGGGCGCCACCGGACAGTAACATCATCGCCATCGCCACTCCTCCACCGACTGCTGCTCGCTAGTGCTGCGAACAGAAAGCCCTCGATCGATGGCGCCAACAGCGGCCACCAGCGACATATAGTAATTCCGATTCTTGGGAAATACACACCAAATGCACGCGTGTATGGGTGTTTGCGGCGGTATGGAACGCTTAAGAAAGAAAGTGCGCACACCGGCGGCTCTGTTTTGGGAGGCCTGTGATAATCCTGCATTAGTCCCTCTTTTTGTGGGGTGGAAAACTCGGGAAAATATTACCTTCCATGTACGCACCCGCACCGTGAGTACACACGTGCCGTGGGGGTGGATCATATTACCTCCCACCCTCTCCGCTTTTGGGGTGCATTTTTTGGTACCTCCGGGGGGAGTTGTGTAATGATCAAGAGCAAAATTTTCGGGAGGGATTTACACGCCTGAAAGCGATAGTGTTGTAGTGGGTGCATGTAGCGACCGCAACAAGTCTTCCCCAAGCCAGCCAGCAAGTCAGTCAGGCAATATTTATTGTTGACGCTTCCAAACGGGTATAACCGATAGCCATAGATAGAAGAGACCGTTCCGTAGGCGTCGTTCTATAAAAGTATTAATGGACGATTAGCCATGCGTACAGCATTACAGGCACGACGATCGACGATGATTTGCGGATCCAAGGATTCGCGCGCCTGACGTCAATGGGAGGGGTGGAAAGAGGAAAGATTGGCCACCGATATGCTCAACCACAATGTCGATGTCCACCACACGGCACACGTTCGTTCGTTCGTTCGGTTGCTCGATTCCATTCCGATCACGTCCGGCGTCCAGACGTGGCCACACGCCACCGGTGAGTACGAATTCGGTTTTGGAGGGGGGTGTCACCAGTTCTACAGAATGGCAACAACCTGCTGTTGGATGGTAGCTTCCGAAGCCAAAGCAGTTCCACAACGGTTTGTTGCGTGTTTATGAATGAGTTTCTGCAAAATGCTTTGGCCAATCCGCAAGTTGCCTATCGGAAGAAGAAGCGCTTTTGATAGCGATCGCGTCCAGTGACTAGTGCGCCCTTTTTACTACCACGATCCTCGAGAGGCATCATTAGCATAAGGTGCGCTCGGCGCGCAGGAACCACCCGGCGAAGGTGTACGATAAATATCACAAAACCATTTGCGGGTCTCTCCCTCCCGGGTGTTCCGCACCGGTAGTGCGTCTGTTTGTGTGCTGGTGCTAGGTGCGATCACTCGCATTACGCAAAACGAGAAAAAAAAAAGAAACAACCGCACGCGGCACCCACAAATCACAAACGACTATAACCGATTCACCACTGTGCACACAGTGGTGCTGTGCACACACAACATGGCCGTTTTGACCATTGACCATCGACGACCGACGGCATAGCGATAGAATCGCAGATGTACGGAGGCGCGCGCTCGCTACACCATCCCTCGACCGGGGTGGCGTAGCTTTAACCATAGGCCAGGCGCGCCGGGGGTTTAGAAGAATCTGCGATTTATCAGAGTTTCAATGCGAGGTTTTTGTTGTTGTGTAACGGCCTTCGGGGATCTTTTTTTTTTTGCTATACAGAGGGTTTGCGGTTAGCCGTACGCGTTGTTTGTTGCTGTTTGCTTATCAAATCGTCCTCCACCACCAGCAGTAGCAACAGCAACAGAACGAAGAAGAGGAATAGAAGCCACCATTTGCTGCCGTTCTAACGGACGCGCGATCGTTTCCCATGATTCACGAGGCTAAAAACCGACGAGAATGGACGTTTTTGTGATGTTTTTTTGCGGGAATTTTCCATGTTTTTTTTTCTTCTACGCATCCGCAACTATATGTACCACACCACGATCGCGTTTGCTCATTTTGCTGTGCATTTCGCCGTCACCGGTGCACCGACACATGACAAAAAACCAAACACACTCAAACTTCAAACTCGATCGCCAATGGGATGCGTTCCACGGTGGCGCCGGTTAACAGAATCACTTCGAGTGGTGCGCCTCCATCAATCCTCGCAAAACGGATGACGTTTTTTTTTTTGTTGTTCTCTGGCGGAATTTCTTCTTTTAATTCAAATATTTCCTCCAAATCACAGCATCAACAGCGCATTGTGGGCGCCTGGTGTTTACCACATTTGCACGCACAACGACAACGACACAAGTTGGAAAAATCACGCAGTTGGAAAATCGCGTATACACGCACAGAGTGTCCCACCGACTCGGGGGGGAAAAACCGTTCACGGCCACCACCAATTTTCGAAGAAACCGCGGAACTGTGAAGAGCGGTGCGTGGTCGTACACCAAGAACGCCTCGTGAGTGCGCCAAGCGATGTTTTTTTCCCCCGAACCGGGCACGACCACGACGATGATCGCGCGATGACGATCGCAGACACACGCGGCACAGAAAACATCGAATGCCCTCTCCCGACGGACGGCTGTGATTGGCCGAGCGAGGGAAGATCCCACCACCCGCAGACCGCGGCTACGATAGTCACTCACTCGCGATCGGTTCGCGGTTTGAAAAGAAAACATCGCGATCATGCGCCGCAGAGAGTGGACCGGATCCCGGATGACGATCATGATGTTGTAAACACGAACTGTGGCAAAAGACGACGTTCTCGAAGGCGCCTTCGTTCAAGGGACTAACTAACTAACGTATACTAACACTGCACCAACACCACTAATGCGGGCCACTACGTCACGGAGAGTGATCGAGCGATCGTCGAGATCGGTAGCAACAGCGTCGGTTCGGTTTGGTTTGGTTTTTCACGCACGCACGCACGCACGACGTATACAGACACACACTCCACCCGTAGACGCGCGTAGAATTCGTGTGATGGGCGATGACATTCGACCGGTTCGTCAGACCCTCGTCGTCGGCTCTCTACTATGCTGGGCCAGGAGGCGATGCTGCTCTCGGGGGCTTTAATGTGAGAGGGAGAGAGCGTGTGTGCGTCTCTCTCTCTCTCTCTCTCTCTCTCTCTGTCTCTCTCACTATCTTTCTCTCTCTCTTTTCTCGCTACCGGGAGGGCTAAGGATGTGTTGGTTTCCGTGTTTTTTTTTTCTATATGCTCACAAGGGAGAAGAAGGAAGTAAACATCCCAAACATGCTGCGGTGCACATAGCATAGCAATCCACAACGGACAAGGAAGACGATGGCCAGGAGGAAGAGCAGGTAGTTCCTGTTTCGTTGTTGGGAAGGTGATCATATCGATCCCGCGAGAAGGATTATCGGGCGATCCTTGAACGAACGATCTCTCGAAACCTTTTTCGGTGTGAAGGGAGATCCCTTGGCATGATCGCTGGCGTCATTCTATGCTGCTCACTAACAATAAAGCTTCTCACTTCTTGTGCGTTCTGCTGTGCGCTCCTGGATCCTCTACCATGCTTGGGACACGTTTCGATCGTTCAAGTGTTTGATTGGAAATCAAATAAAAAACGATTACGTATTCCGTGTTCGTACGGGATCGAGGTATGATCATATCAACGTACGTACTCATATACACACCGGAGCGAGGGAGGGAGAGAGAGAGAAAGTAAAAATGGAAGAACATTTCCGAAGAGGTAAATTGTTGATCGTTTCCGGTGTACGCGTACGCACCACGCTGTTGCTGTACTGTACGTGTGGCGTACGCACATGACTGGCGAGGGTGGTGGGCCAGTGTTTTATGATGATCAGAAGCCCCCTGTGCAGGGGGCACGAGTCGTCGATCGTCGACGATTTGAATTCGATTTGCGTTGGGTTAAGGTAGGCGAGCGAGATCTATGCAAAGAGCATGCTCCGCGTAGATGGATAGACGGAATAGTGTAGCCTGCGCGTTGCGGCCAATCATCGGTCGGTCTGCGCAGAGGATCGCGAGATCATCATAGAGAAGGTGTGGTGGTGTGTGCCTGAGGGAGAGGAGGAGGTCGGAGTGGACAGCCATTTATCTTAATTCCTGCACTGCGCTCGTTCATTATTCCTAATCACCGGCTACAACTCTCCCCCCGGGGGTACTCCAGATGCCCCCCCCCCCTTGACCCTGGCAGCCGGTGAATGGGGAGCTGGCCAGCAACACAAGCCCTCGGTGCGCGAAAGGGGATCTCGACGGCCACCAGTGTCCGTCCGTTCGGCCGTCGGTGTGTTGTCGTGCGCGCGAAACACGTGTTTTTATGCTTGGCGGCCCCAGGAACGGCGGTTGGCCAGGGGAGTGTTTTGCAAATGACCAGCAAACAACCGAGAGTTGAGCCTGGACTGCACTGGACTGGGGCATGCATGAATGAAACAAGTTTCGTTGGCGCACTTTACGCGCGAACGCGATTTGTAAGTGGCGCGCGGCCTCAAACCTCAACACCAGACCGCCAGGCAGGCTGCTGCTAGTTTGCGGTTTGTTGGTGGACTCCGTGGACCGTCGCGAAACAGCCACGATCGACAATTGGCGCGTGGTCTGCACTGGCAGTCTGTGGTCCAAACGATAGACAATTGAGCGACTAAACGAAGCGTACTAAATGGAGGACAGGGAAAAACAAAGCGGGTAATACCGTGCTGGAGGAAGAGACCATGGCCGCGAATGGAGCAAATGAAGCCAAAAGGAACAGAAACGACCCGGTGCGCTACGAATGAAGCGAGAGAACCGCGCGGTCCCCGAGAAAGGAACAACAAGCGGGGACAACGTGATCGTACGGAAGGTACACACAACAGCAGCAGCATAGCGGCTGCCGCTGTTGCTTCTGGTGCTGCTGCTGCTGCTGCATATGCTGCCACCAAGGCATCGCAGAAGAAGAACGCGTTCGGCAAAGAGAAAGAAGTTCATTCATCGGACAGAGATCGACCGAGTGATCGACAGAAGCATGACAGAGAAAGAGAGAGAGAGAGAAGGAGTGTAGGGTCTGGCAGGCAAAAGTGATCGCCCCGAGGCGACGACGACGACGACGACGAAGACGATCAGCCCCGGCCAGAGGTCTGGCGACGGTTGTGGCTTTCATTCATAAAAATGTGAAAAGCCCTTTTTCCCTCTGCTGACTGGCCACGATTGTCTGCCTGCCTGCCTGCCTCTTCTTCTGCGTGTGTTTGTGTCTGTGTGTTGCTTAACGATCGCCAACCAGCTAGCCAACCAGCCAGCCAGCCCATCATCCAGGTGGCGCGCGATCGTGAGTGCTCGCGCGCCCGCAACACAACAAGTTGATGGTTGCCATCGCCATCGGCACCTACAACACACTCCACCCTCGTACCCGTCCGTACCGCCGTCCGGCCAGCGACCATTCATTCATGCCTTTCATTCACAAAACCTGCTGCTCGGGCAGGGCGGACCGGGGCGCCGAGGGTACGGAAATGGACGGAATTCGTAATTTTCCCCGCGGCATTACCCGCGCGAATACGACGTCTAGGGTCTAGGGTGAGGTAAAAGGTAAAACCCCGCGCGCGTTCAAACTGTCCCACAAGCCCTGCACTTCAGGAAGCAACACAACATTGTTATCATAGAGTACAGCGCTGCACATGCGGGATTTGCACCCGCGCGAAAATGAGGTTCCTCGAGGGCCACGAAGGTACGGCGACCAGGCCATGGACGCACACACCACACTTGTGCGCTGGTGAAATGCGCGCTGCAAAGGGAATTCCCTTCCTGGGCTGACTAGCGAGGCGACACCTGGAAACGGGGCCGGACCCAGGATGATAATCACCATCACCGCCCCCTGTTTCCGACCACGATGGTTTGCCTTTGGGTCCCTGCGGCCATTGGGAATCCTGGTGCTGGTCCCGGGGATCATCATCATCATTAGCCTTAAGGTGATTGGATTATCGAGTTAGTGTTGTCACGCTCTGCCATTGTCCGCTCCAGCTCCAGAACTGAAAACCGACACAAGGCACAGGGGTACAGGAGGGACTTTTTTTCCTTTTGTTCCCTTTTTTTTTGCTTCTCTTCTGCTAAGCGCTCACTTGCATGATCCTTGATCGATTGTCCTGAGGCTGATCTCGTGAAGGGCCCATTTCTGGGGGATTTATGACAAATTGCTGATCCTTGTTCGACGGTTCCGATCTGACCGAGGTGCCGGAGATGGTGGTGAATAGAACCGTTTCCAGTTTGTTTCCTTTCATTCATAGGAACACAGAAAGAGAGAGAGAGAGAGAGAGAGAGAGAGCGAGAGAGCGAGAGAGAGATGAAGAGTAGGAACAAAGAGTAACATCGGAATGCCCGGGGAAGGATATAAGTCGCTTCCTTCTCCGCTTGTTGACGTCCGGTAAGAGGTGCGGAGTCAAGAGGTTAATGAATTTCCAATACGTGGCCTACGGTCCTTCGGTTCTTTGGCCAGGGGCCATGGTCTGTGTTGCTGCCTAATCCTAATTTACATTTCATTCTTTGTGACACACACATACAAACAGCGTGAATTCGATGTTTGTTGGCATTCATGGTAAGGTACGTCAGGAATCTGGCCTACTCCAGGAATTCGGGAAGAACCCCGCCGAGGAGGGTGGCCGATATGGTTCCGCTGTTCCGGCCACTTCCTATTCCAGCACCTGCACAAGGAGGTCACCAACACCAAAGGACGATGAGACCTCCCTCGGTGAGCTCAGGTGAGGGTCAGGTCAGAGGACTTATCGGCGAGGGGAATCCCTGCTGTGCATTTGTCGCACTGGGTTCTCGGTGCTGGTAGGTACAACGTAAAGCAGCATGTTCCCTCCAGTTCCGTGTGAGATGTTTCCGGAAATCAATCGGCATAAGTCGAGTCTGGGCACAAGATCGAAGAAGGGTGCTGCAGGACCAACCTAGAGCGCGTCCGCTTTTGGGTGAGACTCAGGTGGTCCCCTTTATTTTCGTGGACGTATTTTCGCTTCTCGTGGTAATTTGAGATTCGATTCCACTCGCATCTCGAAAGGACAGACACCATCAGCTCAGATCAGATCAAATCACCTGAAGATCCTAATGATGCTGCTTGCTGGCTGATGTTCGCTTGGTTCCCATACACCTTGCGCGCTCTCGAGGAGGATCGTCACACCTGACAGTAATTGGCAAACGGAGAGATCGTGAGAGTATTCCCAGTGATCACGCACACACGCATCCCTTGTGTCAATACAGGCTCGAATTCTACTCCCCTGGGAGGATCTTCGGTTGAGGATCCATCTGTTCAAGAGCAGGTCCCCGGGTCCGGGTCCGGGACCCGAAAGTGGCAATAAACCAATCTTCCTGTTCCGCAAGCGTATGTGTGTGTCCTTCCTCTCACCCTGGCCTATACCTGGCACGCCTTCTCAGGTCCCCTTTCCCCTTCCTTCCTTCCTTCCGTTCGCACTCGCTGGCTCGCTGTGCTGGGAAGCGATCGCCATCGATATGCCAAGAGTGGGCCCGTATGACGTAGGAGAGGATCGCAAAACCGAATCCCAACAGCAGCCAAAACAACAACGACAACGACGACGGGAACGAAGCAGAGAAGTGGAAGCGACGAAAGAAGGATGTAATATGCGTCCAAGGATATACCTCGTGGAAGAAGTCCCGGGGAGGAACAACAACAACTGTGGCCGGTTCGGTTGCTGGAAGTTTACTCTCCCATGGATAGAGGGACGACGCGCACGGACGCATGTTCGGGTGTGTGCGGTTGTGTGTGATTGTTGTGTTGCGTGCGTGTGTAAGCCTACTCCCCCTCCTCCACCTCCCATTCTCTTTTCACCTTCTTCTGCTCCTTCCTTCGTCTTTTACTTCTCCACTGTCTTCCTGCCGCTCGAAAACACCGAAACCCGAACGGAAGTATAAAATTACACCCGAAAAGGCGAAACAGAAAGATAGAGAAAGAGAGAGAGAGAGAGAGAGAGAGACCAAAACGGGGCTAAATCGGCATGAAAAAGGATCAATAATGGTCCGGGCCAAGTGTGCAGAAGAAGAGCACGCTCAGACACAGCCGAAGATATACAAGGAGATCAAGAAGAGGAGTGCAGAAGGGGATGGCAAGCAGCAGCAGCAGCAGCAGCAAGAAAAGAACTTGTTTCGAACAACATCATCCGGAGCACTTGAAGCACATAGACGGACACAGACACACGCCAAGTATCCTTCGCCCTTTTCCTCACGGGAACTTACGATCACTCGCAAAGATCTTTCACTTTTCACGTCACCGTCCGAAGGGATAACCGTGGCTCGCGAAGCGATTGCAGACGCAACTGAGGGCATCGCATTTGGTCTGTGTTTTGCCTCTTAATGTGTGCCTCGGCACATAAAATAATCCCACTTCCCCCCGGGGGCCCCAAGAGGATCTCTCTCTCTCTCAAGTTCATAACGCGGCGTCCTCCATTATCCTTACGCCCTTGTCCTTGTGCAACGGAATGGAATCCTCATCATCATCGTGGATCGGTTGTCCGGGTTCGGTTGGCTTAAAACAAAGAAAGTAGTGCGGCCACGGCAACCAACACGATGATGATCGCGAGCGGAGATTCCTTTGATCATTCATAAAAGATCTCGCGCAGCCGTCCACCACCAGCAGGTTCCAGACCAGTTCTCTCCAGGCCGTTTTGTGCTGTGCTGTGGCCAGATGTTCGTTGCCCGGCTGCTAGCCGCTGATGACGGCGGCGGCGGTGGCGAGAGTCGCGACTGTGGGAATTTGTGCGAACGGTGAAGAAGAACGGACGATTCGGGGACTTCGAGGACATTGCCATCCCTTCGCCTCAGTCACTTCCACTTGATTCGTTTCTGAGATCTTTTGCTGCGAGCAAGAATTGTAACAGCAAGTAACAGCAATCAGCCGGAACATTCTATAAATATGAATTCGTTCTAAGACAAAACCTGATGAGATGATCAGCGATTGATCGATCGATGTTTTCTTGTAGAGAATACTACAAGCGACAAGACTGTTTCAGACTTCACGACGTCCAAGCGCCAAGTTGGTCAAGAAAAGGTAACTACAGGAACACCGGTCACCGGGTGGAAATGCGCCTCAATTGCACATACTCCAAAGGGAAGGAACGCATGTTTGTCTCGAGTAATGGAGTCCCCCTCCGCATTGCGTACCCTCACCTTGTTCTCAGAGCCAAGCAGAGACACACCTTTGCAGGCCGTCGAGATGTTGAATGAAAATACCCATCTCTCGGAGCATATGTGTGGTGTGTGTCTGTGCGGTGGTGGTGTTGATGCCATGTTGTGTTCGTCCGCATGTTCCTCTTCTTCTCTTCTCTCTTTCTCTCTTTTGCTCCTCCTGATGTGATCTCGCGTTCGAAAGTTGTCTTTCCGGTTGTGCGTACACTCGACCGACGAAACGACACCGCTTGGTGGTGAGGGCGCTGCAAAACGAGGCAACATAGCCTTTGCTGCCGGTGCTGCGGCTGCTGGCGACCCTCACCACCACCGCCACCGTCGTATGCTCGTGTGGACGATTTTATGAATGAATTCGCTCCATCTCGCTCGTGCTGCTGTTGGTGCGGGCTCGCTCATGCTACCCAGCACCACATCACCACCGCTCTTCGCTCTGGTGAGGCTATGCTGAGGCAAAGATGCTCTTAGTATGAGACGCACAGCGCGATCTCGAATGAATGCGAATGGGATCGCTGGTTCAATGCTGCTTGTGCCAGCACACAGAGAGAGGGACAGAGAGAGAGAGAAGCAGAAGGGATGAAAAACGGGAAAAATAATAAAACAATAAAAACAACAAGACACACACCAGGCCACGGAGTCGCGCGTTCTGCGCGTAATATGCTGCAATCGTCGTCGACCAGAACGACGATCAACAGCAGAAGCTGGCAGCGAGGGACCTGTAATGTTCGGACAACGCACCGCACGCAATCCCGTGTTCTGCGTGCCTCAGTCCCGGTGGTGTGTCTCCGAATCATTCCTTGATCGAGATCGAGGGGACAGTGAATGAGTCGCTGATCATCGTTACTCGTCGTCAGTGGACGCCTGATGTTTGCTGTTTTTGCCAGAAACTTGTTCTGCGTGTTATGCTCGTTCTTGAAAGGAGAAGACGAAGTTTGGGAAACATCCAGTTGAGTAGGAACAGACGATTTGGATTCGACGATAGAGCAGATATTTTAGACGATCTTAGAGTGAGTTTCACAAAGTGAGACTATCTCAGAATGAACGAAACAAGCCAACAGCAATTGTCAGCAAAAAGAGAAGCGTCATTGGTCACTGGCAAAGCATGGAAACGAAGCGGGCGTAATTATATTTTAGTAAAACAACGACAGCAAAAACCCGTTCCAAAAGACTCCACGAAACCCACGGAAAAAGATGAAGAACGAGTGCCCCCGGGGCACCCCTCGAATAACCGTCGTCAGTAGCAGCCGCACTGGCATCAGTTTGTCTGGCGTTGCCGGCGTCGTTCAGCGATCACGGGACCGGGCGCTTATGATTAAGCGGGACGAGGTTAGTGGTGCCCTTCTCCCTCTTCAAATAAGCCACCACTAACCGCTGCAGCGACGCACAGTAACCGGGAGTCAGTTATTTCGGGAGAAATTACGCAATCCAGGCGCACTTTATCACATCAACAGCACCATCAACAGACGGCCAGGCCAAGCCCAGCACAACCCATAGAGTGTGTGCTCACAGAAGGAGTGTGCAATGCAAAAGAGAAGCAACGCACCACAACGACAGGCACACATACACAGGTCTGACCAGCATTGATTTGAGGAATTATTTTTAATACATATTTTTAGCTGATGCTTTTGCCTTCCCATGGCATGCTGGTGCGGTTCGGTGCGTTTGTGGCCGTCGTCTCGAAATCCCCGAAAACCTTTACCACCACACGCCGGTACGCTGAAAGTGATCGTCATTGCGTGATGCGTACACGGTCGCGGTCGGTGCACGAACGCACGTACGCGGCATGAATGAAATCATGTTCTTCCCCAAAACGCGATCATCAATGAGCGTCGGGGGGGGAGGGAAAGGTAGAACAGGGTTGTGACGCTCCCTCACCCCACCCCCTCTGTACCAATCCTAGGGCCAATTGGAGGAGTTATTTGTGACTCACAGCAACCAGCAGCAACGGCGCACGGTGTTTGTGACCTTCGTGCGCGCGCCGGCAGTGCGGACGAAGGCTGGAGAACGGGGTCAGGTGACAGTGAAAACCGATTTCCGGTTTCAAATCAGGCAGTGGATTACACATGTGACCGCGGTTTGTGGTCGAGTTTGACGGAATTCCCACAGCCTCCTACCGGTTACCCTGGATGCGGTAGAAGTCGAGGAGGATTAAGTTGTTACGGCGCTTAGCACGGACTTGGATGCTCATTGTCGGCCATAGTAGACCGTGTCACCGAATCACTTTGTATCGATCATCAGAGCGGTGCCCCCGGAGAGCAGGTCTAGTGGTTTCCGGTTGCCCGGCATTACGGTGACATCCAGCGCTTAATGCTCTCCATTTGTTGCGGCTTTCAAGGACCGATGGAATGGTAGCCGAAGCAGCAGCAGCAGCAGCAGCAGCAGCAGCAGCATGAGCAGAAGCCAACTTAACAAACAGGGAACACAGTGTGGCATCAGGTCGAGTTTTTTTTCTGAATGAGAAAAAAAGTAATTGGTTGTCAAAACATCCAAGCTCAATCCGTTGCACAATCCCCGGAAGCGTACACCGGAGTAAACCCTCAGGCCAGGCACGCTCCAGTACGGTCCATATTAGAACACGGAAAGGGATCTCTCAGTTTGGACCAACCATAGCAGCGAGCGCTTAAGCATCAACGAAGATCCATCGAATGTCCACCATTTTGCTGTGGGGAGGCTGGAATGCTGCTTGTGTGGTGCTGGTACTGCCCACCATCATAAGCATCGTGTTCTGGCCAAGGTAAAGCCAACACATGGTCGCGACCACACAATTGCCGTACTGCAGAGCAATACGCCAAGATGTCGTAGGAGGTCGAAAGGTGGAGCTTTCTTGCGGTGCAGCACCCACCACGACGGGAAACAAACAAGCCAGATAAAGAGCGGTATAGAGCGAACGAGAGAGAGAGAGAGAGAGCGATTGAAACGATCGTTCGCCAATGTTATGATTCCATCTCGCTTCGCTGCATATCCGTTCGGTTTGCATATCTCTCCTGGTTTGCCACCCGATCACGCTGGGTGTTCCCGAGGTGCATCTCGAGCGTGTAGTCATCCAAACATTCCCGCTAGACAGACGAGCGTCGGCTTTGTGGCGAGCGTTAGCATGACGGAGATCAAAGGGAATATTTTCTACACTCCTCCATCGATCGCGCTGATCGAATTTGGTTCAGGAACCGTTTCAAAACCGTAGCCTGTGGTGGTGTGGTCGTTTCTGTTCCCTTTGGGGACCATGTGTGTTTGTCGATTCGATCAAGCGACCGATCGAATGTTTTGTAAATGTTGTTCCGAAATCCGTACCACACCTCGCGCAGTACATTCAACACAAGGGGAGCTGTTCTTTCATGATCGAGCAGGATGTTCCATTTTCGATCAGAGAAGAAAGACCTGGCGTTAGGAGGACACCCAGGATGATCTCTTGGTTTTGGGTTTTTGGTGGGGCGCGAGAAGGTAACACGATCTCGAGCCTTGCTAGTGTTCGCAACGGGAGATCAACGAGCGCCCGCACGCACCCTCGTTCAGTTCCACATCTTCCTCTTGGTGAGCATTCCGCCGTCCGTCGGCGCACTTCACGTGCTTTGTTGCGATTCGATTGTTATTTATTTTATCACCTCATTATGTGGTGTGCACGCTGGTGGAGACATGGGACACCGTGTGTGTTGGTTCCAGAGCAGACAACTCCCCAAGCACAGCGCGCGGATCCGTTTCCTTTGATCTTTTAGAGCGGGCTTGCGATGCCGGCGGAAGCGTTTGACGCACGGCAGGCGCAACGACGACAACGAAAGACGATGGGCACAGCGCGCGATGAGCCCAGCAGGAGACCACCACCATCATCAACACCACCACCAGCGCCGTGGCCGGAGTGCAGGCTGGACTCGAGCAAGGAAGGTGCCGAATTTTACGGCACCTTAATTGAGTGGTAAACGGAGACGATAATAACAGTAACAGTAACGGCGATAAATTTACTCGGCTGGCTGGCCACTCCACGCTACGCCACGCCGTGATATCAGTCGAGGTGACGACGAGGCGCGGCGGTGTTAAGTGTTTGCTTATTGGCCTCACAGCAGGAGGACGATACTCACGGTTCCTCGGGGTCGCGGGACTCCCGTCGCCCCTAAAACACAAAATACAAGCGCGACCAGGATGGATGCTGGCCGCCAATCTTTCGGAGGATGCGCAACGCATCGTAACGCGATAACAACCCATAGCAGATCTTTTCGTCCATAGCAGTTCCTTTCGTTGCTGAACTTACCTGTAAATGATAAAGAAAAGGAAAGAAACAGAAGGAGATGGTTATTATCACGCTGTAAGGAGCTGAAGTCGTTCGATGGAGGATCGGCTTTGTGTTTTTTTTTTGGAAGGAGAAGGCATTAGATGGGTGCTCAACGATCAACGTGGGAATGGGGCGATAGCAAGGCGCGTCATTAAACGATTATGGCAACTCTGTTTGATGATAAAGGATGGCCACGAGCGAATACGGGCGCGCGGAAATCTTGTTAGTTAAACAAGCTTAGCGTTATCTATTTTCCATAATTCAGTGTGATAGTACGGTGAAGATGGAAGAGGTATTATGATGATTGGAAGTCCTTAATCTCGGTTTCGGTTTTTAATTAAAGTCAAGCTAATCAAATAGGATTTTTTCATAGTGAATTTTTTTTGCATTTTAAGCTCACATCCACAATTATTTCTGTTAAATAGTTACTTAAAATGTACTCGTGTTTCGCTATAGCCAAGTACTTGCAGTGAGCCGTGTGATCTTCCAGAGAATCACTTTTATGATACTTTCTTGTGAGATATTAAATTTATAGAATTTATTTATTGAAACGTTATAAAATAAAATTGGCCATGAGTTTACTTCTAATCTTCCAGGCAAAAAAGCTTATCGTTCATCAGCGCTCAATAAATTCTGGAAGTTTCTGATAAACTTGAATCTTTGGAATTCAAATTATGGTTTGCAAAAACTGTTACAGTAGCTTCCATAGCCGTTAATAATTCAGCACGCTTCTTTGAAGTTGCTGATATTATATGCTGATAACAGCATCATATTTTGTTGCAGAAATCCCTATAGGTCGACTGGTTATTCATATTTCAGTTATGCAAAATCAAATATTTGCCGCATATGCTCTTATGAAGCCATAATATAAACTAATCAAAATTTTGAGAAATACATCCTTCAAAATCATATTTAATGACATCATTACCAGGTGTTCATGCTCTTATTGTTCCATCCTATTAATCGAAACTCGAACCTTTGTTAATCAAAGCTGGAAACTCATCCCACAGAACCCGTCGGATTCTGTCACATAAATCGTACCATCATCAGTGTCTTCCTTCCCCACCTGCCTGCACGATTGTCTGCTGCTCTCCCCGTCCCTCCGGGCAGCAAATTACTTGCCGCCCAGGTGACCCAGTTCGGTCCCCGAGAACGAGCAATCCCTTCACGACCTCTGCGCGCCTCGGTTCCAGCAGCAAAACTAGGAAGGAAACACCTTTCATCCCCGACGGCGCTGCATCGCCCGCGGGGCCCAGCGGAAAATGCGCGAAAATCCGAACCGGACACGATTAATTATGGACCCGTGGGTTGTATGTGTGTCTGTGTGTGTGTTCTAGATTTGCAAACTTCTCTCCCCCCTCATCTTTTCTCCTTCCTGTCCCGATTAGGTCATCCGATTTGGCCGACGATCGACGCGCCACCATCACACACTAACTTATATTCGCGACAGGTTGTCAAGAGACCGGCGATCCCAACACCGCCCAGCATTCGCCCGGCGGCGGTAAGTTGTGTGATGTGGCCAACTTAATCGTTACTGCACGGTATTGCATGTGTGTGCGCGCGATAGGTGGCTTCCGTTACCCTTTTCCCGAACTCCCCTCGGTGCAGCCTCTCTCTCTGAAGGTGCGTGAGGTGCAGCAGCACCCGAAGGCTAATGGAAAAGTGTCGCTAATTTTAGCGTCAAACACACGCACTCTCACCGGGCTAGGGGCGCAGGTAAGCAGGTCCCCCCTTTCCACCTCACCCCTTTCACCTCAGTGAACACTCCAAAAATCCCGAATCAACGGGACGCACACACGCTGGGCACTGAGCGAACAGCATGGGCGCAGCGGCGAAAGGAAACCGGACATTCCTCTTCCGTGTTTTAATTAAACGTATCTCCGGCCCGCAACTGGCCCCACTGCACTCCCCAGTTACCACCTTTTTCCTCGCCTGCTCGATGAGATAAATTTAATTAAAAAATTTCATCACCATTTTAACAGAATTCCCGATCCCAGGGTGCAGTACAAGAAAAGGATGAGAGAGAAAAAGAGAGACGGAGTGCGTGAGTGAATCCGCGATCTGGTGGCCACCAAGCTAATTCGATAACATTCGCGGTAAGGTGGCTCCAGGGAATGCAAATTGAGATGTAATCTCTGTGCAGCAGCATCACCGACGATATGCTTCTGGCCGTTTAAGAAACGTGTTGACTCGTTGTGGGATCAATCGTAGTGTGATCGATGTTAGCGCACAGCTTCGATCGATGCTTCCGTTAGAACTCTCCCTCTCTCCCACGCACACCGCGGATCGCGGTTTGCGGAAAGAAGAATGTTGCAATTGAAGCGGAAGTCAAGTGTCGATCAATGAAGACCGGCGCGTCTGTCGGCGGTCGGTTCGGTTCGGTTTGTCTATTTCGAGGGCGGAAATGCGTTGGTTTTTCGAATCGAAACATGGCCACCAGCACCGCTAGCGCGGCATCATCATGCGGTCGGCTGGCCGGCCGGCCGGCCTTTGCGTTTCGTTTTGTTTGAACTCGGCGCAAGACGCAAGCCGGCGGCGACTCCGGGTCTGTGCTGGGTGGTCGGTCGGCCTGCCGGCTCCGTCTTCGGTTTTCCCAATCATTCTTAACCCCCCCCCCCCCCCCCCCCACCGACCGTCAGACCCCCCCCCCCCACCTGTCGCATCAACCGATCAGAAGTCTTCGAGAAGTTTGGACGTGTGTCCACGTCCACTGTGTGCGTGGAGCATGTTGTCTAATTAAAAACTGAAACCAGGTAATGAGCATGTTTTGGCGGCACCGTGTTCCGAATGGCTTATGGTTTTTTTTTCCTCCCGGCCTCATCTTTACTCATTCCGCGTTCTGACCGCTGCGCGCGTCAGCTATCGGAGCGCCTGGTGCCGGGTCTTTTACTCTATTAATTCCTCAACCTGCCTCTGGTGTCGGGTTGTGGCGCGATGTGGCCGGTTTTTGGCGTGATGAAGCGTGATCACAGGTCCCCGCGTTCGCGTTCGCGCTCGGCCTCGCCACTCCACAACCGCGGAAAGCGGAAGCTGACGGTACTCGGTTTCCGGATTTATTCTTTCTTCTAATTACCTTTTTTTGCTGTTGCCGCTTCAGGGCTAACGGTGGACGGGTAGCAACATGTCCCAGCATCAGCAGCAGCAGCAGCAGCAGGTTTGTTGCTGTGACCGGAAGTCAGCCTCACTCTCTCGCTCTCTCTCCCTCGTGCTCGCTCACTTAATCTCGGTCTGGCTGGTTGAATCCAGTATCCACAGATAGCAGGCGCGATGGGATGGAGCGTGGAGGAAGAGATGTGGAGGCAGCAGCATCCAAAACATGGCCCGTACATCTTGGCGCTGTTTACCGATACAGCTTTTAATTATCGGAATCGATTTAATTGTGTCACGAGGTTAATTAGTAGCCAACATTCCAATATGGCCCCGCACAGACGGTTTTGCAAAACGGTTTTTGGCCAAAAGGCACGGATGCGGAACCGGGTTATCTATTAATGCTCTCTTTGAGCTCCTTCTCTTCCTCACAGCATCTGTCCCGGTTGATCATAATGTTACAAATCTAATCAAATGTCTCGATACCGATAAGCAATGTCGATGAAAATGGAGTTTTGCGAGACGGAGAGACCAATCTAAGGGCAACCGGGGTGAAGGCAAAAACCGTAAATCACCTAAAAGCTAAGCATAGCAAAAAACCACATTCAAAAACCCATTGGAAGTATAATTTTAACGGCATAAAATTTGACAAAAGACGCATCATCGGCTCGCTTTTGTCGCTTATCGTCGCGTTTTGTACCAAAAATCGGAAAACGCTCCTC
This sequence comes from Anopheles aquasalis, assembly GCF_943734665.1. Taxonomy (NCBI): domain Eukaryota; kingdom Metazoa; phylum Arthropoda; class Insecta; order Diptera; family Culicidae; genus Anopheles; species Anopheles aquasalis. Next base: position 33,724,636 of record NC_064877.1, read on the forward strand.
CCGCGGTTTGATGACAGAGAGGAGAGCTCAGGATCGGAAAGGAAGCGACGGACACGAAACAAAGCGAACGAAGCGAACAGAACAGAAGCAAACGTAACAAAAGGTTAACAGCATTAGAGACCTGGCGAGCGAGATTATGCTGATGCGATGCGATGATGATGATGCTGGGGAGCGCCTTTTGGCTTTTGTTTTGTCGTCGTCGTGGTCGTGGTTGTCGCCGTCAGCAAGCCACTCGAATCGAAGCCCATAAATAAGGGTAGAAGCTGGCCGGGAGAAGGCGCAGAAGATAAGCGGACAGGTATGGAGGCCAAAGGAACGATCGAAACGCTACGACGGCTGGAGGACCTGAAGACCCGGACTGGGCACGCGAGCGCGAGCGAGATCGGTGTTGGTTGCGTGTTGCGTCCGCGGCTCATCAGCAGCAGCAGCAGCAGCATTGGTGGTGGCCACCACTCACCAAGAGACGCACAGAGAAATCTCGGCCGTGGGAACGACGACGTTTGCCACGCTTCCTTCGCGGACGACGCGCTGGCCAGCCTGTGTGCGGGCTTACTGGCCACGAGCAGAGCACACACCTTGGCCAATCATTATGATCACGAGTCCGGTCGGTGCCTGCGTCTGAGTGTATGTACGGGTGCTTGCCGAGCAACCGAACGGCCATCAAAAGCATGCCATCATCGGCGCGGATCATCACCGTCGATGATGATCAACATGCGCGCTGCTGATGACCGCGCATCATTGTCATCAAGCGCATACATTGTCGTGTGTGCGGCGGCCGCGGGCCCCCCCTCTTCCGGAAATTGAAATTGTCAGCGCGGCCGCAGATCAGAGGTGGATTGGGGCAGGGGGTGGTGGTTTTGCCGAGACAAATTGTGTGTTCCTGCGTGTGTTCTGACAAGAAAAATGATTCGACCCTTCATTAAAGGCCATCGTGTTGTCAAAGGTTTTGATCGTGCATACATTATGCAACTTGGCTGGTAATGTAATCGTTTGCTATTTGTCGTTTGAATCGTTTGACACTTGAGCAAATTTGACTTTGGATAATGAAGTTATTAGAAGCTGCATTTTGCTTCGTAATCGTCACTTGCGATGCGAAGAGTCACTAACGCTAATGTCTTGTCTTTACTAGAATATATTGTCGAAAATGTACCGTAGCCCTAGAACATTTTCTAGAGATAGATCTGATACTTTTCCTAATGGTTCTCCAATCGATTCTGTTAATCTGGTTTGATTATTCCGTTTTCTTAGCAACGGGCGATAAGAAAAGGCCGGGAAAATAGGAATAATTATCGTGAATTTTCTACGTTTAAGATGCTTAAATTGATAAAGCAGCTACAAATCATCATTATCTCCATTAACTGCTTATTTAAAAAGATTTTTAATGATTCCATCTTTTCGAAACAAACAAATATTCAATTGCCAAAACAGTTAAATTGTCAGTTCTCTATGATTTCGCCGATTTCTAGGCCCGAAAATGTCAGTGTGGGCGCCAGAAAATTGAAATTATGAACGTATTATTGACCTGGATTCTGATAACCTGAACAAAGGATAACAAATATTCATTTACAAGGCTAACTGTGCCTTTGATGAACCTTTTAAATCCTGTCCTCCATATTTTTACCGCTTCAGTGGCATCTAAACCAATTAAGAACCTCATTTACACGGTGCAATGTGCGGAGAGCATCGTTCGTGAGCCATTTTTCCCCCCGAAAATAACTCCATTAACCCGCGCCTGTTGTTCGACCGTAAGCCTGCGGCCTAGGCTCCTTAACTTTCCAGCACCACGCATCGGCTATAAAATAAACACCGCGGTGGTTCTTTCTTCACCTCGTTAAAACCCATCCGCAACGAGATTGTGCGCTCTCTCTCCTCCGCCACTCAAAACATCCTGTGACACACACGGTTTTACGACAACACAAAATGGTAACAAAAAAAAAATGGTTACAACACAGCCCCTCTCTCAGCGGAACATCATCCTTCTACCCCCCGGTACACGATCGTAACACGACTTTTCCAGCATCTTTGAGTGGCGATTGCAGCATCTATTAACAGGAGAGGAAGGCAACTGTTTCGGTTCTCTGCCCTTACGCTATCTCCATCCTTTTTGGACATTTTGGGCCAAAACGAGCGATCCTTTCGTGCGGCGTGATGTAAATACCGAAAAGGATACGCAGCAAGCACGTGACCCAAGCTCCAGAAAATCCGTTAACCAATGCAACGAATGAGATCGAGAGAAAGAAATTGAGAAAGAACTGTTGGTGTTTACAGCATCCGGTCGGAACTGAGGTTTCATCGTTCACCGGCGAGCCGCCGGCAACTGGAAACAATTGCCTTTGCCACAGCATGCATGGTGCGTGCGTTTGATGAGATTTATGTCTTTTACTTTCTCACGACCATGGATCGTACCACAACACCACCTGCTCGCTGCTGTAAAGCTCTTGTAAAGGATAATTTTATCGTTCTTCGGTTCTTCACAAGAAGTTGCCGCGAAAAGTCACATGCTACGCATCCCAGGGACTATGTATGGCCCAAAATCGTACAAGCTTTCGCTCTTGGCACCTTTTGCAACGTTCGTGAGCTAAACAGTGCGTCGCCATTTGTCGCCACCAAATGTGCAAATACGATTCGCTCCAAATCGTTGACGAGCAGCTTAGCCCAGTGATCATCGTGGGATTTTACGTCGCTTGTTTCACACAAAAACCGCCGGAGGAGCTCACACAAAACATGGTCCCACCGGGTCCCCCTCCCACTACATGATGATAAATCGATGCCAAAAAGTCAAACGGTAGCTCGGTTTTATAATGGCTGGCAACATAATACGCCAAACGGTAGCCAGCGGAGAGAACATCGTCGTCGTCGTCGTCGTCGTGGGCACACAACAAACGCACACCCGAAACATGAAACAGAAAGTCAGAAATTGGACAGATTCGGCAATTTGACTCGATAGGAACCTCCCAAAAGGGGATGCAGCCTCCCCGAGAGCGAGAGAGAGGGAGCGAAAAAAACCCACGGCACAATCCGGGCGAATCACTCGGAAATAAGCTATAAATATTATGATAATCGAATCAATTCCCGATAAAAATTGCTCCACCGATCCAACTAGCTGCGTGCTCCTCCTTGGAGTAGAGGATGCTGGCAGAGCGCGCTTGCTTTCCACTTGTCTTCCCCTTGTTCCCCCTTTTTCCTGTACGTTTCTTCGTTTATTAATGCGTCCGAATCGGGCAGCAAAACATCATCAGCAAACGGTGGGGAAGTGGAGCCAAGGAGAGCGCACAGCACAGTACAGTAGTGTGCCTCTGGAGCGCCACAGCGACAAGAAAGAAAGGAAGCAATAGGGATGTTTGACGAAGAAGGTTGGGGGAGAATGGAAGGAAAAACCGATGCCGATTGAAACTTAAACGATTCATGCAAACGCGCGCACCAGCACCATCACCTTTGCAGAGGGTAGAGAAAAACCCCCGAAAAGACAAACGAAAATTAAGCGTAAAATTTGAGCAAAATGCTGAAAGCGAGGGAAAGGGAATAGAAGAGAAGGAGCGCGGGACTGCGGAAGGGCTGGTGCTATCTCATGGGAGCGTAAGAGCTTGTCAGCACACACAGAAAAAAAAAGAAACAAAAACGCAAAGGAACTACCAAAGAACACAAGACCAACGCTTCGGGATAACAGACGAGGAAAGAAAGAGAGAGAGAGATAGTGGGAAAGAAAGAGAGAAATCATCGAGGAAATAATTGATCAGCAAAAGACCGGCATCGAAAAAGGGGAACCAAACATTAACAACAACAACAAAAAACCGATCCAAACGGAGCGTTCTCTGCTAGCAAATGGAAAAAGGAAAATGAAGCGCGCAAAGCCCAAAATGCCCAAAAAACACCAAAACGAAATCAATCGAATGCTTAATTGGTGGGTGAAAGGAGAGTCTCGTGGCACCGCAGCAAACCGCCGCCGGTGGAATATTATGCAAGAACGGTGGAGGAACGAGTGGAAAGCATCCCCCCACCCTCTCGCTCGTTCGAAAAACACCGAATGGTATCAATGAAAGATCTAAGAACAAAACAAAACCGGGAAAAACACAAAAAAACACCAACGGACAAATCGAAACGGGTAGAGGCCTTAAAAAAACAAAGAAGTGAAAAAAGAGAACGCAAAAAATCGAACGGAAAACGACGCACCAGATCAAACTACTTGGGTTGGGGGCAACGGGGAGACCGGTCGAACGATTTGTTAATCGAAAACCGATAAGAACGAAACTTCATTCCGCACTTCGCATACCGCACGCGACCGAGTTTTTTTTTGTGATAAGATTTCGATGGTGCCGCTCGAAGCTGAAAGCTTATGTTTTTGCGTGCTGCAGGACATTGGACGGCAGGTACGCTACCGTAGATCGGTCCAGCGATCGCTCGCTATAAACCAATGATGGCCACATTAACGATAAAAACGAAAAAAAGATAGAGTTCTCGCGGAATGGATTGGAAAGTTTTTTGTTTTTTTTTTATGAAGAAAAGTTGCCACGCGATAATGGCAGGATCTCGGGCACATTTAGAAGGGAAGGCAGCAGCTGCTGCTGTCGTGTAATCTGTCCATTAATCTTCTTCGAGCGCGCGCTCTCTCTCCTTTTCTTCCCAAGACGGAAAGGACGGAAAAAGGATGCTCCTAACTGGAGCTGCACTCCGGGCTGATGCACGTATGCACGATGCAGCAGTCGATAGCGTTTCACACGTTCCGCGGTTAAACGGTTTGATTAACACCTTCCCCTACCCCGTGCGTTCCAGGACCGGTCTCCCCAACAACCACCCGTAGATCGATGACCGCTTGAAGTAGCAGCAGCAGCAGCAACAGGTACAACCCGAGCTCTCCCCGGGACTGGATTTAAGACATTAAAAAATAATTGCATTTTTATCGAAGTTCTCATGGTTCGGGGCCGTGGTTGATGGTGGTTTGCTGGGGACATGTACCCAGTTCCGTGTGTTCGCGCGCGGGTAAACCTTGAAGTTGGCCACCGTTCGATTGGTACACACGTACACGCACGTAGCTGCTGCCGCTGCTGCTGTCTATTTATATCGTCCAGCACACAGCACAAGAAGTGTTATGCTGCTGCTGCTGCTGCTGCTACGGTCCCCGGGATTGCTCTTTCGCGTGACAAACTCTCTCTCTCTCTGTCTCTGTCTCTCTGTCCCTTTCTCGATGCGATTGTATGTGCGTGTCGTGGAGTAGCATCATCATCAGCTGGCTAGCGAACGAAGAACGAGGGAAAGTGGTGCAGAAAGGAGCACGGAGCAGTTGACAAGCTGTGCGATGCGATGCGATGTGCGGCAGCAGCAGCATGCAGCATAAACCAACCAGAGGCAGACAGAAGCGAACAGAGAG
>NC_064877.1:33735000-33737500 GCF_943734665.1 Anopheles aquasalis
CTCATCTCCCACCAACACCCAAGGGACCAGGCAGCAAACTGAAGGACGATCGATCCGGTGATGTGTTGAGGCTACTGGCATGATATTCATCAATGTATCGCTCGCCGCCAAGCGCGCTTGAATCGAGTCGAGGCAGACTACTGGAATTAATTTTTATCGTTTTATTGAAATAATTCCCCCCCCCCCCCCTCTTGGTTTGGTCTCCCAGCGGAAGGATCATCGGTGGCGGGGCTCCAGCACCACCACGATCGATCCACGTGTTTGATTGTGGCCGGCAGAAAGCAACTTTAGCTTCAGCGCCACTCGAGCATCATGGATTTTACATATTTTATGGGTCTCGCACCGTTGGGCTGTTCGTTGGCGGGATTTCTGTCGACTCATCCTCCGCAGCCGAGCTCCCAGGATCGGACATGAGGTCCATTTCAAGCGTTCAGGGTCAGGGTGATGGCCTGTTCCTCGGCTACATTTCGACGCCACAATAAAAGCATCAACGCCCAACGCGTGAGCTGTCTGCGATCGACCACATCGGGGATCCCTCTCCTGTCATTAGCCAGAGCTGGCCAGAAGCGCACGTCGATGCCAGAAGCGCATCGTCGTCGTAGCTGGCCACTTCCTACAAACACAAGTCTCCCTTTCCGTGTGTTGGTTTTTGGGGTCGTAACACACGGAGCAATTAGTCAATCAGCGAGATGCAGTCGCCCCCATGGGGGATGATGAATCCGATGACGATCTGTCCGGAAACCGAGGGCCGGCCTCGAGAGCTCCTCTCGGTAGGATTTAGCTCCTCGCTCTCATATTTTTGCTCTCATAAATCCTCCTCAACCAGGCTAAGAAGGGACAGCCAGGATGACGAGACAACCGAGACAGCTCCGGGAGTTCCCAGGCGCCCACCACCTCTCACCCCCGCCGCAAACGGATCAGTGCCCACGCTCGTAATCGATCGTAATTGATGGTTCACTACGTAGACATTAATCTTTTTACACAACAATTTAAAATCTATCTGGATTTATGACTCCTCGCCGCTCCTCCTGGAACTCCTCCGGGAGATGGAGGGAATATGACATGGACACGGATACGATTGGACAAGAAATGGAATCCGAACGGAGTGCGCCGTGGCCGCGGCTTCAACTTCGAAGAGGAAGTAAAAGAGCATCCGCTGAGTCGGACCTCTGACGGACTTCGAGACCAGACCAGTGGCCCTCTCCACAGGATATGGTAGGCCCCGGACCGGGGCCTGTTTAACGGCCGGTCGCTGTTTTATGGCGTTAGGCGGCGTCGCTGGCGCGGCTACTGTTGGGACCGAACCGTAAAAGTGGTTGGCTGTTGCCCATCAGTTTGGGAGTGAGTCGCGTGGCCACAGAGCCGACGAACGAGATTCCAGCTTTCAAGCATCCATCCCCCCCCCCCCCCCATTCCATCCAGCATCCAGACCTTGGAGTCGCGCATCATTCATCGCGGTAGTAGTGGCAGTCCACAAGTGGCAGTCATTCATGGTTTCTTCACTTCATCGGATCGAACCGTGGCAGTTAAGCGGTCCCGGTAGCTCCTGCTGCTGATGCTGACGCTTCTCCTCAACTGGACTACCTTTTCCCCATAAAACGTTATATGGCAGCGTGCCTGGCGGGCGAGCGGTGGCCACGGTTCGCGCAGAGCGCTCATGCTGTTGCTTGCTGGTGTGTTGTGTGCCCGAGGACCATTCTGCTCCTGCTCCACTCACTCGAATCTCTAAAAAGCATCATAAATACAGGGATGAAGATGCCGCCCCGTTCGAGGGTAATTATTTTTGTAATATAATTTAAGATTCGCCCTCTTCTCGGACGTTTCGGGGAGGGCTTTTTAATGGATCTCGGGGGTCTTCTTCTGTTCACTCTCTCTCCCTCTCTCTCTCTTTCTCTCTTTCTTGGTGGTTCGGTGGACCTCCAGCATCCTCTCCATGACAAAGCTTCCAAAGCAGCAGCCTTCGTTCGACAGTCGGGGAGGAGTTGTGCTCCGATCCCACAATGGGGCTCTCGGGCGTCCTCCTAATGCCAGTAGTGGGTAACACCGGTAGCCCGGACCCGAGTGTACTCTTCTGTTTCATCGTCATACACACACGGACATTTCCGGCTCCCGTCCCATCCCCCTCCCATCCCGTGGCTAACTAATCGCTCAAAAGCTCTAAAGAAAGAGGAGGGAAGCACACAACCATTAACCATTAATATAATCCATTTACATACTCGCGAATGAATTCGCGCTGACAGGGCACTTCGCCGTCTCTCTCTCTTTCTCTCTCTCTCTCTCTTTTCTCTCTTTATGTGGACAATCCTTTTCCCGTACACACGGATGGCCTTTTGCGGGATGCCCGTTTGGTGGGGGGCCACCGGTAAGAGATGTGAAGGAAGGTAAAAGGGAAGAACGGGCGACTGTTCCGCCGCACTTTGCCACGGCACCGGCGGGGTATTGTTATAATTACCGAATGAGCGAAAATCATTGTAATTTTCATAAAACATAATTGCATTTC